>NC_137177.1:43999953-44314953 GCF_951804945.1 Podarcis cretensis | reverse complement strand
CAAGGTAAATACAGGGTGAGTCCTTTAAAAGAAGCCCTGTAGATACAGAGTACACATGTTCCACAGGGCCTTTTTTAAAGAATCACCCTGTAATACCGAAGGCTGGCCAAGTTTTACTGACACTGGAGACAGAGAATCCCACAAACTTCTCTCCGTCATACACCCCCCTGTAGGAAAAGTTCAATACTAACTACACAACTAACCATTTGCTGCCCATTCATGACACTCAAAACTTGCCTGCCTAGTATGGCCAATTCATTTTGCTAAATGGTATGGATGGCCCAGAGAAAAAAAATACCATCCACGTATTTGCTGTACCACAACAGTGTGCAAGAGGACGCTAACGTAAGTGAACTTTCAAAAGCAGCAGCAGGACTGCAAATGAGACATCTGAAAAACACTCTCCGTAATTCATAATAGAACCGAGAGTAAAACAACTGCACGCTGCTTTTTACACCGCTCTCCTTAGTCTCCTCCACTGCAATGCAAATGGGTTTCAAACACATCCCAGGCTGTTTCCCCAGCAAGATTAATATGCAGGCTGCATCTCTGAAGTGGACATAATGTCAAACAGATACATCACAAAGGAAATGTGTATTATTATATAATGAGTCAACACAAATATCATTATCGCTGCTCCAGGTACCTGCTGGCAATGACAAGCCTGTGATACGGCTGCTGGCCTGAATACAACCTAGCTGTGTAATTGATCGAGCACTCCCTCTCCCTCTCTTTCTCCATCGCCACTGTTCCTTGGCTCTCTTGCTGAATCCACAGGGGTTCTTCATTCTCCATCCTTTCACAGGAGGCATCGCCTCTGAAGACAGACTTCCTTGCTTGACGCAACAAGATTAAGCAATTTGCTTTTAATTAGTACTGCAGTCGTTTCCCAAGCTTAAATGGCAGCTGAACCTAGAAAGCAGGCTGTCTCTTAAAAGTTTAAAGTTGATTCCCTGTATGCAGAGAATTTTGCAGCCTGCTGCTGGGAAAAGTTCTGCCTTGGATTGCCAGGGATGTGCTTGCTGCTAATTTTATTTTTGCATTCTATTTTATGGGGGGTTTAAGCTGCAGGCATCAGTTAATAGCGGCATAACGAATGGCAAATGGGGAAAATGTGACACCCCATTTTTTTGTTTTGTTTACAGGACCTAAATTGCACCCAAACAAGACACAAAGCTTTCCCATTCTCCAGAGCAAGCCTCCATACTCTTGATGTAAAAGCCAACTCTGTTTCCTTTCGGTGAAAACCAGTGTGGTGCTGAAATTTTTCACCACCCTTTTTTTTAACGCACTTCCCATCATTTAGGCAGTAAGTCACGGTCCCGTCAACACAAGGATTTCTGCTTGTGCAGTGGGACTTTCCTCCCTGCCAATGTCCCAGAAATCTGTTCTAGGGGTTCCCCTGTGGGTTGCATGCAAGGGGAGAAGAGGGAGGAGGAAGTCCCATTGCAGTAAAGGAAATCTTTGCACTAATGGGTTGCATTAGCTGGACCTCCCCTTGCTGACTAAATTCAAATACTAGGAAAGGGGAGAGAAAGTTTTGCTGAAATTCTAATGGATGGGGGCAAGTTCTTGCTATGCCTACCTTACTTTTGAGGTGGCCATGGGGTTTTGTGAATGCCACTCCTCTCTGGGAACAGAGACAGTATGCCTCTGAAGGCCAGTTGCTGGGGAACTTGAGTAGGAGGCTTCTACGGCTTTTATATCTTGCTTGAGGTCTGAATCTGATTGGCTACCATTGGAAATAGGATACTAGACTACACCCAGTAGGGCTCTTCTGATGTTCATCATAATCATATCCTGTATAGAGATAGGCAGTGAGCACCATTGCTTATGCAGTCAAAATGGCACCCCTCAAACAAAAGAGAAGAGGGATCAGTAGGCTTAGGAGAACCCCAAAGTTTGCAGAAGTTAAAAATCTGTTGTGGGGAGGGGAAATGGGAGGACAGCCCAGTGAGTAGCACAAGTCTGGGGAAGGGAATGGCAGGAAAGAAGGGATGGGATAGAATGCCTGGACTCCCGAGCAGGCCACTCCCACCCTGGAACACATGAATCTTTAAAAATGAAGCCTCAGAGGCAGTGTACTACTTCATACCAGTTACTGGGTGAGGGGCCACCCTGGCAGCAGCCCTTGGTGAATTTATTATTCTGGTTTAATTTATTTAGAATCCAATTTCTTGCCAAAGTGGCTTCTAAGCAGTTTACAAATGCTAAGCTAATTATAAACATATATCCAATAACTAATTACAAAGTACGCAATGAAACAATTTCATCAAAATGTTAAAACTATCTATAATTAAAGCATGGCATAAAAAGAAGCCAACTGAACAGCAAAAGCAGCAACTGAAATTATTAGAGCAGAAGGTTCAAGTCAGGAGATAAGGGGAAAGCTTGTCTAAGCAGGTGTCTTTTCAAGAGCCAGCAGAATATTGATACTGGCTTACTGGGTGGACATGGGTGGGCAGAGGTGCTGAAAAGTTCAACAGTTCAGGCTGCCCAATATTCCTTTCAAAGCCACCTTCCTGGTGGCACTGAGAAGAGAAATGCCAGGCGGTGCCATTGCAGCCTCTGGGCTTTGCCCCTGATGAAGCATTGCTCCCTGATGCTTTGTGTGTGTGGGGGGGGGGATCAAAATGGCAGCTACCAGCAGCAGCCCAGCACTTCTTGACCCTGAACCTTAAATAATATAAAGTAAAATTAGGAGATACTAGTGTTGGCTGTGGTGGATCCTCTACAACAGATCCAGTCCATCCCAGTTCAGCATGAGAGTGGCACTAAGTCTTTCCTGTTCCATTTCCATACCGATTCTGAGGCGGAAACAAAAATAAAAAGAAAGACATATTTCTAAGGCAGGCTGAGGTGTGCTACTCTGATAACAGATTTTTCTTTTCTTGCCTTTTAAAAAGCTCCCTTACGAGTAATTCAGCTGCCCACAGCCTGCAGTCACTCTCAAAGGGAATTTTGCCCATGTGGGCAGTCATGCTTCCCCCTGTACAATTCCATCTGAGAGGGAGTCTAGGCTGCCAGTGGCCGAATGACCTGGGAGAGCTTTTTAGAAGACAAGGAGGGGGGGGGAGGGAAACTGCCAGCAGACAGAGGCAGTGGTGCAGTTCTTGGACTCCTTTGTAAAGGACTGCAGATTCTTACACAGAAAACTGGCCTGCCAATAAGCCCAACTCTCCCACCCAGCCACAACAACCACCCAGACAACCTAAAAAGTACAGCATAAATTCACTCATACTGAAAGAGAATTTCAAGCAGCTAATATCTGAATTACAATCCCTGCAACATGTAAATCAAATAAATTATTGCTGTCCTTTGCCACAGTTCTAGAAGCCTCCTTATTTTCACTTGCCCAAATAATTCCTGTTTTCTGGCCAGTATTCATAGATTTCCAAAAGAAAAGTGGTTGAGAAACAGATTGTGCACATTTTTATACATGGTCTAACTATTATAGAAGCAACAAACCCCTTTACCTGAACTTCTCATTCTTCGTGCATTTTAGTCTCCAATAACATTTTGTTAAACGAGGTTCTGCATAATACATGTTTTACATGTTAATAATTCACTTCAAAGTTGTTACATCCATGCTGTACATGGAAGTGCAAAATCATGCTATGTGCAACCTGTGGAGTACACCCAGTTTCCCTCAAGCCACACTTTATATATTTGCGCTTGACTGTTCATGCAGTCAGGATAATGGGAATTATATGGAAATTGCGCTGCTCAAGCTGTTAGGAAGCCTTGATTGACAGGCGTCTGGACTTTGGGGGAGTACTATATAGCTCATCAATAAAGAAGAAGTAAGTAGAGTAATACAACTAATTAATAATAATAATAATAATAATTTATAGTATTTATTTTTAAGAAAGTATGCTTGCTCGATTGTACAAAGCCTCAAAGTGGTTTGCAAAAAGGGCAAGAAGATAAAAATCATCACTAAAAACAATTAATAACAATAATTAAAAACATGTAAGAAATTAAAATCAACAGTAAACTAAAAAATGAATTAAAGCATTCTAAATATCTAGGTAGGCCTGCCTAAACAAAAATGCTGAAAAAGATATAGTGAAGGTACCTGCCTGATATCAAAAGGCAGGGAGTTCCAAAGTGTACAGTAGGTGCTGCCACACTAAAAGATTATGTTCTTACTAATGTGGCATGGGTATTATGTGGCAGCTGTAACAGTGTCAGTTCCCCAGATCAAAGTAGCCAGGCATAGGAGCCAACTCCTAGGGACCAAGGTCCCTTTGCCCCGCCCCATAAAATATTTGAGGAAGCCAGCCCCCCCCATTGCCATTCCATTAGTGTGTGTGCACTGCATCTTGTGACTGATTATGCGGGGCGGGGCTTACCTTACCTAGAGCTGGTACCCTTGAAGCCAAATGGGCATATATGGGGTAAGGTGATCTTGCAGGTAAGGTTGTTAAGGTCTTGATATACTAACATCTTGAACTTGACCCAGTAGCAGATTGGCAGCCAGTGCAGATCTTTTGAGTGGGGGTGTTTTATGCTGACGAGGTCCAACTCCTATCAACAATTGTGCTTCAGCATTCTGCACTAACTAGAGCTTCTGGATCAAGTGCAAGGGAAGCCCCACATAAAAGGCAATGCAGTCTTAAAGTGACCAGCAGATGAACTACTGTGGCCAGGTTTAATTTACATGATTTACACCATTTTGTATACATTTTTTGGCTTGAGAACCGCATTGCAAAATTCAAAGTAGTGTGAATTTCAAAGGATAGCTGTGCTTCCATCCAATTTTTGTTTCAGGAAGTGTGAATTTCCAGAACAAATCTCTCCCCCGTCTCAGAATGCTTCCATGTGCACCACAATACTGGCAGAAGGAAAAAAAATCTAATCCACCACTGGAGTTGCCTCCAAGGCTGGTGTATCGTATTTTTCTATCTTCAGTTGCACGGCTTGTTTGAGATATGAGCTACTGCTGCGTTTACATTTGTGCCACTGCTTCAATAATCGAACGAGGCGCACAGTCCATCATGCATTAACAAGAAGCTTTGATTTGCCAGTGCCTCTTTAGCAACACTATCACTCTTTCCTCATCCAACCCAAGAGGAATAAGCTTCAATTTCTTCCAGAAATTGGATGTTATCAAAAGGCCAGGTGCTGTGTGGAAAAACTCTATGGCATCAAAGGCAAAGCTTTCTTCCTATACTACCTTCAGAAAACCAAGGGCTACTTTCTAAGTTGTGATTTTGTGGCATGTGGTTGCTCTTGCAAGTTGTTTCCCATGTCAAACCATATTTCAAAAACTGTATGGGCTAAAGATATGTGGATGCATGTGTGATTGCTGAAAGGAGTGAGACCTTGTCATTATATTATACCCCTTCTCAGAGATCTGCACTGGCTGTTGTTACTGAGCCAAATTCAAGGTGTTACTATTAGTATATAAAGCCCTTAATAGCCTGCTGATTTAAAGGCTTCCTTTATTCCACATGTGGACACTCAACCTCTTTAATAGGTGGACCTGCCACTTTTACAAGTGCCACATAACATTTGTTCCCCATTTGCAAGGAATCAATCTCTAAGCGTGGCCGCTCCTATTCTCTGGAACTTCCTGCCAGTTAATATTCAGCAGATGTCTTCACTACACTGTTTTCAATCCTGTAAAGGTAAAGGGACCCCTGACCATTAGGTCCAGTCGCAGACGACTCTGGGGTTGCAGCGCTGATCTCGCTTTACTGGCTGAGGGAGCCGGCATACAGCTTCCGGGTCATGTAGCCAGCATGACTAAGCCACTTCTGGCAAACCAGAGCAGTGCACGGAAACGCCATTTACCTTCCCGCTGGAGCAGTACCTATTTATCTGCTTGCACTTTATGCTTTTGAACTGCTAGGTTGGCAGGAGCAGGGACCAAGCAACAGGAGTTCGTGCCGTTGTAGGGATTCGAACTGCTGACCTTCTGATGGGCAAGCCCTAGGCTCTGTGGTTTAACCCACAGTGCCACCCACATCCCTGTATCTCATAGTAATACAGGGAATGTAAGAGTATGCATACTAAATCAGATCTCTGGCCCATCTACTGACTGAATGGGAATGACCAAATGAGTTTTCTAGGGTTTCAGACCTGGTTTTTCCCCAGCTTGACCTGCAGATGCCACAGCTTCAACCACTGCTGTTCATCTGCCACTGCTGCTCTGCCACTGCTTTACTGAACTCCTAACCCAGCAATCACAATTTAAAAGTGCATTGAGCACATGTGCATATTGCTTTTAAAGATGGCCAGTCCTTGTAGAAAGGGCAGAGCAGTGGAAGTCACTGGGCAGGAGCCTTAGAAAAGCAGTCAGAGGAGTGGGTGAATCTGTCAATTCTGGTTTCTCTCAGTTTCTCATTTTTTCCCAACCTTAAACTCTCCATATTTCCACATCAGTTTGCAATTTGCAATTTATTTACTTTTTGTAAACTCCTCATGATAATCAACAGCATTTTAATGCAATTTTCTCAAAGATGCACATGTTGGTATGCATTTTTGCCTAATATACATATTTTTGCAATGCAGTTTTCCCTAAAATAATGTGCTTTAGTATGTCATTTTCACAAATACATGCACCCTTGGTCTATGCATTTTTGTACAGATTACTCGGCTGGGAAACCAGACTGTGAAATTTAGAGAAGTGTGAATTTCAAAGGGTGGCTGCATTTTTTGTTCTTATATTGTTTGAGAAGTGTGATTTAGAGAAAGCTCACATTTAAATGTGAACTGAGTCAAGGTTCGCCCCATCGCTAGTCGGAGGTGAACCCTTGCAGGTAAGAGGACTGCTTGGAAGAGGCAGGGCAAGGAGCTTTACTTGAAAATTGCTTATGTGTTCCCAAACATGGGTTGGTGCCTGTCTTTCTGTTGCGATCCCACAGAATGCTTCTCTTTCAATTGGCACTTGCCAGCTTTTTTAATACATTCGTTTGACTGCAAAGGGTTCTCGGTGACTACTTTGGAAATAGCTCCCTAATGATGCTTGACAATGCCCTCCTCCCTTTGAAGGGGGGGGGGGGAATGCAGCTACGCAGGAGCCTAATCCCACAAAAGAAGGCAATCTTGTTAACCTCTGTCTCTATCCTTTCTGTTTAGTCACCACCTTTAATGAAGCACAGAAGAGGAGGGGGGAACTCAACCTCCGCAGAGACACAATGACTTTACATGATCATCTCTTGCTATAGGTGAAAGTACTGCACGCATGCACGCACACATCTTTATCTCATGCCCAGCCCTTTCTCCTTGCATCCCTTTAATTGTCAGAACTGGAGGAAATCCGGACTGAGGTAACTAACACTTCAGCAGCAACAGAATAGCTTCACTTTAGGCAATGAATTTTTAATAAGCTGAGACTGCAGAGGGAAATGTTTCGGGGCCGAGCTCTGCGCTGCTTATCTGATGGGGAAGGTCAGTGATTGAAGGGAGGGAGGGCATGGATGAGAGAACAGATCTGACAAAGCTCTTCAGCTGAGATTTCAGGTTGTCTCTCACACAAGCAGACCTTAACCTATTACAGCCTCCTTTCCAATGTAGCCACTTGCATATGCATTTGTCCGGCCTTCCCCCTCTTCATGCATCCACAATAAATTTAGAGGGAGGGAAGAAAGAGTGGTACTTCTCATTTTGCAGAAAATACTGAGAGATCTGGGTGCTCCATTTGGTGGAGTGGTACTTAATTCTGTTTGCAGGCAGGCAAATTGGTGGGGTGTGGCTAACAATAGGGGAGCAATTCAGTTCAGTTTGCATTTAAAGCAACCTACCTAATTTTTTCATTTTCTGAAAGAATACGCAAACTGGAATATAGCCGTACTTAAAAATTCCCCTTTCTTTGAATTTTGCAATGCAATTGTCCAGCCAAGTAGTTTGTACAGAAATGCATATATTAGGGAAAAGTGTGTTTAAACATTATGTGTTGTTTTCACATTATGTTAGGGGAAACTGCTTTGCCAAAATATGTATACAGGCAAAATTGCATATGAAAATGTGCATGTTAGCAGAAATTCACAATGAAATGTTGATGAAGAAATAAATTTTAAAAGATGCATAAACTGATGTGGAAAACAGGAGAACTGAACTTGAGATTGGTAAAATGAGAAACTGATAGAAACTGAAATGGACCAATTTGTACATTACTCAGAGTGTCTTCCTCTGTGAATACTGTTCTGCATAAAACCTGCACTGCTGTGGGATGTAGCCAGATTATACTCAGTTATATATTGAGGATTAAAGGTAAAGGGACCCCTGACTGTAAGGTCCAGTTGCAGACGACTCTGGGGTTGCACACTCATCTCACTCTATAGAGTGAGGGAGACGGCGTTTGTCCGCAGGCAGCTTCTGGGTCATGTGGCCAGCATGACTAAGCCGCTTCTGGCTAACCAGAGCAGCGCACGGAAATGCCATTTACCTTCCTGCCAAAGCGGTACCTATTTATCTACTTGCACTTGATCTGCTTTCGAATTGCTAGGTGGGCAGGAGCTGGGATCGGACAACAGGAACTCATCCCGTCGCGGGGATTCGAACCGCTGACCTTCTGATCGGCAAGCCCTAGGCTCTGTGGTTTAGACCACAGCGCCACCCGCTGTGGTATAAAACAAAGTCATAGATGAAACACAGGATTATAAACATAAAGGAAGAAAATTTGCAAGATATGTTAATATGTGTAGTTTATGTATCACTTTTTTGAAAAAGAAATAAGTACCTGAAAAAGCATGGTGTGAACATCAAAGCAGCAGCAACAAAATGATCGGATCCCTTTCGGAGCTCGAAATATGGGTACCCCCAACAAAAATTTAACATTTGGCTCTGTAATTTGGAATTAATGTGATTTGATTAGTTTGTTAATAAAAAATATTTTTTAAAAAAGCATGGCGTGTCTAAACAAAATTCAAACAACCAGGCAATATTAAATCATATTTGTTGTTTGCTTAAGTCAGTGGTGGGGAACCTTTGCACGCAGACCTAATTAAACCCACCGTGTCCCCTTATTTAGCCTGCAAGGTGCTTTATTATTAAAAAAAACATGTCCACCCATCCATCACTTGATGTCATATGATGTCAGGTGCTAGACAGGTGATGCACCAAATTCCAAAGGAAGAATGCATTCCTGATTCTCCCTTTCCATGTGCTGCTTCGCTTTTTGAATTTGGCACCATTCCCCATCACCATACACTTAAGAGTGTGCTACCAGTTCTTCTTTTGAAACCTCAGCTGTCGCTTGAATTCAAGGGAAGAATCTTTGCCACCTTTTTGAATCTAAGCCATGGAAGGAAGACTCTCCCTTTGCAGCAACAGTTTTAAGTTTAAACATCAGATTTTTGGCATTCAATAAATTTTGCAGCTTGTTTTTTTTTTTGTGTGTGTATCACAACAAAATGTAATACTCTGCCTTAGATCAGAGCTACAAGTTTAGGCAAATAAGAGACACAATTTGGTAGAAGAGATGTAATTTGGCAAAATAGATTTTGTCATATTAAATATTTTATAATGTGCATAAATATTAATAAAAATACACCAGTTCTGATGAAACAATATAAGACAAGGATGAACATGTCCTCTCAGATAAGCTGAAACTAAACACTCACTCTTTCTCCCTTGTTTTGGTTCCTAATTTTGTTTTCATGTGTGGAATGCTTTTGGGATTTTTTTTTTTTAAATAATGGCTAGAGACCTCAAAGGCTGGAAGTGACCTGGGCCTCTGCAGAGCTCTGAGAGGGCCTGTTCCTAATGAAGTCATTAGAAGCATGGCCAGGCCTGAGTCACAGTGGCTCAGTGGAATCCAAATATCTTACAATGGCCATCAGTGGTATCCAACTGGCATTCTGCCACTGACAAAAATAATTTGTCAACAGACTGCGGAATGAGGCAATGTTCAAATATTTCCACTGCAGTCCTTCACCCCAGAAATCTGCCCTAGGGTGTTAGGGGCCCTCTGGCGCCGATTTTAAGGTGTAGGGAGCTGCAGGGAGGAAACTGCCAAATATTGCCTCACTCTCCAGTCTCCTGATGTATTCCTTGTGTTAGCAATGAAGGGACACCAATTGGAGACCACTGTGAAGAGTCTCCTAGGTGTTTGCATCCCATAAAGAAGAAAAAGAATGTAATACCTGGTCTAGAAATGAGGATTGGGTATAAGAACAATTGACTTGCTGAAGTCTACTTTCTCATTCAGCCGTCATCTACATAGTACCCATTATACTGGGCAGGAGTAAGAGATAATGACATATATGGATTGGGTGGGGGAAGGTTAGTAGGACCTCATTCTAGGGATGTATAAGGAAATAATCAACCCTATTGGAGAGGGAGGGGAAGCAGGCATTGAGGGGATAAAAGGGATTTTAAAGCAAAGATGTAAAGTGTTGATTAGGAAGGCAAATATGACAGGGGAAGGGGGGAGCAGAGAGAAAACTAAATTGCCCATGGGATGAATAAAACAATAACAGATTTGTTATAAGTACGAAAAGGAGGGGAGATTAACAGGGAGAGCCTCTTGCACCACTGGAAGGAACATGCAAGGGAGTTAATAACACAGACAGAATCTCTGGAGGAAGAAATGGAATAATTTATTCTTGAAAGATCAGCAAGGCAGACCATAGGTGAAAAAGATAAAGATGGTCCTTCTTGTAGCAGAACCCAGAATAAACTAAAAAGGAAGTGTGTCTGCAAACCACAAAATGGCACAGCAGGGTGAACTGTTGTTACATCACCTTCTACACAATCGTCTCAAGGCAGCATGCAATAAAAACAGTAAAACCAAGTTAAATCACAAAAGTAGACATATCTAAAACAAAATTAAAACAATAGAAATATAAAATAGATCATGGCAGAGATCTCTTCATTTGTCTTAAAAAGCTTGTTGGTACAGAAATGTCTCCAATGTCCCCGTGGGCCCCTGTGCTAATCCACAGAACAGGAGCACCTTCACTGAAAGCATTGTTTGGCGTTATTATGGAAGAATCTCTTCTGCAGACTGCAGGGATCTACCGGGTATATAAGGTATATTTGGGGCAAGTAGGATCTACCGTGTTTTTAACTAAAACCCTGAAATCCACCAATCAGAGCGAGGTGTGAAATAGTGGCTTGGGTTAAGACTATACTAAGTATTAAGGACCAGGATGACTCCTTGCAAGTGTTCATTCCAGTAATTTGTGAAGCAAAAGTTGTTTTAAACTGTTCTTAATATTTTAAATGGTTGTGATGCAGCTTGGGTTCTTATAGTGAAGAGTGGGTAATAAGTGGAATTAACAGCAACACTGGAGGCAAGCTCAAAATTCCTTTTGCATAAAAATCCATTCCTAATTTTCCCTAAAGCTTTGCATTTCAGCAAACTATTTTATTTTTTAGGTGGGTGACTTTTTAGTTGCTGCTATTGTTAGACATTTGGAAAACAGAAACCTTTTCCAATCTACTGCAAGAATCATCTGGAGATCTACCAGTAGATCCAGATCTATCTTCTGTCAACATCACTGGTGCAGATAGGCCCAAAGAATGGATCAGTACAGTCTCACATCTGATATGGCCTAGCCAGTTTTTGACAACAGCATGAAAGGCAGAAGGAGGATTTACAAAGCAGCGGGCATAATCTTTTGTGTGTGTGTGTGTGTGTGTGTGTGTGTCATTTAAACACAGCAGAGCACTCTAGATTGATGCTTAAGGCTAGCAAGTATGGCATAAAAACCATTGTCCTTGAAAGACTTCGGGAAATGGTTAGGTGATTAAGGGCAGATTGTAATGGTAAAACTTTATGGGTCAGAGAGGAGGAAGGTGATGTGGTGAGCACATCTTTCTAGAGGTCACCATTATGACAGTTCCATATTTTAAACTGGGCACAAAAATCTATTCTGAAGAAGCACAATCGGTAAAAGGTTGGTTCTATATGCACCCACACCGTGGACGAAACTTAACTCTGGGCTGAAATCAATGTGAATTTCGTTTTCGTGGACGGAAGGATTAAGATGACGTGTGCCTTTGCAGATGGCCAAAAAGTGGCGGATCAGCAAATCCAACAACCTACAAGATTTGAGTCAAAGTCAAAGCGATCCTGGCCAAACCTCAGAAGAGCTGTCTGTCACCGCCTGGTGCTAAATACCTGCACCAGGATGTCTGCTCGCAAGAATGGAGTGGCGCCTTTGCAGTGCCAGCAGAATGTCATGGTTTGAGGACATTGTGGTGGCACAGAAGACTGCATCCCATTATGTGCAATTACCGGCATAGCTAATCTTATGAATGTGCTATTAGACCCATATTGAACACACCTTTTGGAAAGCAAACAAGAATAATGAAATCCTGACATGGTGTGCGTTTTACTTTATGTGCTACAAATTTACACCCTAGCCTAACCCAGAGGCTCAGAGCACCCTTCAACTTTTTAAAAAGTTCCTCTCCTTTGTTGTGCCTTGCTCTCCTTGATCTTCTGTGAAGCCTTAACCTCTTTAAAATGCCATTATAAAAAAGCAACAATATCTACACCAGGAGTAGCAAGAAAATAGATTGGGATCTTCTGGATTGTCAGATTATTTGCAGTTGATCGGCAGGAGTTTCTTAAACCCAATTGCTTAACAATAGTAAGGCATCCCCCTTCCATAAATTAGGCTGTCTAAACCCCTCCCATAACTCTGTTGTAGGTACAGTATATATATGCAGGTCATCCCAGGTAACTTCCCCTAAGCCACATTTTTTTACATCTGACTATGGCTGGCAAACCTCAAACTTCTAGGAAAAAAACAAAATCATAGACTTCTTCCCCAGCACAACCCTCACCTTTTATCCTGATATTTCCTATTCTGTCCTCCAAAACCCTCCCAGTTTCACAAACCCATGTCCACTAAAAAATTGTATCAAAGAAGTAAACTCAGGCCCAGGCATTCACTGCAGAACATGTGAAGCTTCTTATAGGAACGCCTCCTGAGTTATGTCACACACAAATGGGCAACATCCCCCAACCGATGCATGATTGGCTGAGAGTGAAGAGGGCTGGTTCATTACACAAAGTGTTTCCAATAGTCATCAAGCAGCCCTTTCTTTCTGTGATGATCCAGCCCTGCCTTCAAAACTCATCTGATCATGGGCCTGTTCTTGATCCACCTATGTGTCATGGAATGCACTACAGCAGAAATAGAACAGAATCCAGCCTCATAAATCCCTGACAGAACGAGAAACTAAGCAGTAGGATCCCTGGTGTCTTCACCATCTCAGGGGCAGCTGCAACTGATTCTAGGATTGCTATAAAGGAAACCTACATCAAGACTAGAGATGATGGTGCATTTCAGGAGTCAGGGAAGAGGGAGTCCTGCCCACTTACAACAGAGTGCAGGTCAATAAAGAACAAATGCAGCGTACGATAGGGAAGCTCTTTGTTGGGATTACAGCTTTGTGTTATTCATGCTTATCCCAACAAGCTGTTTCAGGCACAGATAGCGATCGCAAATTGATTAATTGATTAATCACACCTGCTAATTACATCTCACAAATAGGCAAAATTAATATTTCATGCTGGTCTTAAAAGGGATTAATTTTCTACAGATAAGCCAGAAAGATGGTGGGGTGGGGTGCACAGAGGATGGCATGGAGGAAGTTTTATAACATAAGAAACCATTGTATTTAAGCAGGTCAAATACTAGTAAGAGTAATAGTTGGCAGCGTAATAGCAGTCAGTCTCATTCGTAAAGTTTTTAAAGGGGAGATACTCACTAAATGCAGACACATATTTATTGTATCATTCTTCACCTTTTCATCCTGAAGAGGGAGCAGGTGGCACTGTGGTCTAAACCACTGAGCCTCTTGGGCTTGCTGATCAGAAGGTCAGTGGTTCGAATCCATGCAACAGGGCAAACTCACGTTGCTCTGTCCCAGCTTGTTATTACTCTTTGAATACTGTTGTTCTGAATTGCTTGTAGAGTTAGCCCTACAACTATTGCTGCTCTATCCATAATTGGCCAGGGTTATGACATTTTGGAATATACACAGTAACAAAAATGTCATTTGTGATTCAGACTTCTGCAAAGGGACCAGTACTTCCAACCAATTACTAGGGTATCTTCAAGATTGTGGATGAGGCATGGGAAGAAGCAGACAGGACAGTAACTAGAAAGCGTAGGGAAACTAAAGTTTCACTTGTTAAACAGTTTATTCTTGTGTTATAGACAAACCATTTTTGTCAGATTTTATTCATTTGGTAACTTGTTCCCATATCCCTACTCCATAGTAGACTTCACTACAGAGACTTTAGATATCTAAGTATATATGAACTATGGGCTTTGCTATCTTTGCAGTATGAACTGGGATAATGGACATTTTATTTCAAGCCAAGATGCTATTTTGCTTTTGTTAATCATGCAGGTATATTTTCCTGCATGATATGTATATGTATGTGTACAGGTATATTTTCAAAAGAGCAGCACAGCGATTTAGAATAGAGTTTAATTTATTTATTGCCTTTTCAGAAAGGAAGGAAGGAAGGAAGGAAGGAAGGAAGGAAGGAAGGAAGGAAGGAAGGAAGGAATAGTGTCCCAGGCAGCACACATGATAAACAACGACTGCAATACAGAAAATTAATCAGTAAGCATTTCAACAACAATGACGTCTAATTACTTCATTAATATTATTACCTACAAACTAGGGGAATTCTCAAAGTAATAACCAATTAACCAGTTATTCTGCACTAAATGGGATGGCCCTTTCACCATCTGCTTTATGCAAGTCAGAATGTTCTCTTCCTGAGCAGTTACATTTCACCATGCAAGAGATGGACAAATCAGCCTACTTCCATTCTGTATCAGTTTCATGTCCCTTCCATCTATTTTTCTGTGGATTTTTAAAAAAATCACTAAAAAAACTCATTTAAATATGTAATTTTGTATATTTTTGTATGGACCAATAGAATGCACATTTAGTATACATTATGTGTGCGCATTCTCCTAAAATAAGCATTTTGTACACAATCAAAAACACTCATTTTTTTGCACACATTTTTGGGAACAAAAAATTCGCCACAAAATTAAGGCAGACAATACAATTGCTAACAGCATACCAATCCAGGTCTGAATCCAGTCCTCTGTACTACAGCATCTCTCAACCTCAGAACTTTAAATACTAGCATACTTTAAAAGATGTAAGAAAACTAAAAAAGGCTTAATTAAATAATGTAGTCACCTCATCGGCACACACTGGGCTGAGCCCTTCTGAACTTTTAAGTATGCTTGTGTCCTGTTGAAGTCAATGGCAACAAATTACACTTTTAAAGCTGCAGTCATCCCTGGGAGTAAGCCCCACTGAACTCAATGGGACTTCTGACCAGGAACGTATAGGATTGCACTGTAAGTTTTACTGACTTTTGAAGACAGATGGGGCTTCATTTCTGCCCCTCTGGCTTGCACCCTTCCTCACTGTTTACTACTGAGCCGTGGCTGGCCCCAGGAACTCTGCAGGGATGTGGCTGCATTTCAGCATTTGACGAGAACCCTTAGCCCTGAAGTAGTAAAGGGAAAACTGTAAATTCAGCACCTTCAAATACTAAATCGATTTTGTCTTCTTTTACTGTAGCAGACGGCTACAGCAAATGACGCACACCTAGGAGAGAATCTCAATCTTGATTTTTTACAGCAGTCTTTATGAAGCCTGTATTCAAGCGTGTGAGAACTGCATCCTAGGAATGCCGAGCCCTTATGAATAGGAAATTCCTGGAATTCATTTTCTTATGATACCAGCAGGAATGCTCCTTCACAATTTCTCCCCTTCTGTCTTGTTTGCTTTTGCTTTTTGAAAAAGTTGTTATTTTTCATTTCACTAGGCAGAAACTTGTATTAGGTAGCAGCAAAGATCATCAGTGAATGAAAGCAAAAAAGACACAAATAATTAAGAGGCTGTTGAGTATTGCACAAACAAGCCTCGCAAAGTTTAATATGACTATCTATTTCCTACTCTGGTTTTTGTTTTTGTTTTTTTGCAACCCTACCTTCATAAGGAAAGTGAGATTTTTTTTAACTTTTCTGTGATAGCAGGAAATTCAGTATACTATAATTCCCCCCACCTTTTCACACACACACTTATATAAAGCCATTTGCTACTGCTCATATGAAAACAAACTATTTCATTATTGAAGGCAAGACACAAACTTGAAACAAGATGAGTTGATTAGAATTGCCTTGTAGGGGCTATTAAGTGTTACATTATGACCTACATGTGTACATATGGACAATGAAAGGGCAAAAAGCACATACTAAATAGTACCCTGCCCCTTTTGACTAGCCCATATAAAGGCAGAAAGCAGGCTAGCCTTTATACAATGCTCCAATATAAAGGATGCTGAAGTCAAAATGCCAAGAACAACATACTATCAGCTTCCCTTAGTTGTCTTAGAATTTATTCCGTTTCTCCTCTCTTCACTTCATCTCTGACAATGCCGATTTCGTCAACCTTTATTCATGCTGAATATGTCCACATAGGTATTGCACCAGTCGCCAACACATCTGTGCTCAGATCCAATGTTCCACAAGTGCCACAAATCACTCACTGAGACCTAAACAAAGTGCTCCCAGCTCAAACATCCGTTTGCAAAATCAAGAACCAGCCTCAGAGGCAAAAATTCTTCAAAACTCACAGGAGAGATTCCCAGGAAGAGTCCCAAGGGTCAGATGGAGAGGTCTGGGGCCTTCATTTGGCCCCTGTAGCTAGTGGTTAGAGTGCTAGACTAGGTCAAAACGATAACACAGAGTTGTTACAGGGATAAAATGTGTTTGTGTGTTTGAGAGAGGAAGAGATCACTGTATATGTGACCCTGAACTCTTTAAAATGTAAAAAATTAAAAATATTTTTTCTCTATCTGGCAGGTACCGTTTTGGAATTGAAAAACAATTGAGGGACAGATTGTGTGAGGTAAGTCAAACCATAGCCCTCTCCCCAAATCACAATGCATCTTCCCAGGCCACACCACTCAAAGACCATACTCTCATACCCTAAATGAGTAATACCTCTTAGAATTATAGAATTGTAGACTTGGAAGGGACCCACAAGTGTCATCTAGTCCAACCTCCTGCAATGCAGGAATATTTTGCCCAGGATGGGTGGCCCTTGGACTGAAAACAATTCACTCCTAGATTTAAAAAAAAACTTTCAGACAGATTGTGTGTGTGTGTACACACAAACACAAATTTAAATATAATTTTATATCCCTGTGAAATAAATAGCATGTGACTGGTACAAAAAGTGCTGAACATTTCTTTATCTCCCACCTACGTTGTGGAACTAAACAGAAACAATAAGTCACAGTGCAAGACAAATAGCCCTGATCTGAAACTGTCGACCACAGCACATTTTTAAAATTTGTATCATGGTAGAAAGGCTTCTCTAGTGCTGAATGTAGAACACAGGTGCAGAGTAAAAGATATACGTTTTCTGGATAATGAACACACACACAAACCCACCCCTCCCCAATGTACAAAGACCGTGGTAGATGCACCCACACTGCAGAGTAGCTCCCAAAGCTGGATCTTTAGAGAAAGGGGAACACAAAGAACTAATCCGAGAGCATTTTGACACTCCTTGTTAAGACTTTCAGGATTTTCATAGTGTTTGCACATACAGGACCTCACCAGATGAAGCATACAAAGTTGAAATGGAAACAAACCACTTTATGACCACATTGGGGAGAATTTATCTTGTCGATTCCGTAGACAGATATGCAGATGCCTTATAATGGGTCGGGCCATCGTTGAAATCTATGGAAGGTATTTGCAGGATTTGTACTGTTAAAATGGAAAGGTGTGTTGAAAGTTGGGAAGGTTGGATAGTTATAATAGACTGGTCTCAGGGTAGGGTGCACATTTTTATTTCTGTTTATTGTTGTTGTTGATGTTGTTGTTTAAAATAATGATAAATAAAAAACAAGGGCCCTCATAGGAATAGGGAATGAAAAGAAAAAAATAACTGAAAATAAAAAGAAAGAAACAAAGAAATGGGTCCATCATCCATGCCTGCAAGGTGTCCCCCATCATGCTAACAAACACACATTTTCAACACACAAGCATTCTTTATGTACACTTCCATTGCAACAATATTTGTACACACAAATAAAAAACAATATGCAGGAGGGCTTCAAGTGCACACTGGAAATTTAACGTAAAGGTAAAGGGACCCCTGACCATTAGGTCCAGTCGTGGCTGACTCTGGGGTTGCAGCACTCATCTCGCTTTACTGGCCGAGGGAGCCGGTGTACAGCTTCCGGGTCATGTGGCCAGCATGACTAAGCCGCTTCTGGTGAACCAGAGCAGTGCACAGAAATGCCGTTTATCTTCCCGCCGGAGCAGTACCTATTTATTTACTTGCACTTTGATGTGCTTTCGAACTGCTGGGTGGGCAGGAACTGGAAATTTAGGCTTGTATAATTAAATAGAATTAAAGTGCTTTGCCACCCTAGTTACAGCAACCTTGGACTTTGAGTGGTTAGGAAAGTGACAGACAAATGTACTGAAAAGCCTGAGATGAATGAATGACTAATTGGAGATGTATGAACATTCCACAAGCAAGGTGAATGCAGGATGGATGCTCACAGTCATATAACCTCCCTGCAAACAAATCAGAACAAACGTTCAATAAAGACCGGACATAGTCTAACCTCCACATAAGCTTTACGCAAGCAAATCAGAATGAATGCTCAATAAACAGCTAATCTGGAGGAGCCCAGATTTGCTATTTAAGCTGGCCACAGGATCCTTTACTGTTTTACCTGCAACAAAACCAAGAGAGCTGCTTTTCCAAGTTTCTAATTAAAGCCTCCTCTCCCCTCCACTGCCAGCCATGTAGAAAGAACTGCTGTGTTTATATTTCTTTCTCAAATATGCATACATTTTATAGAAACTTTCATTCTCTACCCAAACACTACACCTGGCAGAATGGGAAGGAAACAGGGGGTTGAATGGCCCATCAAATACCTCCACCACATCCTGCCCTCCCTCTTTTAAAGATTGTTTTGTCCTGCTGTGTTGTTGTTGTTTTGGTTTGTTTTTTAGAAAAAGAAAAAGGAATCAACAAAGACAAAATTATCAGGATGGTGGCTGCTTGTTTCAGTGGAAGTTCCTCTTCCCTAACATTACTCTCCTTCGAGGCAGAAGTCGAGCCCATCAACATTTCAGTTGAACTCTAGTCACCGCTCACTCACAACCCCCACAGAGTCATCCCGGCTCTATATTATGCTGAGAAGCATGAATTAAGTTACTTCCCTTATCCAAAAGAGCATTACACAACCAGAGCCTTACTGAAGGGCAAAAAAAAGAGAGAAAGAAATGTGAATGTCCATGGGAAAATTGTACAGGCCCAGAAGTGGTGATATCTCACTAAATTGGGCCCTCAGTGTGCGGTCGTTGTAGAGATGAAAAGTGGCCAGTGTGTGTAATATATATATGGGATATGGATAATAAGGAGTGCCTGCTATAGTATTCATTAGGCTTCTTTTAAAAACATCCCAAAGAACAAAAAAGCCTCTGTGCATCTTTTCAGTCAGATTTTTATATAACTTTTGATGCTGAGGCTGGGCTGAAATCCTTGCACACCCCTTGCATTTCTTGAAAATATTCTGTGAAAATGGGGTCTGGTTTTCTGCTGCTTTCTTTGAGAAGCGGGCTGTGTCTGTCATTAGGCAGAATGAGGTAGGTGCTTGAGGAGGGGGCCTGCAGCAGAAAGGATCAATGGAGATCCATGCTACACAGCCTACCTTTGCTCCCTAAGCTAGGCTGTAGTTCTCAGGTGCAGTAGAGGCAGCCATCACATCACCAGTGTTAAAGCAAGATTCACCTGCCAGACCATTCAGTTTTTATATAATGGAAGTGAAGGTGGGTACCCTCTTGTCCTTCACCTCAAGCTGCAAAACATATTGAGACAGCCCTAGGAGGATGGGGAGGAATTTCTGGTAGGGGTCACTGCTTAACATTATTAGGTCCTGCCTCAAGGCTGCAGTGAGAAGGCCTTGTTGTGAGTGGTGTGGGTTTGGGGCGCAGAAGAACTCTTGGCCATCTTGTAAAGTTAAGCAAGGTAAGCAGCAATTCTGCAAAGCAATTTCACATGAAAATTTCACTGATAAATGTATTTTTTATGAACACGTTACCCTAGTATCTCCTGCCCACCTAGCAGTTCGAAAGCACATCAAAGTGCAAGTAGATAAATAGGTACCGCTGTGGCAGGAAGGTAAACGGCGTTTCCGTGCACTGCTCTGGTTCGCCAGAAGTGGCTTAGTCATGCTGGCCACATGACCCGGAAACTGTACACTGGCTCCCTCGGCCAATAAAGCAAGATGAGTGCCGCAACCCCAGAGTCGGTCACGACTGGACCTAATGGTCAGGGGTCCCTTTACCTTTACCCTAGTATATGCATTATTGTACACTTTGCTTGAATGGAAAACTGCATGGCAAAATTAAGAGAAGTGTGAATGTTGAAGAATGGCTGTGTTTCAGTTAGTGCATTGTTTTGGAAAGTGAAAATTAGGTAGGTTCAGATTTGAATACAAGCTGAATCTAATTTCTCTCACATCCCTAATTATAGACTCATAGAACTGCAGAGTGGGAAGCGATCCCAAGGGTCATCTAGTCCAACTCCCCGTAATGCAACTGTCACACACAGAGATACATATGCTTCCCTCCTCATACAGAAAAATACCACACTCTAAGAGGGATGATCCCACCCTCCTGCAAGTGCAAAATATTTAAGAAAGAAACCCATTTTCCCCCACACAGTACTCAGTGACATTTGTGGGTTTGCCAACTGAAATGGCATGTGATTAGGAACTGCAGCCAATGCCATTAAATAAATACCATGCATATAATTTGTTAACAAAATTTATGTACTGCTTGGTCATAAAAAACAAACAAACTTCTAAGCAGCTTTTTTTTTTTAAAAAAAAAAAAAGCATTGCACTTATTGGTAAAGAACAGTTAAAATGGGAATTTAAAAACATTCAAAAAATGATTAAAATCAACAGTAAAATCAAAATCAACATCTACTTTTACATGTCTGGATAGGCTTCCCTAAACAAAAAGGTTTTAAGGAGATGCTGAAAAGGAGGTGCAGCGAAGGCACCTTCCTGGTGTCAAGAGACAGGGAGTTCTCAAGTCTAGGTGCTTCCAGGGGATGAACATGTTTGCAGAAACCAACTTCCCTCCGCTAGTTATTCACACTTTACATTTTCAGCACACATTTTGAGCCTGAGAGCCACATCCCTTCGTCCTAGGCTACCTTTCAGAGATGGCATGCCAGTGGTGGGTGGGGCCAGAGGCAAAAGTGGGCGGAGCAATGCATGCGGCTTTTAACCTCTATACAGTAGGCTGCATTCCAACCAAGCAAATGTTTCTGTACATACACACATACACTGCAGACACACCACTCCCCCCTGCCAAGCGAGAGACATTGCCAAAGTTCAAGGACACCTCTAAGTCAAACAAAAGCATACAAGGAGGGTGTGAAGCGGGAGAAGGCACATGGTGTGGCTTGGGATGGTCTCGCTCAGTGTAAGGCAGCTTCCCGTGTTCCTAAGATCCTGTCGATGAACAAGGGGCATAATAGGTCAATGCTATCAGCAAAGTAATGAACTTTTGTTTGCCGGTGGTGGTGGGGGGGGAGGGGATCCACATGATCAACCTGACACTGAGTTGAAGCAGAAGCGTGGGTCAATTTGACCCATGTTGCAACCAAAGCTGTGAAAGTACTCAAGAGGTTCAGGGAGGGAAAGGGGAACATTGCAACGAAGCTGTGCTTGTAACCGCCGAGATACAAATCCAATTTAATCCCCTTGTTACAAAATACCATCTTGCAATCTGCAATTCCTTGAAAATTATCTCTCCCGACCTGTGCACTGCCCTGCTAGGATGTTTGGCACAGTGGCTTGCATTATCATGTTTAAAGTAGCAAGAAGCTTCAGCAGTTGAGATAAATCCAGCCTGACCTTGCATCTAGCCACAGCATTTCTTCACTCCAGCCCTTAATCATTCTAAAAGTGGACATGCAACTAAATGGGTGTGTGTGCTGGAAGCCAGTCTTTGGGGGGCTGTGCTGGAGCTGATGGCCATTTCCTGGGGAGATGTCCTGTTCAGCAAGGTCCCACCCCCCACCCCCCGCAATTACAAACTGCACCTGGCCATGTCCACTCCGCCCCACCCCAAGACAGTTCTTCTTAAAGGGGGAAGGGAGCAAAACAGCTGGCAGCAGAGCAACTGCAGAGGCTGAGCACCTTTCAGCCTCCTTCATGCTGTTGTTGTGAATGCTGATTCTTAACAATAAGGAACACCAAACACAACAACAGCATGAAGGAGGCTGAAAGGTGCTGTTGTTGTTTTTTGACACGAATGAGCATTCTGGTCAGCACCGACATTACCACCCAATGGGGAATCTATGGCCATCCAGACATTGTTGATCCACAACCAGCATGGTGACTGGAGCTAATGGGAGCTGGAAGCCAACAGCACCTGAAAGGCCACAGTACATTTTCAGTCTCCTGAAATCTTGTGCTTCTTTATTTCCTGCCAACTCTCATGGGCTGGGAAAGGACAGCAGCAGAAGAAGACCATTGCTCCATCTAGCTCAATGTGGTCTTCACTCACTGGCAGCAGCTCTTCTGGATTTCAGGCATGGAACATCCCCAGCCTTACCTGGAGATGCTGCGGATTGGAACTTGGACTTTTTGCATGTGAAGCAGATGCTCTGTCACTGAGCTACAGCCCCACAACAAGGCAGCAAGGCAGCTCAGCTCCTCACCAAGCCGGTGTGTTAGAAAGAAATGTCATGCATAGGTGTATGAATGGGAGCCACCATTCTCACAAGCACAATGTAAGAACGTTAAGGTGGGTCCTGAGGAGAAAGTCCTAATAACACATAGCAAACTGAACAAAAACAGTGTATAATTTGAGGAGAAAGGAACAGGGAGGTTTTGACTTTCTTAGTTCAGGTGTTGGACAGAGCAGAGAGACATACCACCAAACCTACGGAGAAAACTTTCCTCAAAACTTCACAGCAAATCACAGCATGTACTACCTCAGTTCTACACTGCTTGGTTGCAAAATGACATCTTCACCCGTCCCCCTTCTGGCTAGTTTAACACTAACAGAATTAACCCTTAAGTTAGAAACTGCATGATTTCCCCTGTTGCACTTCCAACAGGTCCATCTAATCCAGCACCTGCCTCCAAAAGTGGCCAACCAAATTCTTTTTAGGAAGCCCATAAGCAGGGCATGAAGACAACAACCCTCAGGAATTATATGCCTTTGCAACAGGAAATCAGAGGTACACTACCAAAATCCCTAAAGATTCCCTTTAGTTATGATGACACCAGCCAGTGCAAACAAAAATCTGTCCCTCAGATTAGCAGGGCCAGCAAGACATTGCTGCAAAGGATGCTGCCAAGATAGCCAATTAAAGTTCAGGTCAGTTTAGTCTGGTTTGTTCCAATTTTTGTTAGAGGCATAATGTGATCTGCAGTAAACAAACACTCCAGCATTCAAAACAGGAAGAAGTGTGAGAAAAGCCAGTTCCTTATGTTATCAGGAACTATTTAAAATGATAATTCAGCAAATTGTATGTCTGATTCCGGAAGAGAGAAGCCAGACAGCAGAAAAACAGACAGAAAGAAACCTGGCACAAAAAGGAAACATAAAATGGACAGCACAGACTGAACTGAGGAAGAAGAAGCCGTCATTTCATGTAGGTGCCTGTGAAGGAGGCTCCACTTTGTGAGAGGCTTCTGGGTGCCCTTAGCAGCTGGTAGTTCAAACAGCTGCCATAGGAGCAGCAGGGACGGGCAACAATTTCTAGTCCATGTGTTGCAGTCGTTTCTGCTTGTAGGCCCCTGTGCAAACCAAGGCATTATCTTCAGTTATTTTGTTATTTTGTTTGTTATTTCTGGAGAAAGGTATCAAGGTGACTGTGCTACTGCCTTCAATTTCTGCAGTCTTTGTGTAGCCTTGTCAGGCCCACCTGTTGGTCATTAGAGGTGGAATCCCTATGCCTACCTTCTCAAAAAGTATATTTGAGAGACAAGATGCCTCCAAATACCAGTTGCTGGGAATTCACAAGTGGGGAGAGTGCTGCCACACTCAGTACCTGCTTGCAGGCTTCCCATAGCGAACTGGTTGGCCGCTGTGAGAATAGGATGGTTAAGTCCACTCAAAGGGGACTATGGGGTTGCGGTGCACATCTCGCTTTCAGGCTGAGGGAGCCAGCGTTTGTCGACAGACAGCTTTCCGGGTCATGTGGCCAGCATGACTAAACCACTTCTGGTGCAACGGAACACCATGATGGAAGCCAGAGCACACAGAAACACTGTATACCTTCCTGACACAGCAGTGCCTATTTATCTACTTGCATTGGCGTGCTTCTGAACTGCTAGGTTGGCAGGAGCTGAGACAGAGCAACAGAACTTCACCCTGTCATGGGGATTCGAACAGCCAACCTTCTGATCGGCAAGCCCAAGAGGCTCAGTGGTTTAGACCACAGTGTCACCCATGTCCCATGTGAAGAATAGGATGCTGGACTAGATGGACTGTGCTCTGGCCTGATCCTGCTGCAGGAACCTTCTTATGTTCTTATGAAATAGAGAAGCTATTTCAGGATCAAGGAGCACCCTTCTCTATCTGCTCATCCATGCTTTAATCTGCAAATTGCAAAAACATTAACATTATTGATTGATCAGACATCAATCCCACAGAAAATTTAATTAAATTAAAATGTGTCACTGAACAGTCCCCCTGCATCATATATAAATCTTTGGGGAAGTCAACAATAGACAGCAGCGATTCATATCATGTTTTCCAATTTAATTTATTCCCTAGCCATTTTCTATCTCATAGCTTGATAATCAGGGTGTGTATGTGTGTGTTCAGGAGCTCACAGTAGGTCTATTTAGTCTAAGGGGCATCCCTTTCACACAGATCTCTTCAAAAAGCTTCTAACCACTTTGGCTTTCAGATAATAACTTCGCCATGTATTATTTACAGTTGATCTGGGTTGAACCAGACCACTGCCAGGGCAATGGCTCTATTCAACATGTTGCTTTTACAGAATTGACCAGCACAGAACAACTTCTAAGCAGAGTGTTAACATTTTAACACCCTCTCCAACTACCAGTACAGCTGTACGTTCTGCCCCTGAAGGAAGTTGAACCTTGAAGAAGAGAGCAAGGAAGTCCCTTTCATTAAATCAATTCCTCCCCTAAAGGTCTTCTGCTATACGAATCCTAACCCAGTTTCTCCAAAGAATGCTGCAAAGCTCACAGTAAGGGGAGAGAGAGAGAGGAGGGGGGGAGAGAGAGAGGGAGAGAGAGAGAGAAAGGAGTCAACCAGCACAGATGTTACCCTCAAAATGCTTAAACCTCCACCATTTTGTGCCAATGGAATCCATATTCTGCAGCATATTATTTATTTTAATTTATAAGAAACATTAATGAATCACCAACTTCTTTAAATAAAATCACCCCAAAGGTTTGGGTTCACACAAGTTCATTACCTGAGGAATGCAATGTCAAGTGACGAGAGGCACAGATCACACAGCATGGGCTCCCCAGGGAAATTGGGCCAGCACCAACTTTATGGTCTTTTCTGTACCAGGTGAACATTTGCTTATTTATTCAATCAGGCCTTTTAAACAACATGTGTTTCACAGTCTGGGGACTCTCAGTTTTAAATTGAGCATTAAATTGTATTTTAATTGTGTTTCTGTTTTTTAATTAATGTGTTATAGTTTATATTGCTTTACATTGCATTTCAGTGCATCATTTGTATGTTTGTTTACTGCTTCATGAGCTGTCCAGAGACCTCTGCTTATAGAGTGGCTGAATAAATTAGTAAAATAATAAACAAAATACCCTCTTATCTTCTCAAATGTGTGAGCAAACCGGCCCTAAATTTACCCCAAGAATACAGCTTGTGTATATTATGCAAATAAGGGAGGAAAGCCCTATTTATAGCATGTTTTGCATAATTTACATTGCTTCTCTTATGGGGGGACTTTGCTCCCCCATAAGAAAGAACAAGATGGCAGCCACCTCCTATTGCAGGTAATTCACAAGCACATTGAACCTAAAGTTCATCTTGTTCAGTCCATCAGTGGCCAATCAAGTCTCCCCCCAACAAAAAAACCCACAAGCAAAGGAAAATGGACAGACTCACCCCCTGTAGCTTGTTTCCAGTTAGTTTTTCTTTTTCTTTCTTTTTCCAGACTTAAGTTATTTTCATTAATATATGTGTTCTGTACCATTACTTGGCTGGAGGATGGCATTGCAAAATTCAGAGAAATGCTAGGTTTGAATGGTTGTTTTTCAGTCCATGCATTGCTTTGGAAAGGGTGGATTAGGTAGGTTTGCTTTTCAGTGGGAATGAAGTCAAATTTCTCCCTCAGCCCTGTTCATAGCATCTGCTAACGAGAGGTTGGCTGCATCACCATACAGCATTGGATTTAGCTATCATAGCTAAGAGTCATGGACAAGCCTATATTTCGTTCATTTTGTGAATCTTACAAAAAAACACACACCAAAACCCCCCCAACTAAGTTAAGATAAGAGGCCACTTCTTGTGGGAATGAATTCCACATGGTGATTATGCTGCTGTGTGGAGTGCGAATCTTAACTGCACAACCAATTGGTTGCATAGAATGACCTTGAGCTCCAGAAAAGCAGCGTTGGCGTGAGAAGTACCCATGTCACAAGTTCGTCCAACATTATCTGAGGCTTCCAAATTAGTGGTGCATTGTGTGGCATGTGGGAACAGGCATTGAGTATCTCAAGGAGAAGGAACCATGTTCATGACAGGATTCTTCCTTTTTGACACATGTGCACTTGTTGGTGGTCTACTGACAAAAATGAAGAAGAAAAGAAAATATAGTTCAGCCTTCTTTTTAAAAGCCTGTTTCTGTATTTATTTTTCTTCATGAAATATTATTGGTACTGACACATGACAGCCAAGGAGAGATGGCTGTGCATGTATTTCACGCAAAAATAAAATAAAATAAAATCCACCTTTGTGGACAGCACACACAACCGGCAGCCTGTGTTAAACCATGAACTGAACAATGTCCCTTTACAAAGGGCACAGGGCGAGAGTAGCTTTATGGCACTATTGATTTATTCTGTCCCTGCAGTTAAAAACTATACCCAGACAGACAATAAAAATAACTGCTCTAACCAGATAACAGCTTCCTGCTACTAAAATGGATTTTACACTTAAAGTCACAGTAGACTGATCTTTTACACATCTATTTCTTTTAAGTCTCCGTTTATTTATTTTTTAAAGAAAAGCCTTGAGAATTTAGAAACTTTGAAACTGGACAGCATTGTACTTAACTGTTCTATTCCTCTGGAGTCCATATGCTGCTGGCATAGATTGCCCCCCACCCACCTGTCACGCAAACACATTTTGCTCTCTTCTAATTCCTCTCTCTCTCTCTCTCTCTCTGGGATGTCTTTCGTAACCTCAGGCACCGCATAGCAGTTTATACTAAACTCAGAATATACACTGCTGGTGGGAGACAGAGTGAGATCTAAGAAACAAAATGCAATGAATGAACATTGTAGCAAAAATCAGAAAGAGAGAGAGAGAGAGAGAGAGAGAGAGAGAGAGAGAGAGAGAGAGAAGCGCAGAGCTACATCTAAATTGGCTCTCTGGTGTAAGTAGCATTATTCTATCCTATGGTACGATTCAAGTGACCCTTGGGATTAGGGGAGCTGTGGATCTAGCCTGCCAGCTGTATCCAGTCCCCCACATTTTGTCTTGTGCACTATGCCATATGTGGCCCCTAACATCATTTTATGTGTGCCCCCCTCTCTTGGAACTGCCTCCATTCTTCTTTCCCATCAGTGTCTTCCTTCCTATTTGTCTCTTCCTTATTTCTCCTGGCTTTTAAAATAATTTCTTCCTCTTTCTGTGTAGTTTCAGACAACTGGAAGGGGCAGTATTTTATCTTTCATATATATATATATATATATATATATATATATATATATATATATATATGGTCCTATAGCTCTGTGGGGGGTGGGGGAAGTCATCACCCCTCTGCCGTTGGTGAACAAATGGCTTGGATACAAGATCTTAACCACCCCCCCACAAGCTGTCTGTGAACAAATGAGTAGGCTTCTGCCATATGTATGGTTTGCATGTGTGAATGGAGCATACTGAAGTCAGAAAAGAATTAGTCTCACTTGCTTTCCAGAACACTAGTTGCATTGGTCTTCTGCACTACCTTCCCCTTCTGTGGTTTTTATTTCAGATTAATTCATCCAGAACACTGTATTCTCTGGTTCCACACATTATCAGCTCTTTGCCCACCAAAAGCCAGCAGTGCGGACCTTAATGGATCACCTCTTAGGACAGGGGTGGGAACGTTTTTAAAGCAAGCCCCACTTTATTTGATTGCAAGCACATTTTGGAGTCCAGACCATACCTGTAAGTGGACACTTTTCCTCTGTAGAGACAAAGCTGACAGTGAGCCCCCTTGGCTGCTGGCTACCCATCCCATTAGTCACATATGTTTTCAGGTGTGGTGCAGTTGGGTGTGGTTTAGGGAAAATGGCCTCACAGGTCAAATTAGGATTGCTGATCATACAGGGAACTGCTATGGAGAGACCTTACTTACATTCAGATCAACATGCCTGGCAAGGTTGACATGGGAGCGAAACAGGGACACAAGGGAACACTCTTGAATTATGCCAACACAGATGCCAATGGTAAAAAGCTAAAACCATGAGTCACAGGATAGTCTGATTGAAAACAGTTTAAAAGCAACAGAGCACGATATAGAGGGTGACACTCCATGCCCTTAGCTCACCCTGATACAAGTCAATACTGCAAAGGCCTCCAAAGACAGGCATGTGATTGGAGTTAGTTAACAAAATATGCTCCACAGGCACCACAGGGTGAGACAAGGACAGGCCATGGGGGTTATGTGCTTGCATATGTTGGGGCATGCACTTTGGCCATCTTCCGTCAAGTCTGTGGAAGCATTTTAGCAGGTTCTTGTAGGGTACTAAATAATAATAATGAGAATAACAATGCTAACTGGATTTGTTAGACGCCTTACGCTAAACAGTCTCAAGGCCACTTGTTGACACAGCTAGAAATCCAGAACATAACCGCGAATGGCAATTTAAACAAACAATTATATGCTTCAGCATCACCAATTGTAAAGCTCAGTAAATGTGCTGTACCTGGAACTGTGTGTGGAGAGTGCAGCTGACTGCTGAAGGGGACACAGCTGTGGGCAACTTGAGGAAGTACCATCCACCATTGTGCCTGCCAGAAAAAGGCAAGTAAAACAGCTTGGGGCAGATGCTGGAAAAAGAACAGTGAGTGGAGGGGTGTCGGTTTTCTGCCCTTGGGACCCCCTGGGAAATTCACCAACAATACTGCACCAGGAACTGGATGTGAAGAATGCACCTGAGGAAGCTCCCTCCCCCTTGGGCCTACCTATAACAAGCAAGCCTAGGAGGAGAGGCTAGGCTGATGCCAGGAGTTTCCGGGATCCTTTCTCCTTGTGAAACTATTATGGGTTAGCTGAGAGTTCATTTGGACCCTAGGTGAGAGCCAGGGTGGACAGGTGGAGTCCCAGCCAGGAAGCTGAGAGGGAGAGTGTGTCAGAAGGAAAACTAATTGAAATTGGTTTATATTTAATAGTAATTTGCTATTAAGGTAATATTTTCATATGTGACTGTAATATTTGTTGCTCTTTAAGTTGTCTGTTGCTTTAGTTTTCTGTACACTACTCAGATATTTTCATATAGAAATGGTGTAAATGAATAAAATCAACTCAAATTTATGAACAGAGCTCACAGAGTTCATTTTAAAAGGAAATTAAAGTTCAAAGTGTCCCCCCAAAAGGGAACTCATTCCAGTTTGTGCTTGTTCCTTTACAAAATGAACTAATTTAATTAACATTCAGTTCACTGTTTAATTTAAATTCACCCAAATAATCCTTGGCAATTCCTCCCTGCCCCTCCCAGCGTGCAGAATGTTACAAGCGACTGTGCTTAAGTACAAAGTATACTTAAGAAGACTAAGAAAGCAGTGGAATGTGAACCACGCCATTTATTTCCCCCAACAAGTATAATCTTTGCGCTTAAAGGTCCAAAGAGTAGAAGATACAGGTTTGAAAATGAACTAGAAATACTTCAAAGTTCTATCCCAAAACAAACTTAATTCACATTCAGTTCGCATGGTAATTATGCGAAGAATTTTCAGGTGTAGTTCAGAGATTTTTGAATTAATGTAGTGAACATTATTAAATGGAACTAGCTCATTTCATGCATTGTTTGCTAGCAATAAAAAACAAAAACAAAAACCCACATAACAATTGTCTGGGAATAGAGGAAGGCCTTAACCTGTCACCAAAATGAGAGTAATGTTGGTGCCAAGCAGGTCTTGTTGGAGAGAGCAGCTTCAGTTCAAGACTATGTGCCCAATAGGATTTTGGCAGGAGGCAGTGGGGTCATGGGAAAAATTCATTCATTCATTCATTCATTCATTCATTCATTCATTCGCCTTTTAATATGAACCTACCTAATTCACAGTATGTGATACAGGCATCATTTGAATTGCACATTTCTCTGAATTTTGCAAAGCATAATTTAGCATAAGCCACCTTTTGTCCTTTTGAAGCAGTGGTCCCCAAACTAAGGCCCGTGGACCGGATAAGGCCCGAGGGACTCGTTTATCCTGACCAAGCTATTTCCAGTGTTCCTCCGACCTGGAAGTGCACTGGAAATAGCATGTGCGCACACGTATGGGCATGCGCACCCCCGCCCTCTGGCCCGCCATGCGCTCAGCGCTGGAGACACTGGCCGAGGCACGGTAAGTTTGCTGACCCCTGTTTTGAAGGATGGTGGGGTTGTTCAATAACAATGAGAACAACAGTAATGTGATTTGGCAAGGAATTCTGACTCCCAATGGTTTAATAAGGGCAAGAAAATAATACAATCCATATATATGTATGGATGAAGAAAGCTGATGAGGAGGTGAACATGAGTGAGTGAGTGTGTGTGTGTGTGTGTGTGTGTGTGTGTGGACTGCACATGAAATTCCTGAGTTTAGAATTTTTTAGTTTAGAGTGCATGTCTTTTGCATCCAGCTCATAAAAAAGCAGTTCCCATAAGCCTGATGTCTGCCCTCCCTGAACTAAGAATTGGCTATTCCAGCAGATCTTTGGGCTGTCTACAAGTCGAACTGGTGTGAAGCTATTCCATCATAATTTATTTTGCTGTATTTTGGTTTTAAACTGTTTTGTCATACATCAGCTGCTTTGACTATTTTTTTTTAATATGACCTAAAAGGGAAAAAAAAGTTTACAAAATGAATAAATATCCCCAAATGGATTCCTATATAAATGGCTTGCTACAGGGTTCCTTTTGCTCCAGCTGCCCAGAATCTAACAGGCATGATAAATTAAGATCTGAATGCTTTCACTTGAGGGAAAAGTGGGATCTAGATATACTCTTTTTTCCATCAAGAATTTTGATGCATTGAAATGCTTCCCCAAAAGTATTCACAGCAGGCCTATCAACAATATGGAGATTTAAGCCTTAGGTAATGTCTGGACTTGCATACATCTTTAAATGGCTTAGGTGGAGTTAAAGGCTGATCGTGAATGTTCGGTGCTGTGAATATCTAAAACAGTCAGGCATTACTGCAGACCGATATGCTGCAATCATGCTGGATTGTCATGTCAAAAGGGTACCTTAGAAATGACTGACAAAGCATCGCCACTCTCTTTATTTATATAGTTATTGCAATATGTGGATTTCCCATCTTAGGGAGGACCACGATTTCTACAGAAGCGCAATTTGAAAAGGCTTTTCTCTATGCATACCCCAAGACGTCACACTGATCCTTTAACACTTCGGTGATGAGGCTGTAATTTTGGAAATGCAGCAAAAAAATTCGTGAAACCGTTGCATTCATTTCTATGTGAAAATTTTCAGCATTTCATTCCCATTTATATTATTTCTCTTTTTTCCTCCGTTCCACCATGATGCTGAAATTGATGAAGTCTTGTTTGGAGAGAGCTGTTAAGTAGCAAAGACAACATTCATTGTGCCTGACAGCTTGTCTTAGTCTTGATTTGAGTATTCTACTTGCATGGGAGAGAGAAATGTGTTGTCAAGCCTTTGTTTTATCAAGCTACAGGAACAATATTTTAATATCCTCTCTCATTTCAATACCTCTTTCATCTTGATAAAGAGAGCACTGAATAATCCTGCCAAAAAGAGGCCCCATTGTCATGATGTAGCTGCTAGCAAAGTCATTTATATAACACAGAGTCCAGCAAGAAAATAAATCATGGTAACACTTACTGAGGAAAAATGAACAAAAACAGTATATAACTTCAGGAGAAAAAAACCAGAGTGTTCTCTTTTAAGGCAGGTTTTGTTAAGAGCAGGGGTATGTTCAATGTAGCATTCACCAGAAAAACTATGTCCCACTTACATTGTAGATGATTTTTAGAGTTGTATTCTGTTCTGGGGGGGGGGGGGCTTGTTGTATGTGAATTTTGTTATGACTATTTATTGCTTTAAAATTGTGTGTACAAAATTTAATCATTTTATTCACAAGTGTGTACACCGTCCTGGAATCTTTTGATGAAGGGATGCTATGAAACATTTCAAATAAATAAGGATGAGTGTCTGCTGCCCACATGCCCCACAATATCACTGCTCATATTGCATAGGGGGCCTCCAAAAATGCATCCAAGACAATGAAGAGCGATAGATTTGTAAGCTTCAAACAGAAGTGAATTCACATCAGCGTGTATAAGTGTCTTAATGTGAGACTCTTCTGGATCCCAGCCATTTGGAACTTGTGAATTTGTGCCCCGCTCCAATTTTTTAAAAAATAAATAAATAAATACCAGGGTATTTTGAACAGGAAGTCGAGCAACCCTAGTTACTCAAAGGGAAATTTAAGTGTAGCAATCATTTATGGGGTCAAATCCGCACTTTGACTGATACATGGCAGGCCACTGTGCCCTTACAAACATCAGGCCACTATTATAATTTAAAAAGAAAAAGAAAGGGAGGGGAGAGGGGAAACCACCATAAGCAGATCGAGGCCATTTCCAAATGCCTTTTCCATAATATGAGCTCAGACAGGCAGGGTTGCTTCCACTCCATGTTTGCCTCATAAATCACCAAACAGAAAATTGCTTCTGAGCCTCAAACCCTCTCTGCCAACTCCCAATCTGCAACAAAGTGGTTGACAGCCAAAAGAAAAAGCCCTGAAAAGCAGGGTGGTTTATCGTGGGCAGGGTGACACAACGTGAGCTATGTGAATGGAGATGGGTTATAATTAGCAAGGGAGTGTCACCCCGGCCTCCTTCCTTTCATTTGTAGCCGTGCTCCTAACTCAGGGGAATGGCATGCATTTTCTCACATAGTGTATACAAGCCCCGTGCCTTGCCAAGACAACTGTCTCTATTCTGGTGGGGATATATTTGACAGCCAATGTTCTTTTCCTGGGAGCCATAAAAACAGCAACAGGAATTCTCACCAGGCATTGAGGAGCTCCCTGCCCCCGCTCCACATTGCCAAGGCTACATATACTTCATGCTTTTAAGGGGGGGGGAGAGAGAGAATTAAGAAATTAAAAATTGTCTGCATTGGCAATCCAAATTCCACACTGGACTGCGCAGTACGAACACTCGGTTCAAAGAGGGAACATTCGTACCACTTAACACCATTCACAGCAGTATTCTTAAGAACATGCCCTATACCAGATGAGATTGTTTTTCTGTACAGCCCGGTATTCTCCACTCTGATCCAGGTTCTGAGGTTTCAGCAAGCATTGAGAAAGGACCACCTCTTTCTGCATGAAACTGCTCGTTGCCTGTGGTCACCTTCCAAGGTCTGTGGGGTCACAGGGTTGGTGGGGTCACAGGGCAGGGCCTTTTCAGAGACAGCTCCACAGTTGTGGGCCTCCCTCACAAGGGAAGGTAGATGGGCCATCTCTTTTCTGTAGCAAATAAATGATTGAAACCACACTAAATAATGATAATGTTGGTTTTCTCTAACATAGGATGTAGGGGGACGGGCAGGGAGCCTGTTTGCCAGCCAGACTGTATCTTCTTTGTACAGTTCAGTAGCCTCTGAATTGACGGATGTCGAATGTACCTAATAAAAAAAGTTAGTTTCAGTTCATCATTTTGTCCATTCCTTCTATATGCCATCTCAGTTTAGCCGTATGTGCAACTTTAAATAACCACTCTCTAACAGATGGAATTGTTGAATGTTTTCAAGCACTGAGCATGGGCAATCTTTAATGCAGTTAGAAGGTTAATAATCCAGCTGTTTTGCCCTTTCTTTAACACCCCGACCACATTCTCACGTAATTATAAGCCAAGGGTTGTAGCCAATGTTAGTTCTACTCAGAGCAGGCCTGCTGAAGTGGATTAATGGTACTAACTTGGGTCCATTAATTTCAGTAAGTCTACTCTGAGTAGAATTGAGAAATAACATACAAGAATGTCTTCTACTGGAGGAAATTACTTGCAAAAATTAGTCAAGACTACATATGAAAATGTGTCTATTAGGAGAAATTCCTAAAATGATGATGAATTTTCATGAGGATTTTTTTTTTTTAAATGTAAATAGCTACAATTTGTGGAAAACTGAATTTAAGATTGGAAAAATGAGCAGCCAAAAGAACAAAAATTGGCTAATCTTTCCATCCCTAAAGGGATTTTTCTATGGTTACCCCACCCACTTGGCATTCCTTTCCCTCTGCAATCTGTGAGGTACCATTCATTATTTGTTTTAGGTTCCTCTTCAAAACGTAACTTTTTGCTCAAGGCTATTCTGACCACCCCCACCCCCTCCACAAGGCTGGACCTCCTATCTTTTTATCTCAATATTTCTGGTGCTGTGTTTGTATTCTATTGTTTGTGGATTTTAATGGGTTTTTATTTATTTTTGTGCCTCGTATTTTTTCAAATAATAAGTGGTCTAGATTCCCTCCTGCCCTGCTTAAAAAAAAAGAAAAATCAATCAGTCTGCTGTGCTCCTTGCCTGGTGTGAGCAGGATAACAAACCATCAAACTTTAGCTGCACCTGAACTAAGGATCCTAGTTTGTTTCTCCATAACAAGCCATGAGCACTAGTGAACTTTAAGTCCTGGTCTGTTGCTGGCTTGCTGGTTAGGAAGCAACAAACCATGAACCAAAAACACTGGTTTATCTTTACTTACAAACATGGCCACTCAGCAACATAAATAAACAAAGTCCTATTCTAATTCCTGTTATGCAGCTGATTTTTGTTTGAGAACCTTGCATGATATATCTTTCAGTCTTACAACATCTCCATAACATGCCATTGTATCTTCTTGTATTATGGTATTCCTTGTTCTGTGTAACGGAGAAGACTTGAAAATATGAGTGCATTCCCCCGTAACATGGGAAGGGATCACAAGAAAACTATGGGCTATATTGTGTCCAACTACTGGAATTCTCTACAGAACTGCAATTATCAGAATGTAATCACTATTTTTAAAATGTGCTATGGTCTTCCAGTAAAGGACTAGATCAATGCCTCAGACTTGACTTTACTGCTTACTTGAGGAGAACTCAATAAATACAGAGCCAGTTTAAACACTTTCCCATCCCCTCTGCATCAGACACAGTTCCTTAGCCTGCCTGCCTGTTCTATTCCACCCAAAGAACCAAAATTTTCGGCCTCTGTATCCTTTTGTTTCTAGTCAATGTGCTCTGAAAGCTGAAGCTCTTCAAAGCACCCGGGGCAGGCAGGGGGAGAGTTGAGAAAGAAGCATGTTTTATTTTTTAAAGTATTTTTTCAGCCTTGTATTACTAGGATGTTTTCCTCTAGGCTTCATCACAAAACATTTAACCAATCCTGGTAGTGATAATAATTCACAGTTTGTTACAAACTTGTCAGAAGAAGCAGGGGGGCCTCTCTGGCAAAAGTGTGGTATAGGCAGTGAGAGTGTTGGATGGAACCCTTACATGCCCACAAGGCTCACTGGGTGATATTGGGGTAGTCACAGTCTCTCAGCCTACCTCACAGGGTTGTTGGGAGGATAAAAAGGAGAGGGGGGACAACCATGCATGCACCTTGAGCTCATGAAGGAAAGATAAGATTATAAATATAATAAATAAATAAATAAAATAGACGGGCTTTGATAAGTTACACCCAGAAACATCTATTTGCAGTGAGTCTATAAGATGACCCTTCCTAGATCAGGAGGGCCCACCTAGGGCAGGTATGGGGAATATTTTTTCTGACTACCCCAAGGATATGGGTCCTTATTTGTCAGGAACCACATGGTGGCAGTGGGTGGGGCCAGGAACCACCTTCTCCCCCCCCATGGGACCTATGGTAATCAGGGGAGGCCCTGCTGGTGGTGCCCCCACTGTGGATTGCCCAGTTGGCAGTGGCCCATGTTCAGTGGCCTTCTTGGTGGTGGTTCCCTAATTCCCTCCCTAATCAGGTGCATCAGTCTCCCTCACTATTCACTTTTTAAGGAGAAATCTGATGACATTCCTGTTTGCCCAGACATTTCATCGTTGAGAGTTCTGTCCTTGGCATTGTGGAATAAATAGTTGGAGAGTGGGCAGTTGCTTCTTGGAGTTTTCCATTGTTTCGTTGAAGTGTTTTTTAACTGTTTTTAGATGTTTTAATTGTATGACTTTGGCACTGAAATGTTTGCTGCCCTGGGCTCCTTTGGAGAAACAGGCAGGATACAAAATTAATAAATAACATTGACTTTCTAATATTTTCTGAACGTGCATTTATACACTTGTGTATTTGTAGATCCACGTTACTCTTTTGTATGTGTAAAGCACAGATCATCACCAGAGAAAAAACTTGGAAAGTACAAAATGAAAGCTCAAATCCAATGAAGGAAGTTGAGTCCTTTGGAGTAGAAGATGAAGAGTAAAGCTCTAATTCTATGGTTCCATGGCTGACTTGCCTAAAACAACCAGCAAGCAACATGGAAGTCTTATTCTGAACAAGACAGAATAATCTGCCTGGTGAGAGAGACTGGGCATGAGTCCTGAATCGTCAGAACAATGCATTGCTGTATTATTACTGACGGTGCTCTTAACCTCAAACCACTCTAGTTTCCCCTTTTCAAAACAAAACCCTTTGGAGCTACTGAGCTAAATGGCACTTTTACAAACACAAAGCACAGTTAGCATCCAAAGGCTGTGAACCGATAACCATAGGGAACTTCATCTATCCTGATATTTGGGGGGATGATAGCATGGCAAAATAAAGTAAATCTTCCAAAAAATTATTGCCATGTATGATTGGGGACAATAATATTTTCCAGACTGAAACTACGATTGGGGGATGTTTTAGAATCTCTGTGGGTCACCTTCACTGGCAACAGGGCGGCATCTTTATTAATGGGGCGGGGTGCACTGCTAAAGGCGAACCCCCAATGTGTGAGCAGAATGGGGGCAGCGCTGGAATGGGATGCAATGGAGGGGGGGTGGTCAGCACATGCAGCCCCACTCCACTCTGTGTGATCTGGCCTCTGCAGATAGGGTCACTGCCTCAGCAACATGCAAAATCCCAGTTCTTGCTCATTTATTCTACACATTTGCAGCTCTCTTTTTTCAGATGGTGACTTGTTTGTTCAAACATTAGTCAGTTCTGGTACAAGGAGCAAAGCGAGTGCATGGCCAAATTGGAGGCCTCTTGAAGTTGCAATGAAGCTAAAACATCCAAATTTTAAGCCTCCTCCCTTTTTTTGTGCTGATCAGAGTTCTATTATTACCAGTTACAAAGGGGAAGGCACAGCCAATTATAAGCTAATTCTGGCACACGCAAAGCCACAAGCTGAAGATAAGCCAACAGTGCAAAGCTTGCAGCTGGAGAGTCCACAAAGCTCAAAAAGAAGCTGACTCATGAAAATGGCCTTATATAAAACATCCAATGGTGATTTTTCTCTGCCTCATTTCTGCATGTCTTCCGAATGATGTATGATGTGCCTTATTTACTCTGTCCCATAAAACGTACTTTTACAAATTATTTTAATGTGCTGCCAAGCACCAGATAGGTTGCCCTTTACTGTGTTGCCCTTAGGATTTTTCTTTTTTAAAAATGTTATCCCATTCCTTTATTCGAAATGTCTCTAGAAAATTAGTTCCATCTGGATTTTTCTCCTCTGATATCTTGGCATGCAGACATGTAGTTGCTCGATCAGGGCAGTGGAACAGTAATCCAGATATCTGGGTTCAGAAAGCTCCTAACTTTGTTGTTGTTTTAATGCATGTACTGAAGGGAATGCCAATTCTTTTTTCTTTTTTATATAATAAAAAAAGTTTTCATTGGTTTTTCAATCCAGAAACGAGAACATTCAAATAACCTACAAGTTACAACAAAAGTGTAGAGTATTAACTGCACAATCATGTTACAGTGCTGTCATAAAGAGTTCATTTAATCTTAGAATTGGAGAGTTGAAAGGGACTCCAAGGGTCATCTAGTCTAACCCCCTGCAATGCAGAAATCACAGCTAAAAAATCTAAAGTTCTTTAGTTATGTGGCTTTTGCAAATCGTCAATGCATAACAATACTACAGTTGGATTGGAAGAGATGGACCTGCCTATTGAAAATAAAATTCCCAGAAGAAACCATTTTATCGCATTCCCACAATTGGTGCAACTGTTACTAGGTCTCTGATAATTGAAAAGGACGTAATGTAACAAAGACTGCAAGATACAGTGGGGTAGGTATTGTTATCTGATATACCCCATTTATTAATATGGACTGACATTTCTACACTCTGTTAATGCTACTTCTTGTTGTCTGCAAAGCAAGGTGTTTGGTGCACTTAATCATGAGTGTTTCTAAGTGGCACACATGAAAAACAAACCATGCAAAGAATGAAATAAGAAAGACTTATCAGAAAAATGAACACTACCTTAACAATGCCTGCTGGAACAAGACAGTCTCAGTAATATCTCTGAAGTCTGTCTAATCTCAGGTGGGAGGGAGTTCCACCAGCTTAGGCACTGTTTCTAGTGGTTTACAAGCCATGCCTCTGAGCCACAGGGACCACCAACAAAGGCTTCTCCAAGGTGTCCTAAGACAGGCATAGGCAAACTTAGCTCTCCTGCTGTTTTGGGACTACAACTCCCATCATCCCCAGCTAACAGGATCAGCGGTCAGGGATGATGGGAGTTGTAGTCCCAAAACAGCGGGAGGGCCAGGTTTGCCTATGCCTGTCCTAAGACATCCCCAATAGAAGGTTCTTCAGCCTTTTCCTCAAAGACTGGAGGCTTCAAACTGTACAGGCAGATTTGCTTCCACGGCAAAACTGCTTTTTGTGTACTGGAGATGATAATGATGCTGCACGGTACAGATGATCCTTTGCCACAACAGCAGAGGAACACAAAGGAAGCAGGACCACTCAGCTTTTGGCTCCTCCTCTCTTTGTGCTGCCTTCATTCCAGCTGGTCCTTATAAAGCATTTTGTAACTAATGCTTGCTGTTATTTTTGTTTTCTCCTCCCTTCCAATCCCTTTTGCGTCAAAGGACTGTCTTATTATTAATCTGAATTTCTCTTTCATTCAGTTTTATTTATGTTTTTAAGAATTTATTATTGCATTACTAGTTTTAGGTTGTATTTTTGTTTTAATGATATATTCCATTTTTTAGTTGTATTTTAGAAATATTAAGCAGCATAGAAATGTGTGTTTTAAAAAATAAATAAATAAATCTCTAATTATTAAGATGACAGATTTTTCTGGCCAAAGAGGGGGATAAAAGGAATGCCTCAAATAAATAAATAATACATTAGCAAGAACAGCATATTTGTATCTATTAGGTTTAACTCCTAGAAGTACTCTGCAGTCCCCTACCAAGAGCTTTCCTTGGATGTTTATCCTCTAACTCTAACTCCCTTCTTTCCAAAAGGCAACCTTAAAAAAAAAAAAATCTTCAAAAAATCCAATGATAAAAAGGAATCCTTTGCCATTTGGGAAGCAGCCAGTTCCTCTCTCCAGAAAAGCTAAAAAACAGGAGCAGGAAGTCACAAGGGGCAGAGGGTGAGAATTCACATGAGACAAGACAACCTACGGTAACTCATTTGAGGGACTGTACAAATGTCTATGCAAAAGAGCCAGGCACATTTTTCTCCGCTGTCTCTTGCATGTACATAAACTGGATATTTACTATTTATTTTATTTAACCTTAGAAGCCATTGCCAGCCTCTTTTGACTTTCTTTGGTCTTGTTAACCTTTCTCCCCGGCGGCACCTTGTAGGAGGAAAACAACCCCCTAAAAAAGAAAGAAAAATAAACTAAAATCCTCACATGCTTAACAGATGCACAAATGCACCTTGGGATGACTGCATTATGGCGCCGAGTTATCACCACCTGCCTCACAATTAAATCTGCAGCACCCTCCCTGGTGGCTTGCACCTGTGACATGTTGGTAATGGATGCAAAAAGACCGTAGTGCGCACATGAGGATTGAATGAAAAGACATTTGCCCTGTAAAGCCTCATGGAGAATATTATTGTGTTTTTTCTAGAAACGGGGCGGGGGGGGGAGGACAACTTCCTTTTTTAAGCAACTAATTTGCCTTTCTTCCTTCAAGGGCAGAGTACCACATGAGGCATGCTGTGTATTAGCAAGCCAATGAACTTGTTAATAAAACAAAAAAACTTGTAGCTTGTCAGCCGTCCAGGGACTTGGGGCTCATTCAACGCTGAGTTTGTCCCTAAGTTGTAAAATCTCACTGTGTGTTATTCGTGCTTCAAATGAAAGCTCGTCTAAGAGATCTGTTAAGATGGGAGAAGCTGCCAGGTTAAGAATGTTCTCAGTGCTGTCTACACATTAGGCACTCATTCATGTGCCGATACAGAGACCAAGGAGACACAAAGTGTTGCCCAAGGGGAAGGAGCAACAGCCTCAAATCTAGTCCTCACTCCCCACCACCAAATACTGAGAACCTCTGGGCTTCCGTAGAGTCAAAGTCCCAGAGATGGTTCAACCCCACCTTCTTCTCAACTGTTTGTAAAAAAAATCAATAAAAAAAATAATCAAACTTGCCATTTGTTCATTAGCTTGGCCTACTGAAACCAGGGGCGGAGGAAGGGGGTGCAGTGGATGCAGGCCACCCCGGGTATCAACAGGGGCGGGGGCCTGCAGCGCGCCCGAGCCACATGTCTTTCCTGGTAGAGACATGATGGCTTGGGCGTGCGCAGGCTCCACGCTGTCCAAACAGTCTGCCCGCTGCCTCCCCCTGCCCCAGCTGTAGGGTGGCTGAGTGGGAGGAGGCAGGCAGCCCCACCCCTATGGACAGCTCGTCCCACCCCTGGACGCACCACCCCAAGCGCCCAAGCGGCTTCCTCCGCCGCTGACTGAAACCAGATTTTGTTTGGTGGTAGGGCCTGCCCAAATATTCAGTTAGGGATATGATAAGTCATCTGAGCAGCCAGACATTAGCCAATGAAAATAAATTGATTGTTTCCAGTATAAAATGGTCTGCACTTGAGTATTTGCAAGCATGCACTCTCTGCAGCAATGGTACAACATTCAATTATTTATTAAGGAGAAAAAAGCATTTCATTTTTTAAATAAGTTTAAGAAGAAGAATGTATTTTGAAGAACATTAGGTCCTGAGACTTCAAAAGCAAAGCAAATATTCCTCCCAGTTCTCCCTTTTCTCCCATCCTCACTCTCTTTCCACCCCTTCCTGCCCCAAAATGACACACACTTAACAGCACAATATTATACAAGCATATTAGGAAGTAAGGCCCAGTCTGTGCATAGTATTGCCTATGCATGTGCCTGAAATCCTGTATTGATTGATTTGGGAGTCAGCTCTACTGAGATCAATGAAACGTATTCTGAGCAGACATGCAAAGGACTGTAAAACTATTTTGGCATTACAATATTTCCTTCCAACTAAGACAGGGGAAATAAGTTTCAGTTGAAAAAATACATTTCCCTAATGTCTGAGAATTGTATTAAAAACACAAAACTTTTGGGTAACCTTAAATAATGGTTCTCTTCTAATCAGAATCCCAGGTTTACATACCATACATTTAAATTGCACCCCCCTCAAGAATCATGGGAACTATAGTTTTAAGCTGCTGAGCATTGTAGCTCTGTGAGGGGCAAATTACACTTCATAAGATAATGCATGGTGTATATGCAGTGTTAATGAGCTACAATTATACTCAAACACACACAGTCCTAAACACCAACAGAATGCAGTTTCAAAGTTTCAGCATAATTGTATACCTTTTATTTCCTTACAATCTAACACACACCCACACCCCTCGATGGCTGTTGTATGATGTCGAGCTAAAAATTACAAAGACCTGGATTTTGTCGTTCCTGCATTCTATTTCTTTTCCCTGACTTCCTGTCTTCATGAAATTTTAATCAGGCATTTAAAGTAAATAGCTATGCAGCGTCTTTCTGCCTCTCCGAATGTTTTGGGATGGGTGTTTTGGGTAAAGCGATAGCCCAAAGACCTTGAAAGCATTTAATCCCGTTTGGATTTGGCAAGACAACAGAAAATTAAAACACTGTTCTTTCCACTGCTAACAGCTCTGGTGGGGAGGGAAAAAATACTCTGATGTGGCAGAAGTAACAGCTTCATCTCATCCCCTTCACTGAATAAAATGATGGGGGCAGCAGACCAGGGGGGGGGGGAGGAATCAAACCGACTGACAAAGGTAAGCTTGTTAAGTCAAGGAAGAAAGAATCCCTCAAAGAAAATTAAAGGCAGCAATGCTGCAATCCTGCCTTAAATCTCTTCTTAATGAAAAACTACAAATTAAAGGCCCTGGCCTCTATTTCTGTAGGTATACTGGGAGAGATTTGCCCAAGCTGTGCTCCTCCATCCCCGCCCCCAAAGTTATGACCCTCTTAAAGAACTGTTGGCAGGTAGCACATTTTATATCAACCTTCCAAAGACATCCCACATTATGGGAAGAATATGATTTATTGGCCCTGCTACACATTTTTATGCTGATAGAAAACCCATTATCTGGTCATAAGGTGAAATAAACTACCGGTCTCCCCCTTACAACGCATGATGAGCAGCACGTAAGGTGAGCACAGGGGCCTCAGCCCAGAAAAGTGAGAAGAAGGACACAGGGGTGCATTTGGAGATTTTTAGTTTAGAAAAAAAGCACAAGCAAATGGTAGTGATGTAGTGTAAAGTGTGGTGTAGTGGTTAATGTTTCGGACAAGGACTTGAGAGACCAGGGTTCAAATCTCCGCTCAGTCATGAAGCTCACTTGGTGACCTTGGGCCAGTCACTCTCAGCCTCACCTACCTCACAGGTATCTGAAGAAGTGTGCATGCACACAAAACCTTATACCCAGAACAAACTTAGCTGATCTTTAAGGTGCTACTGGACAATTTTTTAATTTTTTAATTTATTTCAACTGCATCAGACCAACACGGCTACCTACCTGAATCTACCTCACAGGGTTGTTGTGAAGTTAAAAAAAGGGAGACCTATGTACACCACCCTGATCTCCTTGGAGAAAAAATGTGAGATTTGAATGCAATGCAATAAATAAAATAAAATAAAATAAAATAAAATAAAATAAAATAAAATAAAATAAAATAATGGAGAAACATGCATAGGGAGACGTTTTTCTCGCTTGCTCATTGTACTAATACATGGGGCCAATCCAATGAACCCGAATGTTGGGGTGATTCAGGAAAGACAAAAGAAAATACTTCTTCACACGGTACTTTGTTAAATTATAGAATTCACTTCCACAAAATGTAGTGGTGGATACCAACTTGAAATGCTCTAAAAGGGGATTTGACAAAATGTGTTCCATGCTCATGGTCAGAGCAGCATGCCTCTGAATACCAGGTGCTGGGAAGCGGAGAGAGCGCCTGCCCTGTGGAACGCCCTCCCAGCAGATGTCAAAGCAATAAACAACTATTTTACTTTTAAAAGACAACTGAAGGCAGCCCTCTTTAGGGAAGTTTTAATATCTGATGCTGTACTGTTTTTAATACTCAGTTGGAAGCCACCCAGAGTGGCTGGGGAAACCCAGCCAGATGGGTGGGGTATAAATAATAAATTATTATTATTATTATTATTATTATTATTACTACTACTCAGGTTCTGCTTGTGAGTTTCCCATAGGCTTCTAACTGGCCACTGTGAGGACAAGATGCTTGACTAGATGGGCCTTTGGCTTTATCCAGCAAATTGTGTGTTAATCAAAGCTGCTGTCTACAGTTCTGGAGGACAACTACAGATATGAGAATCTCATACCCCCAACCGTCCTGTTTTATTTGGGAGATCACAGAAGCCAATCCCAGCTTTTGTTTGGAACCTGGAATGTCCCGTTTAAGACTGGCACTCTTACACAAGTCAGCAGTGTCACATCCAACCCTGCTGATGATCCCCTGAATGCTGAATGGGATCACTTTGGCAATTGCCAAAGGGACACAGGCCTCACAGAGGGGAAGGAGGTGGCTGGGGCGTAGCTAGCTGCTCCAGCACCCGGAGCAGTAGGGGCGGGTCGATCTGCCCAGGGGAGGCGGTGCGGTGATCCGCACATGAGGGTGCTGTGGCAAGCTGCCCACGGAGTCCACCTGGCAGATGCAAGCCCCACGCTGCCGTTTTGGTCAGCATGGGGCCCCGAGCCACTGCGTCACTCACAGGACAGATGTGTGGCTCTGGTGTGCTGAGGCCAGGCCCTGCAGTAAGTGCCGCCCCCCGCAGCGTGCCATTTTGTTACCCCCTTCAGGGATGACACCGGGGACAAACTGCACCCCCCTTCCTATGCCCCTGGGAGGTGGACTTGGAGAGGTGGCTTCAGCCTGGCAGCAGACTAACAAAAGTAAAGTGGCAGGTGGTTGGTGGTGGTGGCAAGCTGAGTTGGAGGTGGCAGGTTGAGGCAGCCTGGGTGGGTGAGAGGTGGCGGCAGCATGACGAAGGGTGAGCCAATTTTGGGACAGAAAATTTTGGAGCGGATGAAATCTAACTGCTCTGCCCCATTTGCCTGCCATTGGTAGTCCTTCCACACATGCCTGTATCCAGCTATTAGTGCTGGAGACCCATCAATGTGCAACTCTGATTTTTCTTATCTCTTTGGCTGCAAGTCCCACTGTCTTTTGGAGACAGTAATCAATGAGTAGAAACTGATCTGTAAATGACACCACAAAAACATAACCAGCATTCACAATATTCAGCAACTGGACTGTGGGCAAATATCTGTAACCCTTGAAACACTTCCCTTTTATTTTTTATTTCCATAAACCTGCAGTGTGTATTTTCTTCCATCTCTCAGAAGAACGCTATGGAATTTTTGGCAGTACACATGTGGCCACCCTAACAGATACACACATACTCACCAGCCCCAGACCATACTCCCCCATGATACATTTTCCTTTAAATCTAGCAAAAGCTTATCATGCCTTGCAGGGAGGCTATTTTCTATGTGTTACATGAGGCACAACTGGAGATGGATCAGGTTCATGCAAACATTTTCTACCATGAAATATGGTAGGATTATTTGGAGAAGCTTTTTTTAAAAAAAAATCCTCCCAGGGCACGTCTCATCTCTCGAAAACGAAAAAACAGAAAATAGAATAAAGGAAACCTTCAGACTTCAAGATGCTAAATATAAGCCAGTGTGACAGCATTGAGTAGATGGTGATTCTATGTGTGCGTGCATTGTCATTGACTGCTCAGGTTTCTAGTCCCTAAGGTTGTAGGATATAGGGTTTGTTAGAGCACCCGCTAACATGGCTTTTCTCAGACCATCCTATGCTGTGATTTTTGTTAGATGTTTTGTTGTCATGCGTTTTGTTGTTTTCACAGAAACATAAAATTGTAGAGTTGGAAGGGACCCTGAGGATCATTTAGTCCCGCCCCCACCAATACACTATGCCCTAACGATTTTAATATACTGTTCACTGATTTGCAGGTCCTTTGAACCAAAAAGCTGCATATAGGCAAACAACAGTAGCAGTATCTATAACAACGTGCATATTTTACAAAAGCACATTTTAAAACAGAGCAGGAGTGTCTCAATCAAATTGTGGGTTCCAACCCCAATATCCAGGTGAGTTGTGTCTACCTGCATTAAAAAATGACAAATAAAATGTGGACTTGTACTAGTCTATGGATAGGAATCATAGTATTTAGTTGTTCGTGAAGTTTTTTTTCAAAAATGAAAGTGGTGTTAAAAAAAATCAGAGGGAACAGGCAGCTGGAGTTTAAGGGTCAATGGTTCTGTTATTAATGAGGTTTATGTGATCTGAAATGAGAGTCAACGACCTCAGATCAGTGCTAATCCCGATCTCTGTGACCTGTTTTAATTTAAAGTGCTGCCATTCTAGTTTTACAACACATCATTCTGGGTTCTGATCGGTGAAGAAGTTTTCTGAGGTTTTGGCCTGTAATTAAAATATCCGCATATTCCCCCACCCAGTTTATTAAGCACTGCAATCAGTAGTTGTGAAGTGATCGTCTCTCGTGGGCTTTGCTGTCTGGAATAATGGAGTTTTAAACGAGCTGAGGATTTAATCAAAGATGCATTTACAGATGCCTGCGTATTTTGGAACCGTTTCATTTCCAGCGGCAAGCAGGTCAAGGTTTGCATTTGAAACAGTGGGCAGATAGGAGCAGGAATGTTTGTTCTCGTCCTTCAGCACACAGCCCCCACCAAAGGCAGAGAGGCAAGAGCCAACAATCAAAAAGAGCGGCTTGAAGGAGGAGCCAGCTAAATCACGAAGTAAACTTGCAGCAGCAGCTTATAAAAATTAAGGACTTCAGTGACACGAAGAGAAACTAATAAGATTAGGGCATCCTTGTGTGAGAGAGAAGATACCCTTGACAGGGCTAGCAAGAGGTCTCACAGTATGAACAAAGGGGGGGGGGGGGGAGGAAAAGATTGCTCCAGAAATGAGTCTGTACTTCCTTCCATTCCCTTTCGCCAATTGCAAAGTATCATTCGAGTCTGCGGCCTTGTCAAGACAAAAGGTATCACTTCCCCCCACCTCCCGTTTTGCCGTGCCATAAGCTTTTTCTGTATTCTGGTAGCTCTACGCTTCCGAAGGAAGCATCGTTTACACAGTTGGATGCATATTGCTTCGGCGCACCACTGTGCAACTATCATCAGAAACTGGTGTGGCGGTCAGCTAGCCAGCCTCTATTTGGCGTGACCTCTTGACATTTCTAACATCCAAGAAGAGAAAAAGCCTCTTCAAAGCAAAGGCAGAAGCAGGTAATGCCTCTGCTTCCGTGCAGTTTGCATATTCAGTGGCTTGCATGCTTATAGGCTTGCCATCTCCCCCAAACGCTCCCGGATAAAATTATCAGATGCTTAGTTTGCCTCAACGAGGACACCAGCTTGAGAGTTGCCATTCCAAAGAAGCAAAAGCCTGAGAAGCAATCTGTTTAAAGGCAGGGAAGGGTACAATCTAGAGACCGTTGTAGAGAATTCCCCTCTTCCCCCTGCCAATGCAGGCTGGAGTAATTTCAAACAAAATGCTTTGGAGCTGTCCTCCGTAAATAGGCCAGATTAACTGCCTTTTGGTTCACATTTTTACATTGTTTGGTTGATGGAATCCTCTGAAAAGCAGATGCACTTTGTATGGCTCGCTAGCAATAAAATGCTAGCAACAGAATGCTATTCAGTCCTACAGTGGCCCAACAGCCCTGGTGCGGGATATCCCTTCGTTTGCATATTTATAGGGTCTTACAGAGCGCCACGGAAGCTTGCTGCCAGCAAGTGGAAATCAAGCTGTCAGGGGTTTCTATTTTCATCCCTACCTATAGTTTCCTTAATGACAAGTAAGAGAGGCAGCATATGTATTTCCCATCTTGCGGGATTGGGAGGGGGGATAGTGTCTTACCTTAGTTTTTACATCTGTGCTACATAGGGATGGGGGGGGGATCTGATTCAGTTTGCATTTAAAAGCAAACTAGTTCACAGTTTCTGAACTGAAAAACAGGCATCCTCTGATTTTTGCACTGTTATTTTCTAGCTATGTAGTGCATGCATTGGGGAAAACAGAATGCAAGAATGAATTATATTGGGGGAAATTACTTTGTAAAAATGGATATATTTGGCAACATTGCATTCAAAAATGTGCATATTAGAATAAATTTGGTGGTGAACTTTCATGAAGTTTTTTTTTAAAAAAAAGAATTGCAAAGTGATGTGGAAAACAGAACTCAACATTTGAAAAAATTAAAAACTGAGACAAACAAACATTGACAGATTTGACCACCCCTCATTGTACAACCTAGCTTCCCAAAGCTTCAGATTCTGCTTGCTTGCACTTAACATGTACAGAACCCTACAGACATTCCTCCACCTGATACCTAGGACACCACACACCAGTTGTAGGAAGTCACTAGTACCCACTGCTACAGGCAGAAGTGGGTGGCTTTGTTCATTCTGTTAGTGGCATATCCAGACAAAAACACAACAAATGTGAAAAAATTAATTGTGCTTCCGTTGGTTGCTTTTCTTTAAAGGAAAAGGGGGGAGAACATGGTTGGAAAAATACCTTTTAAAGTATAATGCAGAAAAAACATTGCGCTCTGTTACAATTTTAAAAAGAGGCACGGAATAATTTTAGCATCCTCTTCTTGACCTTTGCCACAAATAATCCATGGATGTAGCTATTTGTAAGACTGAGCTCAATAGGTCCAAATATTAATTAGCCAAATAAGGATGTTATTATAACACTGTTAGCTAAGAAGATCCAGTGGTGGACACCAAGTTATATCCAATTTAGTACCATGCAAAGTAGATCCATTGAAATGAATGGCTATGACTAATATAGCTCCATTCATTTCAATGGGCCTACTCTGAATAAAACTAACATAACCCTCTGTCCATAATGCAGGAATAATGTACGTCCAGAGCTCTTTTATTAATCATTACTTTCTGTTTTTAATTCAGTGATGCTTCATCACACACTGCCAATTGTGCCACGGTGTTAGGGACTGCACATTAACGGGCTTAAGTCAAAGCAGACAGAAGACAATGCAATGGAAGTGGTGCCTGTGATAGCTCCTTCTGGGAAAACCCAGCATCCCTGGAAGAAAAGGAGAGGACAGAGAGTGAAGGAAGAGCTTTGAGTGGAGTGGGGGCCATTTCCCCGTGCTCTGGACCCCCTGTACAAACCTGCTGTACCTGGAACTGCATGTGGAGAGTGCAACTGAATGAGACACAGCTGTGGGCAGCCTGAGGACATATCACCCCCCCCCCCGGGCTCTCCATAAAAACCAAGTCTAGCATGGGAGACTAGGGTGATGTCCGCTGTTTCCAGGAACTCTTCTCATTGTGAGGTTTTTGTGGGTGAGCTGAGAGTTTGTTTGGACACTGGGTAAGAACCTGGAGGCTGAGAGCGAGGGTGTGTCAGAAGGAAATCAAACTGGTATTGATTTATATACCGGTACATTAGTTACTTTGTATCAGTGTAACCTTTAATATAAGTAGCTGTACTTTTTTTGTAATATTCTGTTTAAGTTGTCTGTTGTTGCTTCAGTTTTTTGTACACCGCTTAGATATATTTTAAATATATTAAACGGTATAAAAATTTAATAACCAATCAATTAATCAGTCACTTGCAACTGGTCTCTCTTGACACTCCCAGAGGGTTTATGACTTTAGATACAACTGCACCAGATCCACAACAGGAACTAATAATGCAGAACTACACCCCACTGCTTTGGAACAGCCATAGCTGCATGCATCCCTGTAAAAATTATTAGGACTGCTAAACGATTAATAAATTGGTTGTGCTTCTTATAAGCAATATCGTTTTGGACAACTCCAACTTCTCTTCCCCTTCCTCTTCCATTGTAACTGCAGAATTTTCACATTCTGTTTTTGGTTTTCTGAAGTACTAGTGCTTTTGAAAACCTATTACTCTTTTCCAAATTTGATATCTTTTTAATGGCCTTTTAAAAACCCGAGAGCTTGTTCTTGATGGCAAACAGTTTTGCCATCTTTTTCTTATGGGCTAGATATTGCTACACCATAAGGACCCCATCATGGATCTTACCTTATTTTCCTTTCAACCCAGACTCTTCCAGAATAGTTATATTTGCTCACTTAAAAAAAAGAAAAGAACGAAGCATATTTGCACACTGCAAAGTTCAAACTTCATTCCCTCCTCACACATTTCCTATTCCTGTATCTCTTTCCCCAGCCAGATTTGACTTCTAATTATTTTTTAAGCATATTTGGAGTCCAGTATTCCAGTTTCTATAAGGAACAAAGTAGAGGACGAATACAATCAAAGGGGAACTTGGGATGGGGAGAGAAGTGCACAGCAGACCAAGATGCTTTTGAATGAAGACTGCAGAAAACATACTTTAAAAATTCAAGGAGACACAATACATTGCTTTCGTATTGTTCCATTTTTGTTCAAGAAAGTGCAATAGTCCAAACCTGTCTGATTTCCAGTTGGTTTATGGCCCATGAAGCCTGTTATTTTTACACTGCTGGAATATAACAAGCAAAAGCTCATAAAAGTAAAAGTTTCAGAGTATTCTGAATAACACAACCTAGACAAAAGGGCAAGGACTGTAGCTCAATAGTAGAGCATCAACATTTCATTCAGAAGGTCTTGGGTTCAACCCCTGGCATCTCCAGGTAGAGTTGGGGACTTCAGTCATCTGAAACCATGCAAAGCTTCTGCCAGTCAGTGTAGACAACACTGAGCAAGGATTGGTATAATGCAGCTTCATATGTATTTAGGACTTATCCACACTTATCTTTTGCCCTACTCTTTCCTGGTAGAGGTCCACACTTCAATCCTCTGTGTCTTGCTGTTGTTGCTGCTGCTGTTGTTTTGCCCCAACCTTTCTCCATCAAAACCTGCTCTTTAAAGCTAAATCAGAGCAGACATAAATTCAGGTTTTCCACGGACTGATGTTTGCTCTGATTGAGCTTTAAAGAGTGGGTTTCTGCAGGGAAAGCTCCGGGACAAAAAAAAGAGGGGAGTACTCAGACATGCAGCTGAAATCATGGACCATGTCTGGAAAGAGCAGAGGAAATGGAAGTGTGGATAAGCCCTTGATTAACTATTTATAGAACTTAAACTGAAAGAGCTATTTGGAATTGGTTGTATTGAACTCAAAGGGTCTTACTTCTGAACATACTTGCATAGGATTTCACTGCTAGTTTTGATCAGGCCTTGACTGAAGTTAGCTTTGACCAGATGACCCCCAGGGTCCCTCCCCACTCTATGATTGAATGACAAGATGATATCCTTGTATGCTCAATGAAAATATCTTAAATAAAATTCAATGGCACGGCGCACAGACAAAAACCAGCTACTGTATTGTCTTAAAACTCTCACCAAACAAAACACAAAGTCCAAACACTTTTGACAATCAGGGACAAATCCTTGCCAATAGGGAAAAGCACAATGAGACCTGGGTGAACTCATATTAACTTAGTTGTACTATCCTCCATGGACTAAGGATTCCTAACATGCAGACTTTACACCAGGGGTGACAACCCTTTCTTTGGCTAAGGGCCATTTTCCCTCATGGGCAACCTTCAGAATGGGGTTGCTTGCCAGTAGCTTGAGGAGGCATAGCCTGGGGGACAGGCATATCATATACTGAGGAGTGTCTCTAGGGTCAGGAAAAGAGGCCTGGAGAGCTCCAATGTACTCCTGGGCCCAAGGTTCCCCACTCTAGAGTCCCACACATAAAGTTTAGACAAGGTGTTGGGCATGATGTGCAATGACACAGAAGTAATTACTTTTGAACATCGCTGGCCTCAGCTTCATCCACTCAGAGGTGAAAGGTAAAATGTTTCACATTTCTATTTCTCTTTAGCCCAAAATGTTTAGGGGGGATCCGTGGAGTGGCAAAGAGCTCAGCCGTGATCCTGAGCAGTAACAGGATATATATGAGACTTTTCACTCCTGCCTGCTCCCCTGCCTCTTCCACCCTCTGCTGTTGCCTATTCCTGGGATGGCTAGACCTTGAGCAGAAACCACACCAAAGCACTGGATGGGATATACTTACAGTGGTGATCTCCCTCATACTTAATGTGTGGCCTGTTTGCCCCAAAAAATGGCTGGCTACCAGCAAGCTCAGCACATTGGCCAATGCACCCTAGAAAGGACAAAGAAATCAATGCTGCATTTTGCATTGAGCTAACTGGTCGCCAGCTTACAAGAGGGTTCTTTTCTGCCCCTGCTGCCCGTCTTTTAAATTGTGCCAAACCGGTACAGATTCCAAGTTCAGCTGGCAAGGCCAGAAACTGCAAGCTCCCTGAAGAGAGAGAAAAACACATTGCTAGTCAAGATATTTTGTTCCTTTTTGAAGGTGTTATTCCAGGCAAACAAAGACAACCTAAAGTAACTTGCAGGGTTACAAAACCTTGTTCTTCCCCGTATCTCGTCTCCTTGTGGAATGCAGAAAGGAGACAGTCCTCCCTCGGAGCTCAGAGCCAGGAGGAAAACTATTAATTAAAAATCAGCCTTCCACGTTACACTCAGCTAATTTTAAAGAAATTCCAGCCGTTCACTCCCCGCCATTGGTGCCTCGGTTTGCTGTTTTCCTTTTATTTGTTTTTTACTCGGCACGCCAAGAGCCAAGGAACACAAGCAGCATCGAGCTCGCCATCCTCACCACCTCCTATCTCCGACAAACCATGGGGCCAAACCACTGCATAAACGGAAGAAGAATTACAAGCTTTTGTGGATGGTTTGGCCGCTGGCTTTGCATAACACCTTCCCCCCAAAAGTAGCTTTTCTTAAACCCCCCCCCCCGCTTGCCCAACATGCATATTAAAAAACAACATGACCTGAACTATAGCAAGTGAATTGTTATGGCTTCATTCAAAGAATCTAGCAGTTTCATGATTTTGAACCTCCAGTCTCTCTCTCATGCGATCATAATTCCCTGGGTGTGACTGTTAGACCAATTTAGTGTTCATAGAAAATTTGGGGAGGTGGGGGCAGAAGAACAGCATGATGGAAGCAGAACTAAAGGCTCAGATCTTGTGCTAGGAACACCACAACACAGGAAGCTGCATTATTCCAGGTCAGACGATTGGCCCATCTAGATCATTATTTTTTACAGTGACTGGCACCAGCTCTCAAGGTTTTCTGATAAGAGTCTTTCTCAGTCCTGCGTGGAGATGCTAGGATTGATCCTGTAACTAGTATGGTGGTAGGTATCCCTTGAAATGTGCTGCCCCAGGGCCAAACAGGTCTAAGGGCCAAACAGGAATAGTGGGAAAGTTTTATTCAGTTCTCATTGAAAGACAAACCTACCTCATCCACACTTTCCAAAGCAACACATGAACTGAAATATAGGCATCTTCAAAATTTGCACTTCTCTGAATTTTGCAAAGCAATTCTTCAGGCAAGTAATGAGTAGAAAAATGCACATACTAGGCTAAAGTGTGCGTAAACACGAATTGTTGTTGTTATTACCTGGCTGTTTCAAGAGACAATGGAGTGTGCCTCCAGGGGTGAAGTCAAACCACTTCCATCACTATCATTTCCTCTGGGCTCACATATCTAAGAGCACTTGTGGCAGTGGTGGAAGAGGGTGTGTGTCAAAATCAAGGGAAAGCCAGGCACCATTTAATAATTGTTTGCAAGATGCAGTTCAGCTAGACTGCAGGGGGAGGCAAAAGTTCTTGTTGCGCCATCCAAGTTCAGACTGACGGTATGAAACATGGGGGGGGGGGGGAAATGTCCCTTTCTTATCCCTTCCCAGACCCCATGCAGTCTCCCCTCCTCCTTTTCCTTGTCCAGAATGGAATCTAGACAGATTATTTTACCAAGTTCAAACTCCAGTCATTTTGGATGGAACCTTGCTGAAACCAGAGCTGCAGGCTGTCAGCAAAGAGGGGCCTCTCTTGTGGTCGCCAGCTGACTCTCACCATTAGGTTCAAAGTGTCACAATTTTCAGTGATTCCTTCTAAAGCCTTGAGCCACTAGGAAGAGAAACACAAAGCTCAGAAATAAGCTATCAGATTCGTTTTCTAGCACTTGCACCTGCAACAGCAACCTTGGCAATCGGGCTGCAGGATAAAGCCAAACAGAAAATGTGCCAGTGGTGTTGGTGTTGGGGAAAGAACGGATGTTCAAAGCTAATTTTTATGCAATCTTGTGACATGGGGACGGGGGGGGAGAGCAACTTGGTTTAGGGAAGTAACAAAGAGAAGCATGCAGTGTATACAACTTGTATGTAGGTCAGAGGAGACCAACTTAAAGATGAGCTAGTCTGCTAGATTTCTATAACCTAGTGTACACTCCAAAAGTAGGGAAAGGGCAACCTTCTGGGGCCCACATGCCCAGAGTAGGTAGGTGCAGCCAGAGGTGGGTGGAGCAATGGATGTGACTCTTTACCTTTGCTCAGTAGTCCATACAGCCATACATTCAGCCACACAAATTCAGTGGTTTCTACACTCTCACAACCTCATATCTCTCCAACTGAGGGAAGTATGCTGTGTTATCAAAGTGCAAGGACACTTGCCAGCCAGGCAAGAGGGCAAGGGGACGGGAGAGCAGGGCTAGTGAGGGATGTGTCCTGGGAAGAGTCTCTAGGGCCAGACAGAGCTGTATAGAGGGCCACATCTGGCCACCAGTCCTGAGATCCTCACCCCATGTATCCTCATGTGTCTACAGAAATGTGCTTAAACGCTGAGAACAAAGCAAAAGCACTGTGAGCAGGTAGGCTGTGGAAGGGGCAAGGCCCATGCACTTGCTTCTCCCTCTTGGATACGAAGATGTTTCCATGCCCGTCTGCAGACCTTCTCTATCCTTGGACCATTCCCTCCTGTGAGATCCTACACCTTCCTAAAAGCACCATAATCTATACCAGGCCTCCTCAACCTCGGCCCTCCAGAAGTTTTGAGACTACAATTCCCATCATCCCTGACCACTGGTCCTGCTAGCTAGGGATCATGGGAGTTGTAGGCCAAAAACAGCTGGAGGGCCGAGGCTGAGGATGCCTGATCTATACTGATCATAACAAAGCGTCTTGTGACGCCTTAAATGCTTATTGCATGGCATTTGTTTTCGTAGAGCACAGTCCACTTTTGCCTGCGCGAGGTAAAAATCCGCCCCTTGCCTCTCACCTTCCATTCTGCTCAATTCCTCTCACCTTCCATTCTGCTCACTATGTCATAGTTGTGACCCCCTGCGGTGTCCCCTGGGCTCAGTGCCCAGTGCGGCAGAACTGGTTGCACTGCCCTAACTCCGACTCTATTGCAGACTGAAGAGGGCACGTTACAGAGTGCAGAGAGTAGTGGGGAATCTGAGAGGTGGGAGGAGACCGAGATTTGTGGGATTTAGAAACTAAGAAAACAAGGGTTAACAGAGAATGAGGTGCAGGGTGCTGCAAAGTTTGCAGAGAAGAAGGGATTCTGAAGTGTATATAGAGTAAGAAGGGATAGCTGAGAAATGGAGCTGTAGATGAAAAGGTGGGTTCACATACGTACAGAGTGGCATAAAGAAAGAGATCTGTTGGATACAGAAAGAAAAAGGGGGAGTGAATGGGCAGGTTGTATTTGGCAGTTAACCCTACAATGCAACCCTCCCATTTGTAGAAACATAAAATCAGCCCTCTAAACTGAGTTCTGCACCTCTCACCTAGATCAGAAGCACTCAGCAAATTTGGGGATAGCAAGCTGAGTGTTTACTGTATGCTTATTAATTTGCATAACTTAATCACACACTCAGCATTTGTCTTACTTTAGAGCTTCGTTTTTCTTTTTACAAGATGAATAGCCCCAAGTTTATGTGCAAGTACTTTCCCTCATTGCAGTCTTAGAACATGCGAAAGCAATAAGTTGTAACACTACTCAGGATCCGTTCACACAGCTAACACCCTTCAGTAATCCCTCCGGGCATGTCCAGATTTTGTTTTGTTAAGCGGCTTTTTGGGGGGAAACATGGGACATAGAAAGTCCCAGTGTGTGCAGACAAGGAATTTTGGATTTAACCAACTCATAGAAATGCACATGTAGGCTTCATGTGGACAGAAGTAAAGTACAGTGACACTCAGGCTTCTGTCTCCCACCCCCACTACCCCCATTTATCCACTAGGGACGGACAAAACGGCCAGTTTCAGCTCCCCTGCTACTTATTTTTCCAATCTTGAATATAGTTCTCCACATTTCTGCAGCGATATACGATTAAAAAAAATAAATCATGAAAATTCATCAGCATTTTAGAGTGACCGCCTAAGAAACACATTTTTGTGTGCAGTTTTGACAAATACACACATTTCCACAAGTCATTCCCCCCCTAATATAATGATTTTTTAAAAGTCTTTCCCCCCAGCGTATGCATTTTCATGCACGCTTAACCCCTGAATTTTTGTACACATTTCTTGACTGGAAATGTACATTACCAAATTCAGAGAAGTGTTGATGCTGAACATGAACTGTGTTTCAGTTCGTGTTTTGTTTTAGAAAACGTGAATTAGATAGGTTTGCCTTTGAACGTGAACTGAATGGAATTTCTTCCCTTTCTCTGCTCCCTGCCACCCATGCTTATTATGGGCTTCCCATTGGGGCATCTGATTGACCACTGTGAGAACAGGATATTGGAACAGATGGGCCTAAGGTTTGATCCAGCTTGCCGAAAAGGGGACCTTTCCACAACTGCGACTCAGATCCGTTCAGCCTGTTTTTTATTTTTATTTATTATTGCAGTAGTACCAAAGGTTAAGTACTTAATTCGTTCTGGAGGTCCGTTCTTAACCTGAAACTGTTCTTAACCTGAAGCACCACTTTAGCTAATGGGGCCTCCTGCTACCGCTGCGCCGCTGAAGCACGATTTCTGTTCTCATCCTGAAGCAAAGTTCTTAACCCGAGGTACTATTTCTGGGTTAGTGGAGTCTGTAACCTGAAGCGTATGTAACCTGAAGCGTCTGTAACCCGAGGTACCACTGTATTATTATTATTATTATTATTATTAATAATAATAATAATTTGTCATTTCTCTCTTCCTCCCAAAGGAGCCCAGGTCAGCAACCATCTAAATTGCTCCAATCACCCTCTTGTCTCATAAATTCTAAACTCCACCTATCTGCCTCCCCATTAAGTGGAACGGGTGAAAGATAATATCTCGCACTCTGTGACATGGCCCTCCAACTTTCTCCAGAGGGTGTACTTGGCATAAAAAGTATCCCAGAAATATTTACTCCTACTTTGTAGAGTGTGTCCAAATAAGACAGGTTTCAAGCTAAAGGCGATAAATCAATATGCAATTTGAGAGGGGGAAATGCCGTTTTTTGTAACAAATTAGAAGTGATCGCCCAGCAATTTCAGTTCTGAACTCTTCAACTTAAGCGCTGCCTAGAACTATGTGCACATACCGTGCCGAACGTAACATGAACTCAGGCTTGGTCAGGGCCCCTGTGCACGACTACGTTACAAGCAATAAATAATAATCTAATAACAGCACCCAAAGGATTTATATTTAATGCTGTGATTATTTAAAGCAGTTGCATTTCACCCTTTCCTTTTTTTCTCAACCTTGTCTTAAAATTCTCAGCGCAGATGCCAGAGTTCTCCAACACCTGAAACTACAAACCAAACCAAAATAACAATAATCAATCAGCATTTTTTGTTTTTATTTTAATAATTATGCTTCCAAGACTAATGAGATCATGTATGTGAAGTACTTTGAATACCTCCAAAGCTCTATTTAGGAGCTCAGTGTTATCAGGTCTCCTACTTAGAGGAAGAACCATCTTAGCTGGGGCCCACAGGGTCAACATTTCTTCACTTTTTTATGAGACAGAAAAAGACCTATAGAGCTGTTCTGCAGTCACATCCTCTGCATGCAAATACATACAGTGCAATTGCATCTTTTGCACAATTAACCTGCATGATTTTAACTATATGTGGTTGAAGGCTGCTGGTTGAAATACTGCAAGATAAATGCAAGCAGAATGGAGAGCAAAAACTCTCTTTTTGTGATGCGAAAGAGCTTTTAAGCTCTCTGCCTTGCTACAGAAGCAAAAACCCTCTCTGTGTGCTGGCTCTGGAAGCCATGGAATGCTCACACAGAGACAGTTCCAAGAGTGTGAGTATATGCAGTTTTGTGCATATGCACAACCCTTGGAACTGAACCCCCACAAAAGATGCAATCGCACTTATACCAAATGAAGGGAGACTGCACCTGCAACACTGGCACATGCAGTTGTATGGGGTTCCACATGATTGTACAGCTTGCCAGGCTGTGTGCCAGTAGTGGGGAACTGGATTCATCTGCTAGGCTAGATCTATATCTTCCTCAACCCCTGATGGCAAAGTTTGATGGGTCAACAATCAGCTGGCTGTTGGAGCTTGCAGAAGCCTGTGCACAGCACTTTGGAATCCCCAACCATCAGCGCTTGCAAAGCACAATGAGCAGTCCTTGCATTTCCCTACATAGTTGCTCTTGCGGTTTATGGTCAAAGAAAGGAAAGGTGCAGTTGTGCGCCCTGGCCTCCTTATCCTGCTGCCAAACTTTCACGTCTGCTTAACTTGCCATGATGCTTTGTCTGTTGGGCTGAGATGTCTCCCTGTTACTCACAGAGCAGACTCCCATGCTAGCTTGCTCTTTAAAGTATTGTCCTGTCCAGTTCCTCATATACATCGCTGATGCAATAAAGGCTGCAACTACCTTGTTGCCATCACTGGCCATCAGCACCTATCAAGTGCCCAGCTCAGCCATTGCAGTGATGTAGCTGCTTAAGGGTGCACAGTAGCCCACCGTGGCCAAAAAAAGAAGTCATTTTGCTCAATAGTGCACTCTGTTTGCAGCTCCAGGCCTTAAAAGCTCCAAAATTCACATTGTCAGGCCCAGCTTTAGCCAGACATCAAACCATGATGCTGGGCCAAATTCATTTATATCAGCAATCCCAGTTGCAAGGGTACATGTCTATGCTCAACAGAACTTCTGTTCAAATGTTTCATTTTTGGAAAACCTTTCTCAAGTGAAAGAATACAGAAACTTCTTCCTTCTTCCACAGTACTGATTCCCATACAAAAGCATCACTAGAGGGGCCAAAGCATAAGCCTGGGTGCATCTGCTGCTCTGCACCAGTGAAGGGACTTGCAGCATTGACTCCCCTTCCTTAGCCAATATATTGGCAGTGACATCATCCCTAGGGAGCGATTTAAGTCACATCAGGACTTCTAACACTAACACTACCACATGCTACAGCCCACAGCTCCAGAGAAATCCAGCAGAAGTGTTATTATTGTCCAGAAGGCATGGTCCCATCCCTGAACTGACTGGAGGGAAAAGCAAAATGCCAGGGGCAGGCAAGTCTGTGGCACATGTCCACCCAGGAGCCCACTTTCACGTCCCTGAATGTTGATGCCTCTGTGGGTCACTCTCCACAGCAGCCGCACATTCAGCATTAATAAGAAAGGACCCCACACATGCAGAGTTGTTCCTTGTGATCAGAAAGTCAGGGTGGATCAGTGCTTGGCGTTTGGGCCACCAGGTATGGTTCCACCTTCACACAAAGCAATCAGTGTATTCTTGGGAGGGGGACATCTGCCCACCCTTATTTTTATACCTCCATTAACTAGTTTGCAGGAAGGATGTTGGCCTATTACTCAGAAAGTTAATCCAGAAACAAAACTTTAATCCTTTGGAGTAGAAAAGTCCCTCTATTTTTAATCTAGAAAAGAAAATGCCCCCCCCCCCCCGTCCCCTGTGTCACACATCTGAGAAATACTGCTCAGTGCTACACTACAAGGTCAAATTTGCCACCCCTGTTAGATGTCTTGCTTCTCGTTCTCAATCCCATCTCGTGGTTCAAGGGCGCCTGAATTGATTATTTTGAAACACATTGTTGAGGCATCGTCCGGCTTTTTCTAACAATTAATTCTAGCCAGTTTTTTCCTCTGTCATTCAACTAACTTCTTTTGAGTAAAAGCACCAGCAACTCTGCTTGTGAGTCTACATCAAGTCAGGGCTGCATGTTGAAAGACGGATTGACAGGCAGTCTAAACAGCCATAAAGCTGGAGTTACAGATAGGACACAGTCACAACAGTGAGTCGCACGAGATTGGGGAACTGATGAATAATTACTCCTTGCCCAAATGAAGCCTGCTGTTATTCTTTGTGTGGCCCAACCACAGGCTGACGCTGGTTTCGTAAATATATTGGTTTAGTCTAGGCTAATCCAAACAAACTGGAAATGCAAAGACTCGCCACATGGGCAGTCTTCTTTCCAGCATGTCTTGCTTTTGCAGCAGAGTCCCAAACTTTGACTGCTTTTCTCCTCATCACTCTTTGGATGGAAAGAACATAAACAGCTATGAAGGAAGCATCTTCATTATGCGTTTTTTTCCATTCCATTCAGCAGCATGCCAGGTGCAAGATGGAGCCATTAACCAGAGAAAAATAGGAATGCATATTTAGAGAAGGAGCAGCAATTTTTAAAAATAAAAACGTTATCTGTATGGATCTTCTGTGATGCATGTTTTCCATTGGCCTGTCTGGAGCAACAACCTTGTTCTTTGCATCTTGGACTCAAGCGGGCACCAGCCAATGGCATGAAGGGTAAAAGAGACCCTTCTTTTGGTCTGTTTTGAAAGATTGTGTTATCTTGTATTTTTGTGCTGTGAACCACCTTGAGATCTGCAGATGAAGTGTAGTATACAAATTTTAAAAATAAACAAGAAAAAGCTGTTTGCCCAGCATTCCCAAATTAATTCTTCCTTTCCCTTTTACAGTGGTACCTTGGGTTACAAACACCTCAGTTTACAAACACTTCGGGTTACAGACTCCGCTAACCCGGAAGTTGTACCTCGGGTTAAGAACTTTGCCCCAGGATGAGAACAGAAATTATGTGGCAGCAGAGCGCCGGCAGTAGGAGGCCACATTGGTTAAAGTGGTACCTCAGGTTAAGAATGGTTTCAGGTTAAGAACAGACCTCCAGAACGAATTAAGTTCGTAACCAGAGGTACCACTGTACTCTCTTTTTAAGCCTACTGGCTGCATTACGATGCAATAAGAAACTATGACTACTTGTTATATGAATGAAACTCAGGCTTATGATGACCAGCCTCATCCAGCACAGCTACCAGGCAATTATAAATACTGTAGAATCATAGAATTTGAACTTTTTACATTTTTGCTTTGATTAGAGTTCCCAACCTTTGTGGGCCCAGGGCACACTTGGAAGTCAGAGGAACTATTGTAAGCACCTCAAAAACACAATTTTGCTGAAGAAAAGCTGGTGATGCCAAACCCTCCCTAAAAATAACCCAGGCCAAACTTATATACCTCCAAAAGCAAATAAAACAGTGAGAAAGATAGGCAACCCTCACAATCAAACAATAGCCAATAATAATATACATTTTTAATTTTTAAAAATGTGATTGGCAGGATGCCTTGGCAAGCATCACAGAACGTTTATGAAAGAGGCAATGACTCAACCACTCCTTCAAAAACCTATCCAATGGTTTCTGACAACTACCAACAGGTCTCAGTTACCTCCTTTTTGTAGAAGGTGATCAAGAGAGTACTCTTGGATGAAATGGATTATCTTGACCCATTTCAATCTGGGCTCAGGTCTGGTTAGGAGAATGAAGTGGCCTTCGTCATCCTATTTATTGGGAGGACAGGGTGTGTGTGATCCTGCTTATTCTTACTTAATCTCCCAACCGCTTCTCCTAACATTCACCATGGTATCCTCCTGAACAGTGAGCTGGACATTGGAAGCACTGGTTTACAGTGGTTCTGAATCTACTTCTGGGGCCTGTTTCAGAGAACAATACTGGGTGATTATCCCTTGACTCCCTGATAGTTGGTGCCACAGGGTACCATCTTGTCTCCACTGAATCAATGAATAAATAAATCAATATTTTAAAAAAATAATTTACTGTCCCATTCCAAGACTGAAACATTCCTAGATATAATAAATATTATTTGCTATCAGGCATGTTGAACGCCAATGGTCTGGCTATCATTGTGCCTCTCTATCCAATCAAGAGTAGGATATCGCACAGAGTCGCCAAATTTGCAGCTGCTGCTCTGAAGACGGAGAGGAGCTAAAGTGGTTGATGTCAACAGTGTCAACCAAGAAAACATTTGTGTAAAGTGACATGGAACTTATTTGCAAAACTATGAACAGAAAAGCTGCGACTTCTCCCAAACACTGTACAGCTTATATTGTTCAAGGAACACTTTTGGGTATTGTGGTGCCCATACTGACAGGGATCTTTTAAGAAACCCTCCCTCTTAATTTTACCAGCCCTTCTTTATTCTTTATATAAATGAGGTGCATCCTGTGACCAAACAAAGCTACATGACTGAGAAGTAATGTTTTAAAAATCCCAGCTCGCTAGTGCCTCAGATTCTCTGCTGCCAGTGACAGCAGGGGGGTGGGGGGTGGGGAAAGAAACACATTCATTCCATGATGAAGAACTGACTGAAAATGCTAATAACATTCTCAAAGGGTTAACGATGCCGAACTGATTGGCACTAAAAAACTAGATTTTCATTTGGTGCGGTGACAGAAGAGCTCTGCCACCCTCCATGAACGGTCATGCCCACATTATTATAGGACAATTTAGGTCTTCTTCTTTTAAATGTCATAGCACTCTAACACGGGTGTAAATCAAAGTCAGCGAGGCAAAGGAAGACTTTCCCCCATTGCGGGGCTTCTTTTTCTTTCCTTGCCTCCCCCACCCCTTTCTCACAAGCTTCATCTTGAAAACACGTTTTCTGCCACAACTGCCGATCAAGGTTCAGTGAATGAGTCAGAAGAACTTCCCAGCACATAGAACCGGAAAACAAAAATTGTGGCATCTTTTAAGGGACACAGTGATATTTCCTTAAGGAAACTGGGAGAGGAGGCTAATTCAAGGGGAACATCTCTTTGAAAAGACTCATTCATTTCACTGTGCTGTACATTCCAGGTGTGGGGAAGGGTTGCAGCTTCAGGCAGCAAGCACAACAGCTCTCAAGTCAAATCTTTGGTTGAAAGGAAAACAGGAAGCAGGTGATGGGTAAGTCAGTTTCTTCCAAAGATCCTGACAGGTGGTGCAGGGCTATATGGACACAGCCTGGCCTAGTTGAAGGCAGTTTTCGCAAGGGGTGAAATCACAAAGGAATGACTCTAGTCATATTCAGGGGGTAAATTCTGTGCACTGAGTGGATGCATGCACAGATTTAAGCCTTAATCAGTTATACCAGGGAAATCAGCAGCCTTGTAGAGCAAACCCCAGAATAGCAATACTGAGCTTTTAAAAACTGAGCCTTTAAATATATATATCATTTATACAGTGCCATCTATGTATCCACTTTATAGCTGAAGTGGGAGATTCTGCCATCCAGATATTGCAATCTAAATGAAGGAAATATATATTCCAGGAGCACCAGGGCTATGAAAGGGTATATGTCATGGCCAGTGCTGTTATGAGCAAATTACTAGGGGTGTGTGTGTCCTTTTGCATGTACCCTGAATTATTGTGTGAATCAGGGGGGGTTCAAGAAAGGTTCTCATGTTTCTGAGTTGGATCAAGCACATCTCAAGTCAGATAAGGGCTTCCTAAGCTTCCAAGTAGCTCTGTGACCTGGGCTGCCCACAATTTGACAGGCTTAATCCACTCCGGAGGGGTTGCTATGCCTTAGAATTGCACCCACTTCTGTGAAAAGGAGAAATGGGTAAGTGATTCCCCACTTTAGTGAAGGCAGAGGTGCAGAGCTTCATTGTTGGAATATCTCAATTGGTCCTGAATAATGTACCAAATTAGAAAGACACAAACTGGCTCTGAAACTGATCGGGCTGCCTCCTAAAGCCACACATACAGATACCAGTTGAACCTTGTGGCTGGTGCACATCCAGAGGTGCTCTTATCTCAGCTGTGTTCTTAGAATCACCTCTGGTTACTACCGCCCTTCCCTATCAGTGCTGGTTTTCTTAGAAGTTACCAGTTAAATTTACATAACTAAGAGGACCACATAATTGCTTGATTTACAGATAATGGTTCAAAAAAGGGAGGGGTTCCTGTCTGTAAACAACGCCACAGAAACTGACACAGTTACTCAAAACAAAAAAGAAGGGGAGGGATACAAGTGGGCATTATTCATTTAAATAAGTTTATTTAGCAGATTTAGTTGGTTTTAAAGGGTAAAATGAATGCTATCCAAGAGACCCACAATATGCACTTAACTCATCCTTCTGGGATTCATTTAGGCTTTTTATGGTAGTTTAAGCTATGAGAGAGTGACCGGCCAAAGGTCATTCTGGAACTTCACTGCTAAGGGAAGAGATTTGAACCCAGGCCTCACCAGTCTTAGTCCAACACTTTAACCACCACAGCACACTGACTCTCCAGCACAGATACCAGCAGTGCAATTCAAAGTATGAAACCCACCTTCTTTACTTTATGCACCAGTTAAAAATGTATTTTCTTTGTTCATTTTTGGAATGGGAAGGATAGTTGAGGAAAAGATCAGTTGTAATGCATAATTTTTTAAAAATAGTAATAGATGGAGTTAGGTAGGTTGCAAATTTTGCTTATTTAATAAAAGGCTTAATATTGTTTAATGGAGGCATATTGTATTGTTTATGTTTTATTTTTGGAATGTGATCTGCCCTAGGGGTTCACGAAGGGCAGGATAGCAACTGAGGTTTGCACCCAGGGTCCCTGAATGATGCCCATGTACTTATTTAGAATGCACATTTATCAGTATGTATCCATGTAATTTGTTTCCAAAAAACTTCAAGCACTTAATTAACATGATTGTTGGAAGCAGAAACAGAGGCACGTACAAAGCAGTTTCTTATTTTAATAAACATATCATGACCGTGATATATTACCCGTTTTCCTTTTTAGACTTGATTTATCTGTCACTTTGATTTTCAGATTTGATTTATTGGTCAATTTCTTTTCAGGATTTGATTTATCAGTCAATTTGTTTTCAAGATTTGATTAAAGCACACTGCATAAGCCTTTTCGGATCTATTTCTAACTATCATAACATATATCTGCTATGGATGTTTAGGATCTTAATTTCCAAAAACTTTCTCATTTGATCATTCTTCATTCCTATCTGGAGCCCGTTCCTATTATACATGAATATAATCTGAATCGGATGAAACAACCAATTACAGTAAGACATAAAATACAGTAAGTGCAGTTTTATAATAAATTGCACACTGCGGTGTCTTAAAGAGAACCAAGAGATTTATTACAAAGCATTAACACAAACTAGGTAAAATTTCAGTTCTAGTTTCAACATTTTTATACCCTTAAATTATCCCTGAATCAGAAAATAACCAATGGAAAAGGTAAGTATTTTTTGTATCACTCCTTTGCTTTGAAAGATGCAAAAGACACAGTCCTGAATGTCAGGAGGGAAAACGGTTATTATCGCAACAAATCAGATATTTGATGTAGAAGTGACCATTAACAGTGAAGCATACAACACAGTCATTTTGGGTTTCTAGACCTAGACTTGAACAACCACTCAACTATATCAGGGTTTTAGAATACAGAGCAGTATTTCACCATTATTAATACAACCTCTCAATTGCCAACTGCCTTTAGCAAGACGTGTGGGAGGAGGGCAGAGGAATGGTGTCTTGGCCCACTTCATAAAGTCCTTTCTCATGTAGGGATGATGGAGAAATTTGCTTTGGCTTGATTTTAATGCAAACCTACCTGGTATGCACTTCCTGAAAAAAGTGTTCTGAAACAAAATGCACCTATCCTCTGAAATCTGCACTGCAACAAATCTTGAGATACACAGCTCTCCAACCAACAATTGTGTACAAAAATGTGTAGATAAATGTGTAGATGTGTGGATAAAGATGCATATATTTGTGGAAATGATGTTCAGAAAAATTACTTGCAACAATGTATGCATTAGGAATAATTGCATATATTAGGAGAAATGTGCGCTAACAAATACTTGGGAAGACTTAAAAAATGCAAACTCAAGATTGGAAAAATTAGAAACTGAGAAAAAATAATATTTACAGAGATGTCCATCCCCAGTGCTTTTTTTCTTAAACGTTTAGGGGTACTCTCTCATTTTGACTTAAGAAAATCATTATAGTTCAAATTGGGAAAAATAAATACAGTAAATGGACAAAAGTACAAAGATTCACAAAATGTTTAGGGGTATGTGTACCCCTGTGTACCCCCAGAAAAAGCACTGCCCATCCCTATATTTGAGGCAGAGAATGATTAATCTCATTTTGCAGAGAAAGAACTGCTTGCACTGTGCCAAAAGTCATAGAAAGAAACCACAGCTGAGGTGTAATCCCAATTCTGTCATTCAAGTCTATCCGCTGGGAACACTAGATGACGACAGCTAGAAAGACAGAGCGACTGGGGTGGGCCGGAGGGAACGCAACATATGAGCTGGAGGGAGATAGGCAACTGAAGGAAAGGTGTTTGTTACCCTAAAGCCTAACACACATTTTCTTATTCTACTTTAGGGGTGGCTTTCCTTTTTTGGCCTGCATTCATTTTTGGTTAACACTCCAGGGGCTCCATCCCAGTGGAATGTGTGGCCAACCCATATTCTTATATGCGCATGAACGAACATGCACACCCAGCTCCCCCTCCTCAGCTGATTCATTGCCCTGATCACTTCTCCCTGCATAAAATCAATATGACTACATCATCATCATAAATATGTATTATTATTATTATTATTATTATTATTATTATTATTATTATTATTTATTTTGGCCACCATCTCTAAAATTTATGGAGCCTTGGCCAGATCAGTTCTCCAACCCAGGGATTAGCCATGTTCTATTCCGTTATGAGAAAGTGCCTGAAACACAATAACTAATTCAGGTAGTAGGTATCAGCAATGGAGTGTTTTGACCAACATTTTGGCTCACTATCCTCCTTGCCTGTACTGCATTGCAGTGTCAGAGTTGGTATGATCCCAAGCCCTGTCAGAGCATAGGGAACTCTGACATTCTGGCCCAGAGGTGAGAACAGCACAAACTAAGCAACCATTAATGACTTTGACTTATGTGCTTGCAATGGCAGCAAAGATGTATATAACCTTGTTTGCTGGCGATGCCACTTTACAGTGTAACCTTGTAACATTTGGAAAGTGCAAGCCAAGAGCGGAAACAAAGCACCTCTATGGGATATTGGAGAACGTACGGGAAAAGTTGTTATCGTCATCAGGGTGGAGTTCCAAAACCCTATTTTTAAAAAACAAACAAACAAACACCAAACCATTCTCAACAGAAGACAGCATTGCCCTCTACTCCCATTCTGGTACTGAGATCTGTGGTTCCATGATCACTAAGTGTTGGCCTCATGCACCTAGTTATGTGAACTGTGTGGCTCTGTGCTGCTAGGAATGTTATGGAAAGAACATTGATGCGGAAATTCAGTGTCAGCCCAAGTCTGTGTGGGCACCACAGACAAGAGAACAGATGCCAAACTTCTCCATCAATAGCCTTTTGCTAAGAAATAGCCTTGACCCCTCTATTCAGCACCATTAGCAACAAGTTGTGATTACAGTGGTACCTCGGGTTACATACGCTTCAGGGTACATACGCTTCAGTTTACAGACTCCGCTAACCCAGAAATAGTGCTTCAGGTTAAGAACTTTGCTTCAGGATGAGAACAGAAATTGTGCTCCGGTGGCACAGCGGCAGCAGGAGGCCCCATTAGCTAAAGTGGTGCTTCAGGTTAAGAACAGTTTCAGGTTAAGAACGGACCCTCCAGAACAAATTAAGTACTTAACCCAAGGTACCACTGTACCGCTGTTCTGGCCATCTGTCTATGGAATACTCTTTGAAGGGAGGCCCACATGGCACTGACACAGTCATCTAGCATCACCTGGCACTGTCAAAGACCAAGGACCCATAAACCCAGCATCATTTTCTCACATTGGCTAATCAGATGCTCGAGCAGCTTGAAAACAGGACCTGAGCACAACAGCACTCACACTACTTGTGATTTCCAACATACTGCCTCTGACAGTGGAGAGTGAACCCAGCCAGTGGCGTAGCGTGGGGAGTGCAGGGGGGCCCGGCCGCATCGGGTGCAACATCTGGGGGTTAGGGTTAGGGGGCGCAAATCCACGGGTTAGGGGGCACAAATTACTTGCCTTGCCCCGGGTGCTGACAACCCACGCTACGCCACTGAACACAGCCACCATGACTAGAAGCCACTGGTATCCTTACCTTTCATGATCTGCCTAATCATCTTTTAAAGTCATCCAAGTTGATGGCCATCAGATCATTTCCAATTTTTGCAGCTACAGCAACTCTGACATGGCACCTTACAGGCAGTTCTGCCACTTCTCTCTCACTTTCCAAGAGAATTGCATCCCATCTGTTTTGCAAAGCAATGAACAGCAGCAAGACAATACAGAGGCTGTGGCTAAGAAATATGTAAAGAAACAGCCTCTTCCAAAATCTCTTCCAAAATCTGTGACCTTTTTATTTTGAAGGTCTGCAAACCCAAAACAGCAGTGGCAAATTAAGCTTATTTGGGTTAACTTCGTAGCCAAATTATTTAGTTCTTCAGACACAATCAGGTTATTTTTCTCATTGTTCCCTCTGTGACAAGTTCTTCACATTGTCAGTAGGTCACATTTTTGGCATCTTAGCATAAAGTAGGCAAGGGTATGTGTGCAGAGGCAAAGCTGGCCAGAAATTTTACAGAACAAAAGCCTGTCTAAGGTAGTGCATGATCTCTTGAGAATGCAAATGAACCCGGGGTGGAGGAAGTAGAGTACATTCGACTCATAGACTACCAACACTTGAAAAATGGCCAAGGAGATAAGGATGAAGGTTGCCCTAGAAAATTACACTTACCCCATTTTTAATTCTGGTTTTCCTTGCAACCAAATCAAAATGCACACTTTTCCCGTGTGTGAACCTGAATGTTACAGCTGTGGTCTGAAGAGCCCTCATGTGCAAGCAGAAAACACTTCCATGTTCATGCAGGAAGGGTAACCATTTGTGCATTTCACAATTTTGCAACCCTGATCCAGAGAGGTTCCCAATCACAGGAATGGCAAGGAGCTGCCAAGCAATGGATCAGCTAGAGAAGCCCCACTGCATGTGCAAAACAATACATGTGACTCTTTGGATTTCAGCCTGTTGTTCGTGTCTGTGTAACCTTCAAGGCTAGACTAATGTAATGGGCAATTTATGGAATCCCTTACCTACAGCGTAACTTGGGGATGAACAAGAAGCCACCTTGAGCCCTGTTTCCAATGCAATCCCAATGTTGAGATGGACTAGAAACCTAGACTCAAAAACTAGCACTTGAGTTTCTCAGGATTGCACACTGAATACCATGATTGCCCACTCATCTACAAGGTTACTGCAGACATGCAGCAGGCTTCAAAAGGTCAACCCTAGTAAACCTACACCTGCCATTGCACCATTCTCTGTTAAAACAACAGCATGCTGGTGGTTGTTTTATTTACCAGGAGAATAGCTCTGTGAAACTCAAAAGCCTGAATGTTCTTACAAGATAGATTAGGTGATAAAATGATATAACCTTATAGCATGACATATCTCAAGGATCCTATGTCTAGCTGCTGTCGTAATCCTCAGCCACTGTTGCTGCAGTCTTTCAGTTTTCTTTTTTGCATTGTACACAGACAGTTGGGAGTCAAGCCTTGCTCAGGAAACAGCTCTCTGAAAAAGATGGCTCAGCGAATCGTCTCCGACATACAATCCGCTATATTACTGTAGAGCCCACTTACTGGCGGTGGTAATGACGATGTAAGCCTTGGGGCCCAATCCAACATCCACTGAAGTCAGCGCAAAAGCACTTCTTGGCGCCAGTTGTCTTTGGATAGGATCCCAGGTCATCGAAATTGACTCAATCCTTATTTATCTTTAAAGGCAGCGATACTTCAAGCTGAATTGTCTCACAGGGGTATCTAACCCCCTCTGTATATAAATATGTGTATTGAATAATGCACACACAAATACCACTGCAAAAACCCGGTACCCTACCATCATTCAGAACTTGGTTATCCCAAACTCCTTTATCAGAAGCTAAATGGTTCACAGAACTTTTTTTTTTTTTTTGCGGTAAGAAATTGACTTTTGTATACTAGCCTTCCTAGGGCAACACACACACACACACACACACACACACACACACACTACAGTCTTATATTACAGAACTTTCAAAAGTTTTTACTGTAACAAACTTGCAATTTTCACAGGTCTGTTTTACCACATGAAAATGTGCACTGACCTTCCTATATTTAAGCCTAAGTCCTCATTATTATTCTGAAGAGGTCTTTACTTATTTTTGGAAATGGCTTGAAGGCATTTCGAATTGGTACACCTGCACTAGCATCCATACAGCGGCCCTTCAAAGAAAAGAGCTCACTCTGAAAGGTGCAATAGCAACCCTCCTGTTCTAAGAACAGTGCCCTGGCTAAAATTGCTTCCACCTCCTCTGACTTTCCTAACAGATTTTTCTCCCCTTCATCTCTTTTCTATTATGCAAGCATTTCCCACAGAAAGCAAATCTGCACTCAAAGGCTTGACACAGCAGGAAACCAATACTCACACCCGGACATTCATAAATCCCCAGAAACAGATCAAAATAAATAAATCACAGTTTGTTCCTCTGCATCAGTTTAAATGCAATTTGAGCTGGGCACATTGAGATTTTTGTGTGTGTGTTTTTAAAAAATTAAATCTAGTTTCATTTTCCCCGAGACCATGATGCTTCATCATAGAACATGCACATAAAGCACAGATGCACTGCCCAAGATGCTACGCCGTGGTAATGACAGCCCTATTACCAATATTATTCCTTTTGCTTTTTTCTTGCTTTATTCTTTCTTCTATTTTGAAGGAAACACAGAGGAACCCTTATTTTGCATGCACAAGATCCCAAATTCAAGCAACCCTGGGGACACACTGATAGAGTGGACAATATCGATGGCCTTACAGGAGAAGGCAGCTTTATTATCCAGCCATTCCTCCCATCCTTCAACATTATTCCCAGAGCAGTTTACACATGTTAAAATAACATAACATAGACAAAACATGCAACAAAAATGAATGCACAAGAACTATGACCTCAAGGAACAGTATCAAACTAAGGCCATTCTTGTATACCAATAGCAAACTTAATTCAGTGAGTGCTGGTCCTTGTGTAGCCAAAATGGCACCATCCACAGACAAGAGGGGGGTATCACAACGTTTGCAGGCACAACAACAACAACAAAACTGCAGAGGAAAAACTCTCAAGGACAGAACAACCCAAAGACAACTGAGCATGCTGAGAGAGGAAGCAACTTGGACTGTGGGAGTGAGGAGGCAGAAAACTAGGAAAGGAAAGGATTCTCTAGGAAGACACAATGGCTGGCTGTAACCCTGAAGAGGAGCACTGCGTGCAAAAACTTTTTCTTGTTGTTTCAGGTTCATCTTGTTTAAGTTTAAAAAGCTGAAAAAACAGAAGGGTCTTCATCAGACCCTGGAGTGGCCTCAGCATAGGCACCAGGCAAGTCTCCTTGAAGAGGACATTCCAGACCATCTTAAAAATGCAGGGCTAGTCTATTGTTTGTTTATTTAATTTGTATACCACCCTTCATCCTAAGATCACGGGGTAGTTCACAACATAAAAAACACAATATGAGAACACAAAATGGGTAGTAAATAAAATAATAAATAAAAAGCATGGATAACTGAAGCCAGACTAGTTCCATATGTTAAGATACTTTGGCTTAGGTGCTTTCAGCAGCTGGACAGTTGATAGGTTAAAGGAGACCACATCAGACACCAGTCAAGTGAGAAGAGGGAAACCAATTTCGTTTGCAGCTCAAAAAGCTTATTAAATGAGCTGTCAACATTTTCAGTTAATTAAATGCAGCATCAGAGCCCCTAGTTTTGCTATTCGCAAAATACAAAACAATATTCAGGCAGAGAATGTGAGGATTGCTTTTCTGATCACATTTTTGCTTGCACGCCATTACTGATATTATGGTTGTTTTTAACCAGTGTAATGCTGAATGTAACAATATTCCTCTTCTCCCAGGCCTTTGGCTAATTAAACAATCTATGGCTTTTTATACTGTGAGGGTATTGTGGTGGTGGTTGTTGGTTATTATGCTATATATTTTTGTGTTTCTATATTGTAAACTGTCCTATGATCTTCAGATGAAGGGCAGAATAGAAATTTAATAAATAAAATCCCTTTGCTCAACACTTAGAAACAACATTATATAAATTTATTTCCCAGTACTGAATAGGGCATGAGACAGCACCAGGTCAGTCTTCAGCCAAGGTAACTCCAGTTTTAGAAATTAAGCGCTGGTCTTACATCATGTAAAACATGTGTGCCTATTCTCACCTGGCAGATATTGGAGGTGACGGCACAGCAAAGCTTTGCTTGATGAGCCACAGCCCCGGTGGCCTAGGGGACGGGAAATGATCAACTAATGAAAAGCGACACTGTCTTCAGGTTCCTCTACAGTTTACCTGTCATGGGGCACCAAGCATTAACATTTACAACTGAAACAAGGAACAGATGTTGACTGATTGAGAAAAAGAGATACCGGTACATTGGGAGGGGGGGGGAGAGAATAAGAGATCATGTTTTTCTATTGTTTTATTGACTTGTCACAAGAGAAATTTGCTTTAATTTACTTTTTTAAAAAACCCTAAATGGCTGGCTCCTCATTAAAACAGTGGCAGCCCTCAGTTCTTAATTAGGATGTTAAGAAGTATTGCAATTAAGAACAGGAAGCATTCATTCCAAATATGCCTATCTGATTGCAGAATATTTATTATCACTGGAAAATAAAAATGCCCAGTTGCCTCCATCTCAAAAAATCTAATGTAAGCCGGGAAAGGAGCAAACTCTTGAAAGCTGGCCCAAGATCTGTAGTGATTTTTATATGATTTTTTTTATTTTAAAAAATGCGCTTGATTGTGCCAAGTAGTGTCATTTTTGAAAGAAGTAATTCATATTCAGAAAGCGAAGGGGAAAAGAGTTATCCTTTGAATCACATTGGCTTAAAAGAAGAAAGGAAAAAATAGCCAAGAGTCACACAGTCCAGGGATTTGAATGCAGGGGAAAAGGTTTAAAAAATAAACAGATTGCCCGCATTCTCCCTGCAGTGCTGGAGAGAGAAAAAAATGACTTTTCCAATGTGAAGAAACACAGACACCAGAGATGGGGCAAGAAACCAAACTTTGCTTCAAGTGTCCCAATGTAGACTGAACAGCCCCTATTATCTAGTAGCTATCACTGCAGGGGGGGGGGGGTCAGCAAGTTTGCATTCCTAGCATTAGGCAAAAGGAGGCAGCTGCTTCAGGCAGCATATGCTGATGGTGGGGGCAGCAGCCTGGCAGAGCAATGAGCCAACAACTGTGTGTTACAGGCAGGGCTTGCCCAAGACTTTTTGCTGCCTGAGACGGAGCAGCAAATGGCACACTCCCATTCAGTTTCTGTTGTATCCAGGTTATTTTACACCTTGAGGCAAAATACAATCACCCACAAGAACCTCTCCCACTCCCTGACGGTAAAAATGCAACAATTTTTTAAAAAATAAACCAACCACAAATCATGGCACCCCAAAATGAGCTACCTGAGGTTGCTGCCTCACTCCGCCTAATGGCAGGGCTGGATGTGGATGGAGGACAGAGCTGGGCATCACACGGCCTGCTTGAGTCTTCTCCCCTAGGAGCAGAAATCACTGTCTCATTGTGAGTATTGAGCTGAATGGGGTGTGGGGACATCTTGTTCTTTGTCTCAGGCAGCAAAATGATTTGGGCACCTCCTCACAGAGAGGAGATGGCAGCTGTTTTGCTCCTGCTATATTTTGGCTTGGCATGTTGTCTGAACTTGGGCTTGGGCTTTGTCTCCTCCTGTAACCCAAGAACAAACCCCTAGAGCAAGACAAACCATAACACACTAAGCCAAACCATGGCATAGCTCACAACATTGCAGCAGTGGCTGGAACTAAGAAGCAAAGTGCCCACAGTCTTCTCTCCACAAATGCAGTGGCGTAGCGTGGAGGGTGCAGGGGGTGCCGGCCGCACCGGGCACAATATCTGGGGGTTAGGGTTAGGGATAGGGTTAGGGGGCGCAAATCCAGGGTTAGGGGGTGCAAATTACTTGCCTTGCCCCGGGTGCTGACAACCCATGCTACGCCACTGCACAAATGTACACAGTTGCACTAAGTTATGGTTTGACTTGGCATTACATGAAAACCAGGCCATTGTTTTCTGGAAAATGAGTCTATTAAATAACTATAAATACATCTGAAAGTAGATCTCTCCACTCTGAGGCTGCAATACTATGCAGACTTACCTGGCAGTAAATCCTACAAATCTAATTGTGCAAGACTTATTCTAAGTAGACATGCATATGATTGCATTGTAAGTCCACTATAGTTCTCTTTGTAGGAAATATTTAAGGAAATGCAATCTCTTTGCTCTTCACTGTCTCCCATTTTAAAATATAAAACATAAATATCAGGGGGAAATTAGGTGAAGTAAATGCTTTACTTCAATTATCTCTCAGTGGAATACTATTTCAATAATGAGATGCTCATTTGCACGCATAGCAAAAGCAAAACGTTCTGTAGAGTTTAACATTTTACTGCTATCCCTTTGAACAATTTATTTCTCTGTGGTTTGGATTTCGAGGGGAACAATAATATAATGGTAAAAATATATCTTTTTTTAACTTGAAAGATAAGAAGTTTGACTTGGCTTGTAGTCCTTTTTAAAAGAGAAGAAAAAATATGCTAGCTTTTCTGTATTGGCAGACACTGGTGTTTAGATTTATTACACAAAGATAATCAGGCTGTAAAATAAATATACTGTATCTTTAATTCATTAATCATACCGGAAAGCAAAATGAATGGCTCTCAAGAAGGCGACAATATGGCTTCTCCCCACCCCCATTTCTCAACATAATCCAGTTGCTATACTCTGATTTCTTTAGGGAGCCAAGAGAGTAACACACACATTTTACCCCTGATGTTACTGAAGCTCTAATTTCATCTCCTGGCTCAAGTCTCAGCAGAAGTGACTTAGTTCAGGTCCCCTTCTCCCAAGATGCAAAATCAGAGTGCAACTATGTTGATCTGTCAAGAATAAGGCATTGAGAAATAGTCAATAATTGAATGCACCTCCCAAAAGAACACATGCCATCAAATGGCTACACATCAAGCACATTAAGTAAAGTCAATAACAAATCCTAAAAATGTGAAATTCTTCCATTTTGGAGTCCAGAACTAGCCTGCACACACTGTGCGTACCAAGATGCTAGATGTCTTGACTATGCTACCACTCAGTGGATTTGTAACTGGCTGACTGACCGAACCCAAAGGGTGCTCATCAATGGTTCCTCTTCAACCTGGAGAAGAGTGACTAGTGGGGTGCCACAGGGTTCTGTCTTGGGCCCGGTCTTATTCAACATCTTTATCAACGACTTGGATGATGGACTCAAGGGCATCCTGATCAAATTTGCAGATGACACCAAACTGGGAGGGGTGGCTAACACCCCAGAGGACAGGATCACACTTCAAAACGACCTTGACAGATTAGAGAACTGGGCCAAAACAAACAAGATGAATTTTAATAGGGAGAAATGTAAAGTATTGCACTTGGGCAAAAAAAATGAGAGGCACAAATACAAGATGGGTGACACCTGGCTTGAGAGCAGTACATGTGAAAAGGATCTAGGAGTCTTGGTTGACCACAAACTTGACATGAGCCAACAGTGTGACGCGGCAGCTAAAAAAGCCAATGCAATTCTGGGCTGCATCAATAGGAGTATTGCATCTAGATCAAGGGAAGTAATAGTGCCACTGTATTCTGCTCTGGTCAGACCTCACCTGGAGTACTGTGTCCAGTTCTGGGCACCACAGTTCAAGAAGGACACTGAGAAACTAGAACGTGTCCAGAGAAGGGCAATCAAAATGGTCAAAGGCCTGGAAGCGATGCCTTATGAAGAACGGCTAAGGGAGCTGGGCATGTTTAGCCTGGAGAAGAGGAGGTTAAGGGGTGATATGATAGCCATGTTCAAATATATAAAAGGATGTCACATAGAGGAGGGAGAAAGGTTGTTTTCTGCTGCTCCAGAGAAGCGGACACGGAGCAATGGCTCCAAACTACAAGAAAAAAGATTCCACCTAAACATTAGGAAGAACTTCCTGACAGTAAGAGCTGTAAGGGCCTGGCCACAGAACCACCAAAGGTTCTAAACTTTCCTTTAGGGCAAAGGTAGGCAGGCTTGTTTTCCATCAACAGCCAAAAAGCCATTGCCAGTCCAAGGGTGGAATCCGGTACAACGCTAAGTGAACATTTAATCAGTGCAAGGATTTCTGCTTGCACAAAGGCACATTCTCCTCTTCTCCCCCTGTGCACCTGCTAAATCTGTTCCAGGGGATCTCCCAAGCCTCTGGAGCAGATCTGGGGGGCACAAGGGAGAAGAGGGGGGGAGCCCTATTGCACAAGTGTAAATCCTTTCACTGACAGGACAGGTTGGTTGAATACCACCCTGGGTCAACACGGTGCTGGACTAATACTGCAGTCTGGTATAAACTTCCTCCTATGGTCCTAAGTGCAGGGACTACTCAGCCTTCCATGTGACAGTGCTAGCATAGCCATTTTAGGGGTGTAATAGTACTTCCAATAGTGAACAACCACACACAAAGACTGGTGCCTTTTGTCAGGAGTTTCATTCTCTCTCATGCTGCAGAATGTATGACTACTAGATTCCTCTGCTAAATGTTCCTGCCTAGCCTACTTAATGTGTGCCAGCCTCAGACTTTTGGAAAACTCTAACTATCTTAAGACAACTGAGGGATCGTCCACAATTGGCTTGATCTGTTCCACAGAAAACCAAACTGATGTTTGCTCCGATTCAGTAGGAAAGAGCAGATTTCCCTAGGGGAAAGTAGGGGGACAAGCGGAAGTGTAGACGATATTGCAAATTTCACCGTTGCTAGTACACATCTCCTGGTAAAACACAACATTTTCCATAAGTGGTTTTAATAGGAACTTTAGAGAGAGCTTATCTTCAGTTCTCTAGAATAATACCTTCGCTTGAGAGGTCTCTTCCCCTCTCATTATTGAATAATACAGCCAGAGGTGATTGGAGACAGTTAAACAGGAAAAGTGATTATATACAACTTTAATAAATGGTGTTGACCTTTGTGCTCAAATAAAGACTGATCTGCAATCACCCTGTGGCTTGTCCACCTCCATTTAGAGGGTGCACGATAATAAGATGATGATATGCTCTTTCTCCAATTAAAAAAAAAAGTGATGGAATAAAGAAATGACATGCTTACCTAAAACTATTTACATATTTTCTGACATGGATATATCCAGCTTGGGGAAGGGATACAGAAGCAGACACATAACAAGAGAAAAACCCTTTTTAATGTCTGCCTAAATAAATAAATAAATAAACAAGCAAGCTGATTCTTGCTGGGGGTTTTGTCACTGTTTTGCAACAGTACAGTACACTATACTCAGAATATTTATCATTTATAAGCACATTAGACTGCTCAAGATGCTTCATTCCAAACCTGTAAGTTCAGTGTAATTATTAGCCCCACTTTGCAAGTAGGCTCCTGAAGCACAGGGAGAACAGCTTACCTACAGCCACCTATTAAATTCAGAGCTGAAACAATATTGAACGGGGGTTTGTGTGTTTCACCAGGTCTTAGTTATGACACCCTCCAAAAAAAAAAAAGAATGTGGAAGTCATATGGAAGAAATAAGCCTGGAATGCCAGAACTTCTCCTCCCCCTCCTTCCCCAACCCTCTCTTCTTTTAAGGATAGATGTCATCAGCAAAGAGTTCACACGCATTGCCAGCTGTCATCGTCACTACAGGGAATGACAGCTTATGAACACCACAACGATGGTTAGGCTTTTAGAACCACCATCATTCATGCATGGGCAACCACCATATCTGGCTTAAGTGCACCATCAGAGTAGCTGCCTGAAGGGTTCAAAGATCCCTCAAATCGGTCTCTCGTGGTGGCTTCGATGGAGATGATGCTGCCGCCTGGAGTGACTCGACTGACTGACAGAACCTAAGCAGCACCATCTTTGGGATTCAAAAGTGCATTTAGGTAGATGGAACTTCCATTTGTCTCCTGTACTAATAGCAAACTCATTATCCAAGCGTGGATCTTCATGTAGACAAAATGGCATCATCCATGCAGAAGAGGAAAGTACCAACAAACTCAGGGTAACTCCAAGGTTTGCAGAAGTATTTTTTAAAAAAATACTTATTGAACCGAAGTGTGTGGGCACTGGGTAGACCACCAAGCAGGCCAATAAGAACTGAGCATGCTCCATGGTCAGAGAATGTTAACTATCCATTGTTGGGATAGGGGATGAGATAAAGTATCCTGGAAGTTGGCATGGCTGGCTGACTGGCAGACATATATACACACAGACAGCTTTTAAAAATTAAATTTTATCATTACAAAGGGAGTAAAACCAACCAGTAAATACATAAAAAGTATGAATTGCATATAATAAAATATAAATATCAAATTACTCCCAATGTAGTAAAAAAAAAGGACCTACTGGATCCTGGGCATTCAGAGAGCAAGTAGATTATGAACAGTGATGGGAATAAATTCAATCCAGTTTGCATTTAAAGGCGAATCTAACCAATTCACACTTTCCAAACCAGTATGAGAACCGAAACACAACCAGCCTGCAAAATTTGCACTTATCCAAATTTTGTAATGCAGTTCTTCAACCAATGTTCATAAATGTGGGGAAATTGCTTGTAAAAATATGTACATTAGTCAAAACTGCATACAAAAATGCTGCTGAATTTTCATGGTGTGTTTTTTTTTTAATTAAATCACAAATTGCTGTAGAACTGCAAAGTACTGGAAAAATGAGAAACAGAGTCTTGAAACTGACAGATCCTTTCATCCCGAATTATGAAAATACTCACTTTTTCTAAAAGCACATGTGACTATTAGCCTTTCCTAACCTTAATAAATGTTATCACCATAGGCCATTTTTTAAATAGCTGAGCATGCCAAGTAACCATGAAAGACTGTGATGGTAGGACTGGGGGAGAGGGTAATTTAATGGAGCATCCTGGAATAGGGCCTGTGTGATGGGTTGGTGGGTTAGTTTAGCTCCAAGCTAAACTTGGATGTAGAATCTGACTGATTGTCTCCAGGCTCTGAAGTCATCTGAAAGGGATTCCCACACAGTGGGATTTATGTTGCCAGCCAGCACGTCCTTCCATCTTCCATTCTGTGGTCATGACCAAGCCAGCGTAGACATCGCTGAGACAGGAGTGCAAACATGTTGGGAATGTCGGTTTGGGAGAGCACATCTGGAAACTTCTCTATAATAGTATATATTTTAGAGAGCCACCCCTTTCTACCTGCCAATTGCCTGCCCCCACCTTGAAGTCATGAATGTTTCCTTAGAATACAAACACAGCCCTTTGTTCCCTATCAGTCATTCCACTTTCTAACACAGCTATGCTGTGTTCCAATAAATTATGTAATATAACCAAACTTTGCTACTTGGAGTCCTTGGCCTAATTTAACACTTCCAACAGCTGTCATTTGGCTGCTTCTCTAATTGCATTTGTAAAAAAAAACAAAAGCCTTGCTGTGTGCATGCGACTAGGATTTAGGGATGGGGGAGAGATTCAATTTTGGTTCTCATTTTAATGCAAAACAACCTGCTTCACACTTCTCAAAACAATATCCAAGCTGCAAAAGAGCTGTTTTTCAAAATTTGTGCTTCTTTGAATTTTGTGGTACAGTTCCCCAACCAAAAGAGATGTACATAAATTTGCATTTTTTTGGAAAATGTGCATACAGTGAACAGACTGGTGGGAAAACAACATACAAAATTGCATTATTATTAAGGGAAATGGCTTGCAAAAATGAATATTAGGCAAAATTGCCTATTTAAAAATTGGTAAATTAGGAGAGATGCACACTCAAATCATGGTGAATTTTGTGAGGACTTTTAAAAAATAACACAAGCTGCTGTGGAAATGTGGCAAACCATGGCTGGGAAAAATGAGAAACTGAGAATAGCCTAAAGTGGAGAGATCTGCCCAGCCTTAACCCCAAGCTACTTGTTACTAAATAAACAAGGCAGAGATTGTGGAAGAAGAATGACCTTCAACTGCCCCTAATTGCCAGAATCACTCCCTCTTTCCTGCTTGCAGTGTATTCCTGCCCCTGATTAATATTTTTCCTTTAGACAAATGCCTTTTTAAGACTGTTTCTAGGATTCACTTTCCTTCCACAGTACAGTATTAGTAAACAAACTGTAAAATGCAAAGTGCTACAGCCAGTTAAGTAACACACCCTGCTCTATAAAGCAGGGCATGACAGCCTAGATTCAGAGTAAATGAATATCTACACTAGGGTTGCCAACTTTTCAGCAGCCCTGGAGCTGTGCCTTAAAGAGCAGCATGATCTGCAGTATATTGCAGATGCCCATACCAGATCCCACCCCCCATTCCAAATTGTGACCAATCCAGTCAAAGGGACGGCAGCAAAGGATGGTTAGGAAAGGTAGCAATGCCACATACAGGGGAAGCGTGGTGGTGGCTGGTGCCCAGGCCTGTGTAGAGCTTGTCTGACACCTGGGGGAGGGGGAGTCTTCTTAGAATAAAGTTAAAACTCAAACAAAAAAGCAGCCAGTCCTGGGGGGGGGGGGGAGACAGCCCAGCTGAGTTCTCCAAGGTCTTGGGCAAGTATACCCCCACAAGTCTGTTGGTGTCCAATAGGACTGGTAGGTTGGGAGGCAGGGAGACCAATGTTAGGGGGAGCAGAGCCAACCAATTCTACTTTTGCTCCCATCCTCCCTCCTGCTGAGTTCTACCAAGGCAAAACTGAGGCTAAGAAAGAGGAAACCTAGAGCCTGTGCCTTTGAAGCAGAAGGAAGGAAGGGAGGGAAGGGAAGGAGGGAGGGAGGGAGGGAGGGCAATTTCCCATTAGCCCAAATGGACCAGCCTTCACTGGGGTGGGCTGTGGGGTGATCAAGTGATCCTTGATGGGAGAATTGGGGTGTTGTAAGTACATGAGAACATGCTTGTTTTACTTGAGAGCCAGTGTGGTGTAGTGGTTAAGAGTGGTGGACTCGTAATCTGGTGAACCGGGTTCACGTCTCCGCTCCTCCACATGCAGCTGCTGGGTGACCTTGGGCCAGTCACACTTCTCTGAAGTCTCTCAGCCCCACTCACCTCACAGAGTGTTTGTTGTGGGGGAGGAAGCGAAAAGGAGATTGTGAGCCGCTTTGAGACTCCTTAAGGGGAGTGAAAGGTGGGATATCAAATCCAAACTCTTCTTCTTCTGTGAAATGTTGCAGGGTAACCTCAGGCCTGGCATCATCATGAGATCTGCTGAAGCAGCAGCACAGTCCACCGCCTACACTTGTAATGGGCTCTCTGAATGGGTTGGGAGCAGACATTTTAAATTTAAATTTTTAAATTTAAATTTACCATAACACCCAGAAACAGAGGTATGTAACTTTTTCTTTGGCTGTTGAGTACCAAGTGCCCTAGGAGGTAATCTGTCCAGGGGTTGCAGGCAGATCCTGAGCTGATGGTTGGTGGAACCGGACAAAGAAGTGTTCTAGTTTTAACTAATCTGGAATTATGACTGCCTAGGTTCACTTCTCATGATGGCAACCTCAGAATTCCCAAACATATGTAGGTCTACCCACAAACAAAATCCCACTAATTTTATACCCTTGGGTTTGTTTTTAAGTACATTAAACCAATGCAGCTACTTTCCAAAAAGAAGTGAAAGTAATTCATTTCTGATTTTAGTGTGCTATACACCCAAGGCAGAAGCCTGCCATTTAAACAAAACAAACAAAGAAAAAAGAGGCTACAAATAAACCATGGCCTTTTCCAAAAGGATGGTGAGTGGGGGAACTTTTAAAGGCCAGGATAACGGTGAAAAAAACTCTGACTGTAATGAGACCGTAGCAGACCTGTTGACCACATAAACTGAGGCTGAAGACTCCAGGTTATACTTCAGAATTAAGGTATAATGAGGGAATTGTGGGGGAATTGAAATGTAGGCAAACCACTCCAAATACTCCAAAAATATTAAAATCATAGTAGCAGAAAAGAATAAAGCATATACATTGGTACCTCGGGTTAAGTACTTAATTCGTTCCAGAGGTCCGTTCTTAACCTGAAATTGTTCTTAACCTGAGGTATCACTTTAGCTAATGGGGCCTCCCGCTGCTGCCACCGCACGATTTCTGTTCTCATCCTGAAGCAAAGTTCTTAATCCGAGGTACTATGTACTATTTCTGGGTTAGCGGAGTCTGTAACCTGAAACGTATGTAACCTGAAGCGTATGTAACCCGAGGTACCACTGTGTGTCTGTGTGTAAGATGTATGTTTCAAGCATTGTATTCTATTTATTTATATATAATGTCTATTGTATCCTTGTTGATCATTGCTTAGAAATTGTGGTTCTACAAGGTATATAAATGATCAAAAAATAAACAAGCATAGGCCTGGACTCACACATACAGCAGAAAAAGGGGAGGGCTGGAAGAAAGAAAACAAAAATGACTCAAGGACCTTCCTGTCATTCCTGACATGCAGGATTTCTTTAAACTGGGTTTTTCTCAAAAATGTGACATCCCCACCCACCCTCCCCTCATTCTGAAGTGGTAAAGTCCATTCCAGCACCTTCAGCAATCAACCACCTCATCGTGTTACACGTGTAGTCCTAAATCGTTGCACTCAAAAGGTCCCAGGTTCAAACCTCACCATCCCCAGGTACTGTCACGAGAGACCCTTGTTTTAAACCCCAAGAGCTGCTGCCAGTATATGGTAACAGTAACAGGAAAAATGCACCAATGGTCTAACTTGCCATAGGACAACCTCCTATACTCCTATGAGATAAACTAAAAAATAAAGTAAAAAAAATAAATGAATATTTTAGTCAACCAGGACCCAAATAAGGAGCTGCCATGTGTTTGGAGTTTTAGAGCCCTCCAAGTGCTGGGATTTATTTGCAGCAAGTAGAAAATAGACAGCCGGCATAAAATTTCAGCAGGTTCTAGCTAGTAAAATTATTTATCAAGCTAACAAGGGAGGAACCCCTTCTAGTAACAACAACCCAGCATGGAAAAGACATGCCTTTATATTTTACCTTTGGGTTAGTGCACCAGTAAAAATGCCAACTGACAAGCTCTTCTCATAAACATTTCTTTCTAAATGAACTGCCTTGTTGGGAGGGAGGGGGGATCTGGAGAGAGAACGGAAGTCAAAAGAAAGAATAATTCCCAGAGAGGAGACTGAGCTAAAAATAAAAACATAAAAATAACATGGTTGCATAAATGAGTTTAATAAATGAATACTTAATTTTGCATATGAAAATAAACCACCACCACTGTGGTTGATTGCAGGAAAAAGATGGTCTTTTATTCAGGATTTTGAAACACCGAGGAATATATATATGCATAGAATTGTTTGGAATACACATAGCCCTGCTTGTTAGCTCTGTTTGGTTAGATCCGCTGCAAATTTCATGCTATTCTCGGGTGCGCTTTTATTTAACAATGCAAACTCTGAAATCACTTTTATGGTTTTGCTTAACGAGGTCAACCATTGATTGTAAAAGGCTCTTCAGGAGTGTCCCCAAAGGAGCAAAGAAGAAGGAGGGGGTGTCAGAGACAAGAAGAGGAATAATCAACCTGATCCCAATTACATTTTAAAGGAAACAGCAAAAGCCGTGTGTTCCCCTCAAATAGCTGAGCTCAAAAGGTGACGGCAAATTAATCCCCTCAGCTCAACAAGAATCTGGGCACCCTCCAATGGTTCCTTGACTGGAGTACGCATTTGACAAGGAAGCTTTACAAACACAAATCTATCGAAAGGGAAGGGCTGTAAGCTCAGTGGTAGAGCATCTGCTTTGCATGCAAAAGGTTACAATCCCTACCTACTATGTCAAGGAAGGGCTAGGAGAGACCCCTTAGAAAACCACTGCCAGAGCTAGGAGCGCTCAGTATAAGACAGCTTCCTATGTTCCTAAGGTCTTTTCTCCCAGACCCCTCCTGACACAAAATAGGACACAGTTGGGCCCGGATTCAGCATTTTGGGCTAGGAGTTGAACCAGGACTCGAGAGACCAGGGTTCAAATCCCTTCTCAGCCACTGGGGTGACCTTGAGGCATCCACTTTCTCTTAGCTTAACCTACTTCACAGGGTTGTTGTCAGGATAAAACCCAGAGCGGGGATCAGACGTCTGCCTGAGTTACCTCAAGCGCCATTTTAGGGGAGACTACCCATAATCTGCAATAAATAATGGGGAATGCATCTGTAATTTGCATTTGTATTTATTTTTTAAAATAAACAAATACTTTGGGTTTGTGTGTTTTTTTTATAAAAAAGTATCACTCAATTTAATCAACAAGGGGAGGGATACCTTTCTGAAAATTATTCAAGACTCCCATTGGATACGCAATAAAAGATGGCATTCATGTACTGTATGCTGCTCCACCCATTTTTGCCCTGAGCTATCACTGGTACCAGAAGAGAATTTGGCCCTTGGGTGAAACAAGCCCTGCTGCAGATGTAACAAACTGCCGCCAAAGGTGGCCTCTGCTGAGTCTTCACGAGGAAGCAGCAAATGTGAAAAAGTCACAGGCTGAAAAGGTTGCAAATAAAATTTCAAGGGACTAAAAATTGCTGATGGTCTAATGAGAGGTTTGGCTATTTAGGTCACATCCATGCTATCAATTTAAAGGACATGGCTTCCCCCAAAGAATCATTGGAATAATAGTTTGTTGAGGGTGCTGGGAATTATAGCTCTGTGGGGGTAAACTACAGTTCCCAGGGTTCTTGGGGGGGGGGGGAGCCATGTGCTTAAAGTGTGTTTTTAATGTATGGTGCTGGTGTGATCAGACTATGGCACACCATTTATAACAAATGAAAAAACAACTGTTCAACTGTTTAACAATACAGGGAACCAGATTTTTTATTTAATTTAAATGAACTTCATTGTATTCTTTCCTAACTCTCAGCCCATATACTCTACAAAAATGCAGATTATCAGATGGGTAGATGTAGTCTCCCATCCTGCAAACAAACTGGGCTGCATCTCAACCCTACCTCAAATATTTCTTGTGTTTAGGCCGGTATAATCACCAACTCAAAATGGGATGGCCATCTTGCTCTTCTTGAAAATCTAACCTTTTGAAAATAAACCTATCTGGTATGTGCAAGGTTCCTCCAAGCTTGTTAAGCACTGATAGGTTACATTAATATGTATATTGTCTGTAGGGGACAAATGCTTTCGAGGAGCAGACGCAGCATTAAAAACATCAGCAAGTATCACGAGAAAGCAAAAAGCATCATTGACGCAAACTGCGAAATAAATAATAGATCTTGACTTTTATGTTCCCAGCCTTTGATCTGGTGGAACTGACATTATAGTCCAGGAATAAGAGGGGCACCTTTTTAGCTGGGTGAGTGGTTTTTTTTTTTGGGGGGGGGGGCGAGATACTGGATGTCAGGTTATATTTTTAGCACAAGGCCAAAATACAAGAAAAGAAAGAGAAAACAGTCAAAAGGTATGACTGAATGAGCACAGCAGTGGGGAACAGAGAAAAGCCCAACTATTGTGTGAAAGGAAGGGAGATGATATTTAACTGAACTCTGTGGTTACTGAAAGCATTATTAACCGTCCTGTTCTCTCCAGCATAATTTACAATGAAACAATAGGCAAGTTATCCAGAGAACTTGAAGATCTAAATTTGTCCACGGCAAAGAAGGAGGAGAGGACATTACTCAAACATGAGAGGGAAATGTCCAAAGCCCTCAAGGGCAAACCAAGGCCTGCAAACGTCCAAGCAAACTACCATTTGGTTGAGTGAGAGTGCCACCTCAGGCAGCAGATACTGGGGGAGAGGGGCAGGAAATTGCAGTGAGGCACTGGAGGACAGAACTTTGAGTGTGCTGTGTGGCCTGCCCTAAGGTAGCCTGCCGCTATCAAGCAAAGTAAACAATGCCGTCAGGTCAGTGGTACAGTTCGATCGCATCTTAGAGGTGAATCCTGGAAGAATCCACCTGCTTATGTGTGAGATAAGATTTAAGATTTACCTGAGAGAGAGGACTTTGCATTATTCTTTCTTCTTTCTTTCTTTTATTTTGGTTTAGATTAGTGTTTTTTTTAATTGTAATGTATTATGAAAACTCATTATAAAATATTATTTAAAAAGAAAGAAATGAAAGCTGACCTGTTTAAATTGGGAAAATTAATTGTATGTGAGGTGGAGAGCTCAGAAGCTCTCTGCTTCATTTACCAGACTCCAGGAGGCCCTCGTGGGAACTTGGACGGCCCTGTGAGATCTCGCAAAAGCCTCCCAGGTGCCGTTTGAGAGGGTCCCAGAGCCCCCGAAAGCAAGGCAGAGAGCCTTGCTTGCAAGCAAAGGAAGATCATGAGGGGGATGGCTTGGACACATGTATTTATTTAGCATACTTGCCATCCCCAGAACGTAACTCCAGCATAAGATACGGCCATACTGTATTGAAATAAGATTCAGTTGCCTGTATATACACGGAATGGGACATTTAGGCTGCTGCATCCATTTCACAGGCAAAGATCTCCGCATGCTCACCCAGGTCCCGAGCTGGGGACACTTTGGTTGGTGTTAGCTATTTTGGTTTAAGTACAGCAAGGGGATTCTGAATACACTACTGCCACCTCATCCCTGCTTTGTGCCAAGCTACTGCCAAATTCAGAGGTAGCTAGCAATCCACTAGGTTGCACTATTTAAGGCTCGCCTTGCATTCTTATCAATCTTCCTGGAAAAGCCACATCACTGTGCACAAGCAAGACAGGACTATTGTCAGCTCGTTCTGGGAAGCAGACCAGCATCTGCCACCCCACCCACCTAACATACACACACGGTGGCAACATTAGGTCACAAGAGCAAGATAAAACAAACAGAAGAATGACAAATTTAATTTATGTAATAGCTTTCACTATGTGACGTCAAAGTGCTTTACCTTCATTCCCTTAGTGTACTTGAGATGTGTTATCAAATCAGTTTCCGGTTGCCAGCTCACTAAAAAGAAAAGCCAATCACATTTCATTTGCGGAAGAAATTCATTTTTACCTGTGCCAGTTTCAGTAATTCATTGCCTAAGTCCTGAGACAGATAGTAAAAGGGAGAGAAAGGGGTCATGTTGACTTAAAACCTTCCATGTAGAAACCCAGCTTATTGGTCAATAAATGTGGTTTGCCAGTTGTCCTAATTTGGCCAGGCCATGTGGAAAACCACCAGTTATGTTCTGAATCAAAGGCTTTTTGTTTTCAGAGTAAGCCAAAGGGAGACACAGAAAAGAAAATTATGTAGGATCCAGATATGATAATAAAATTAATGTCCAAAGCCACTCACAAAGATTCAATTATTGGTCACCGTGACTAGACCCCAGCACAGGACCTACAGCTGAGGGCTGCCTTGGGCTCCTTTCACAAAGCGGCTTGTTCCCGTGGCCATTCTCATTTCCCACAATGCTCTAGGGCAGGCCCAGGGGCCAAATGTGGTCCTCTAAGCATCTCTATCTGGCCCTTGAGACTCTGCGCAGGCGACACGCACTCAAGCCACGTCCCTAAGTGGCTCTCCTCTGTGCCCTCTTCCAGTTATTTTACCTGCCAGGAGTGTACCCTTGTATACCTTCTGCTTTGCCTGGAAGGCAGTTGGAGAGTGGTTTGTGGCTGGACATACTCAGCAATGGTATGTGGCCTCTGGAAGGTTGTCCATAAGGGAATGTGGCCCTCAAGGTGAAAATGGTTCCCCACTCCTGCTCTAGGGCAATGTGAGCAATTTTAATGGTGGTTCAGTGGGGCAGCCTGCTGGCATTCTGCCAAGGACCCTCTCAAACCTGAGCCATGAAATATAGGCACAGTATCATGTACTATAGTAGAATCATAGAATTATAGAATTGAAAGGGATCACAAGGGTCATCTAGTCCAACTCTCGACAGTAGCAGGAATATTTTGACCAGTGTGAGGCTCGAACCCACAGCCCTAAGATTAAGAGTCTCGTGCTCTACCAACTGAGCAGCGCATTCCACACAGTGAAATGCTTTCCCCAGGGAAACACACCTGGCACCATTTCTATGAGGTTTTAGGCACCAGGCTAAGCCATTCCAGCAGACCTGGGTTGTTGTTGTTGTTTTGTCTTTTACTTATATCATACTGCTGTATTTATGGCCTGCTTGTGGTCATGTTCTTTTAGTTGGATGAAGGCCTTTAGAAATCTTTCTGCATATTTAGTTTTAATGATTGACAACATGCTTGGTATTGTGTTTGTAAGCTGCTTAGATACATTTTTTACAAAAAGTGACAATTGTTTATTTGTTCCACAAAATGCTTACAAGAACAAAAGACTTCTAGGTGGTTTGCAGTAGACGGCCTAAAATATCCATTCAAAACACCAATAAAAAACAAATTACATAAGCATCTTAGGATATAAAATTAAATCAATAATTTTAAAACAGTTATACTTACTTTGTATGCTAAAATTACATGCCTGGGTAGGCTTGCTGGGACAAAAAAAGCTTTTTTGCAGGCGCCAAAAACAATGCCTGACTAATATGGATGGGCCAGGGGTTCCAAAGTGGACGTGCAGTCACACAATATGTAAGTAGGTAAATAAATACATAAAAACTGGATGGATATGCATTGTAACAGCATAGTACAGTCAGCAGCCACTCTGATTCTCTGTGTTACATCTACCTTGGCATGCACAACAACTTGATAACACAGAAGTGAAACTAGAAAAATCCATTCTGAAACTGCATGGGATTCCTCTATACACCTGTGCTTGGTAGAATTCTGCACAGACTTACACTAAGAAAGTTACAGATAGGTAGCCGTGTTGGTCTGCCATAGTCAAAACAAAAAAAATTCCTTCCAGTAGCACCTTAAAGACCAACTAAGTATTTGAAGAAGTGTGCATGCACACGAAAGCTCATACCAATAACTAACTTAGTTGGTCTTTAAGGTGCTACTGGAAGGAATTTTTTTTGTTTACACTAAGAAAGACCCAGTAAAGTGTTTGATCTCATCATTCATGCACTATGCACAACACTTTACAGTGTTGCGACACCTACTAAGAAAAAAAAACTGGATTTCGGCAATTATACATGTGCACACAGACTAATATGCGTGTCTGATGCTTATGTGACCCTATACATTTTGGAGTATGTGAGAGCTTTAAAAAGCTTTAAAAATATGGAGCACAAAGAGAACACTGAGTCTATAATCTTAAATTCCTTGCAGATGCCAAAGAGGCGTTGCTTTTATACTAAAGGAAACCCACACGCTGCTTAAATTAACACTTGCAGCTGATTGCCAAAGGCAGCGATCCTAATCCCATTTACCTTGGCATAAGCCCCATTGAATTCAATGGGACTTGCTTCTGAGGAGACATAAGTTAGAATTACACTGTGTAAAGTATTAATTTCTAGATAGGTTCATTTTCATTTTAAAGTATATTTTGGCACAATAATTTTCATAATAAATGATGAAATGTGTACTTTATTACAAACTAAAATCCCGCAAATGAAAAACTAAAATAGATTAAGATGAAAAATTATATTGAAAATAATACTGAGGGGTGAAATTCAAGTTTAGGAATGAGATTTACTTTATCTCTATAACCAATCCTAAAAACTTGTAGTACCTCAGTTCTATTCGGACTCTCATATTTATTCTTTCTTTGGAAATCTACCTCCATAGAATATAGATTTCATAGATACCAAATGATTTCAGACATTTTGAAATCCAAAAGATTTCAGAGATATCTAAAAGATAAAGGAGGGGAATGGAACAGCATTATAGACACACATAAAACTAAAAGGTTTTTTAAATAAATTAGATTACAGATTAAAGAGATACTTCTATATAAGAAATAGGTTTCCAGAACAAACTTTTTGTAATTAATATGATTTTTCTATACATACATGTTCTCTGTATTTTTTGTATTTTTTTATTCATAAATAAACTATAAAAAACCCTGCATCTTTAAAAAGGAAACTGGAACATTAGGAGAGGATTAAGTCTCTTGCCACTATTCTTCCCAGTCCAACATCCATGCTACACATACAGAATTCCAAAATACAATTTCACTTTCCCACATAGATAGTATCTCTTTAGTTAAAAATAAAATCCAGGAGGTGGGGAGGTATGAAATTAGCCCATACCAATTACAATTAACATGCCAATATAATCCAAACCAATAATACCGTTCGGTTCATATTTATTAATTATCTACGGACCTTCAAATTCCAAAAATACTCCATACAATGGAGAGAAAAATCCATCATAGAACCAGGGAGGGACTAAATATTTACTACTATTATTTATTTTGCAACCTCTGCATTAAATTCTCCCTCTCTCACTGAGTCTCCAATGCACTACACATCATTCATGAAACAGAGGAAAGGTTGATTTTGCTTCATTCATATTTTCCAGCTAAAAACCAGCGGTTTTTACTGCCTTGCTCATCTTTCATCTTTTGATGCTTCGTGCCAGCCATTACTTACTCAAACAGACAGAGTTTTCTTTTTCCAGCAAAGTCAAATTAGACACAAAATAAGCAACATGGCCATCCAACTCCATACTTTTTGTCTATTTTTTGATGGCAGTTTAGTCGGACAAGTTCAAGACTGGTAGTTTAAGAATAAAGTTAAGCATGCCTCTGGAGAGTATAAGTATTGGGCTTTTCATATCTACGCTTATTATTCCTAATATTACACCGACACTTCCCCCACTTGTCCTTCTCTTTCCCAAATTCCCCATCTGACCAGATGTCTCTCTCTCCCTCGCTTCCACCTGTCAATCACATTCACGGCTGAAATTTGATTTCTCTCCCAACAGTAACCTTATATGAAATATTACCATAGGGGTCAGCACAATCTGAACCTCACCACATAAGTTCATTAACTCTTCCTCGGTCCAATATCTGTTTGTTTCAAAGTTACATGGTTTTTTGTGCTAATCTCTTTTGCAACACCAATCGGTCAGCAATTGCTAAATCCAGGATTTAGGAGGAAGTGAAATGATTCGGTTCTCTTTTTCCTCCCCAGAAGGTTTGGTTTTTGTAAAGCCAGAGGTTAGGCCTGTGCACATTAACTCTACAGATTCTCCCTCCCTGAAGACAAAACACCAGAGAACTGAAAATAAGCTAAATAAAAAGACTTAATTGCAGCAGAGCAAGAGCTGTGAGACTACACACTTTTCTTCTAGCATGAATCACCGTGCAGCCTCAGCTGCAATGTACAAACGCTTTACTGCAGATCAGGTGCATTCAAACAAATGCTCACTCTGCTAATGACAAAGCCCACAGTCCTAAACACAGTTCCATTGGGCATAAAACTCAGCTACACATGCAGAGCACTTAGGGCAGGTGCAGGGAATCTTTGGCCCTCCAGAAGTTGCTGAATTACAACTCCCACCATCCTTGGCTGTGCTTGCTGGGGCTAATGGGAGTTGTACTTCAGCAACGTCATGTTCCCCATATCTGGCCTAAGTAGTCAGGCTTGGCTTCACCACCCAGCATCCTGAGGCAACTGTTGAGGGCCTACCCGGACCCACCAGCACCTACAGTGTCTTTGATACAATGCTGCTCCATAGGATTGTAGGAAATTAAAAACGGTGGCTTGCAGGCATAGTTCATTGGCATAGTGGGCGGGACAGAATACCTACTCTGCCCACCCTGCCATGCCAGTGAACTAAGCCTGCAAGCCATTGCTTTAATTCCCCAAGATCCTATGCAGCAGCGTTGTATCAAAGACCTTGTAGGAAACATAAATGGTTGCTCCTAGCCACCCACAGAGTAGGAAGGGTACTGTCAGGTGGCACTTTGCCCGGAACTCATCCCCTCATATTTGGAGAAGGTTCTGGAGATAGAAACATAGGCTGTACTGCTTCAGACTCCCAGGTGGGCTCACATTCTTGAATGTTCCCCTATACAAAACCTTCCCTGGAAATTAACAACAAAAGGCACAACAAAGCTAGTATATCAGAAGAACAATTCTATCACTCACTTTTTTGCTAGCCTTCTACTTGCAGAGTGCTTTTCACACAAGGAGTAGTGCAGCCCTTTCCAACAGCTCAAAACTCTACCATCTCCTTCTGCTTTGGAGACACACCTGTACTTCCTAGTAATCATGTACTAAATGGACATGAGAATCACCTGTGGGTAATCAGGCACAGAAACATTTTCTCAGCTGGTTCCCTCTCTCCAAAAGCCAAACATCACTTCAGGCCACCAATGTTCCATAAATATATTATATACTGAGCTGGTAAGTATGAGGGTATCTTGACTCAATCCAAAATATGAACAGGCGTTGTGGCGATGCACATGACACCTCCACTTCTCCAGTGGAAATTACTGTTTCCAGTTTTTTCTGAAAGGGGTATTACAGTTAACAGCTTTGGAACAAGGCAGGATAAGAAGACAATGTCAAGCCATGGCTTTATATCCAGGCTTGGTGTCAAGCTACTGACAGTGGTTTCTTGGTTTTAGTGACTTGGTTCACTTAAGACTTCCAGGCTCATTTATCAGGTTGCACAAAGAATGGAAGACAGAACTGCTTGCACAGGTTCAGGGTTTGTTCACATCTGAGCCAAGCGCTGGGATCACCCAAACTCTGCTACTGTGCTTCTGTTGAGAGATGGTGACTGGCCCCGGGACTCCTATTGAGCTTGACAGCAGTGTGGGGCTAGCAACCCAAATCTCTCTGTTCCAAGCACCAACACTCAAATCCACTTTACTACACCATAAGTATACTAAGGCAGGAGGAATAGTTAATAGTTTATTGACTTCTTTGCAAGCCTGAATCAATGATATGTGAACATCTGTGAACTGCAATGCACATTCTCTGCTGCTTCCGTACCATTTATTTCTTTCATATTTTTACTGTGAGATGACACATTACCGCTTCACAGGAGATAATTGAGTTATGTCAATATTACAACACTCTATACAGCCAGGGTAGAGAACCTTATCAGCCCAGGGTCATTCCCTTTTGAACAGCTTTCTGAGCACCAGGTGCCAGTGGTGGGCGGGGTCAGAGGCAGAAGTGGGTGGAGCAACAATTATGGACAGTAGGCTAGTTTCTACACACACACTCACACAACTCTTTACCCTCCATCTAGGGAAGCCAGAGGCATCAAAGTTCGAGAACATCTTCCAGCCAAGTGAAAACATGCAGGGCTAGTGAGAGACATGGCCTGGGGAGAACTCCAAGGGCCATAGAGAGATGCCTGGAGGGCCACATATGCCCCCCAGGCATCAGGTGCCCCACCCTGGTCTTTTCTCAGCATATCCTGTTGTAAGCATGGAGTAACTACAATGGGGCAGCATACACTGAAGCAGAAGGACAGCAAGCCCACCCACTTTTGTTATGTCTCCGCAATCACAACCTGTCAACTCACTGCTCCAAAGCAAGTCTTTTTAAATATACCATCAAGATTTTTGCTATGCCATTAACCCGCTGGCAAATATAATTTTAATTCCATTTTGTTTAGGGGAATGTAAGAAAGCAATGGTATTGTATATAAACGTAGCATCTTACTGACCAGGTAAAGGAGCGGGGCAGCCAGCATTCCTAACTAATGTAAGAGATTGCATAATTCAAGGCACACACAGGGATATTGATAATTGGAAAAGCTAATTCATTGTGAGGCCACTCTACAAGCCACATGCATTTCTGATCCTAAAGTGTGCAGAGAAAGGAAGGCACAAACAACAAGAATTTAAAAAGAGAAGGGGTTGAAAACAATGTGCATGCTAGATCAGAGAGTCTTGTGCTATGTCCCAGGAAGCATCCCTAAGTCACAAACTGAAGTTTAGGACCCTCTACCCCAATAACAAAAGCAAAACAAACAAACCCATTTTATTTAATGGGGCTCAGTCTTGTCCACAGAACCCAGACATGTCAAGTAAGAAATGCAGGAGTGTACAAGCTAAGGAAGAGTGCATTTGTCCAAGGATATTAAACAACACCCGCAGATAAGGATATGAACCCCACCCACCTCCAAGTGTACTGAGTGCATCGTAACTCAGCAGAGCTGGCCACAGAGATACCGCACCGCAATAACTGGAGGTGTGTGCAAGGGACTGGTCCTCATGCTTCTTGTACCCCGTTATCACTTCTTTTTCCTTCACATGGTTCTGTGCTTTACAAAGCAGAAATTGTGAATATGCATTGAAGTTTGATGGTATAAATGCATTTTCTGTCCCTCTTTCCCTCCATCTCCCTTCTTTTCCTCACTTATCTGACCTGTGTTGAATTACAGATTGTAAGCTCCTCAGGGCAGAGACCTATTTTTGTACAATTGAAAGCACCAAACATATTGAAGGTATTATGAAAATAAACACACACACACACACACACACTGCAAAAAGGGGCAATTGTTATCTCAGATAGGTGTTCAAATGAACAACTAGATGCACAAGAGTAAGGGGAAAGATAGATGCTTCTCCATCCCACACTCCACCACCACCAACCTGTGTTCATGGCTGGAAGTCAGGTGCTTGGACAGCAACTAGAGACAAGATGAGACAAGATGTCCCTATGCAACAGGTGAAGGGAAACTCTGGCCCTGCAAATGTTGTTGAACTGCATCATCCCTGGCCACAGACCGTGTCTGCTGAAGTTGATGATGTAGTTCAGCAACATCTGGAGTGTCAAAAGTTCCCTGCACTTCCTATGCAAGGACTAAGAGCCAAACTGCACATTATGTTAGCTACATAGCTGTTGGGGATGGACAGGTTTGTCTATTTTTGTTCCATGGTAATCTTGCACATCTTTATTCATAAATCCATCCCATCCTGTTTCTAAATTCTTTTCCTTTTTTTTAAAAAAATGCATTAAAAATATGTATTTAAATACATATTAAATCACATAAAATATATATTTAAATATGCACCTTATCTCAATAGACACATTTCTTCATGTATTTTATTCTAAAATACAGAACTTGTAAAGCATTTTGGAGCATTTCTTTAGATAAGAAATGCACCACAAAATTCAGAGAACTGCAAAATCCAAAGGATAGTAATATTCCAATCTGTGTGTTATTCCGGGAGATGAATATCAGGTCAGTTTGCGCAGAAATCAAAATCCTCAAGCAGCTTTAGTAGGTACACTTTTAAGGGCAGGGCTTTGGTTTTCGCTTTTACAGACAAACTGCCTCAGGGTCTGCGGAAAAGCAATTCAGACCAGCATTCTTGCATTTGGGGTAGAAAGGATTTCGGCTCGGCACACAACTATAATCCTAGTTCAAATTCCTCCTCCTCTTCATGCCTGCAACACTGATTTGGAAAAACTTACAGTTATTACTCCAATGTTATTACCCCCTTGTGCAAATCACAGGTGTAGGGCCCTCAATATGGACTGAAACCCCAGCTGGTGGCGAGAGGGATTAGAGCCCCTTACCCTTCCTGTGCTAGGGTTCCAACCGAGATCTGAGCTCCCATTCTGGCCATTTATGTAAAAACAACAAAACACACTTCTGCACTCAAAGGCGCATCTGCATGGCTAACATAATGTGTAGCTTGTCCCTTGCAAAGGAGAAGGGCAGCTGCCCTCTTCAAGGTACACTAAACAGAGAAATGGAACTGGATTGCATGCTGTGAAGAATCAAAGAGTAAAATCAGAAAACATCTCATACACTCTCCCTTCCACCTGCTTACTTGCATTTCATTTGGACAGCCTGCCTCATGCTTTGAAAAGAACGAGCACAGGGTGCAACAGCAGCAACAACAGATGACTAGTATCTGGACTGGTGCTGATGGGATACTTTACTGAGAAAAGATGTAGACATAAGCCGAGCAGCACGGATACTCAATAGGATGGAGGGAAAGTTGTCACAATTCATACACTCGGCTGGAGTTTGGAACGCACTCATATACAAAACACACACACAGAATAATATCGGCAGAAGTTCATGCACTCAGTAAAAGAGTTCCAAAGGAGTTCCAAAGGGAAATTGGAGAAGAGACACCATTAAAATCCCCACTACGCAAAACACAGCGGCTTCCACAGAGCTTTGGGAAATCAACAGGGACACTTCCGTTGTGGTCAATAATTTTTCTTCTCTTACATTATGCTACAGCTTGGCTGTTTTTGAAGAAGGAGGAGAAAGCAGAAGCCAGCTACGCAAATAAAATAAAACTGTACCTTGTCAGACTCCAGGTAACAGGAATTTTCACATCACTGATGTAGAAGATTCTCTTGGATACCTAATTTAGTAAAAAAAAAATTATTTAAAAAACATAGTTAATAAAAGTGTTTTTAAAAATAAAGCTTTATTAGTCTGACATAAAGCAGAAATCAGGAGCAGCTTGATAGTTTTACTCGGAAGCAAGTTCAATAGAATTTACTCCCTAATAAGTGTATTTACAACTGCAGTCTTTGATGCACAAGCCTTATCTCAGTCCATTGTTTGAAGCAGCAGCACTGCTAATATTAAGCATTATCTGAAATGGATTTTCTAGTTCTGTCCTTTGATTTTCATATCAATTCTGTAATAGGAAAACCATAGAAAAAGAACTAGAAAGATAGGAGGGGGAAATTGCTAAATCAAAAACAAAACACCTTGCTCTCCAAGCTGTGTGCTAACGTTCCTTTAGGGTGCAGCCTTCGTCTACTCAGATGTAAGTCTCATTAAGTTTAATGGGGCTTGTTCCCAGCTTAGATAATATAGAATTGTAGCCTTTAATTTTTCATAATGCATTTCTTTTATTTTCTACTCGTCAGAATAATTAGCTGTGTTACTGTAAATGAACAAAAGAATAGTGAATTGATGTACATACGTAGCAGTGTAACAGCAAACAGCAGACACTGTTGCCCCTTGAATTTCTCATGTTGTACAAGCTCAAACTGGCAGGATTTATTGAAAAATCTAATTATTTTAGAGGAAGAGAAATACATTATTTACAGTGAAATCCTATGCATGTCTGTTCAGGAGTAAGTCCTGCGAGGCTCACTCCCAAGTAAGCGCCTATAGGACTGAAGCTTTACAAGGACACAGTTTACAAGGAACTCTGGTGCAAATTTGAGCATGAATAACCTCATCTGCATTGCTTGTGACTGCAATGCATAATCAGTTTTACCCCAGAGTAATCCCATTAATGTCACTGCTCCGCAATAAGCACATCCTGGGTTGCACCTGAAATAATCATATATTCAATGTTTCCTCATGAACTCTGCCTGTGACGGAAAAGCACACAGCAGCAAAAATACTGTAAGCTAGCCCAGCTGTGAATAAATCCATTTTTTGAGTATATAAGAGCATGACAAAAATAAATCCTGTTTCTTGAGAGCTCTTTAAAAAAATTAAAAGAAAAAGAGACAACTGATAGATATGATACCCAAATTTTATTTCCAGTTTAGAAAAATTGTCCACTATACCATTTTTGAAAGTAAGGCTTCTATTTTTATATATCCTTTCCAATACCCAGGCTTGCTAGTGTAGAATATTAAAATGCGTTCCGAACATAGTGCAGCATAGTGCATTGCAGGGAGACGATGTGAGGATGAACAAATGGGTGGATGGATAACGATCATTTCCAGATGCCTGTTTTGCCTGCCTCCCGTGTTATTTTTGGACCGAAACAAAAAAACTAGGGGGATACGTCTTCTTAAATGCAATATTTGGCATCTTGCCCAGGATCTCTTAAAGCAGATGACTCCTTTAGACCTTAGGTGTCATTTTCCTCAAGATGACCTCTGCTTTCATGCCAACTGGCAAATCCATCCTATTATGAATGCATTCATTTGGAAGGGATAAGTATTCAATTTTCCCACCCCCACCCCACCTGAAGAGCATCCATCCAAGAAGTGTTGTGGTCAGCATCCTTTTATTATCTTTAGACTATAAAGAGGACATCCCTCTCCTAGCATTACAACTGACTCAATCACATCAAAGCCCAACATAGACTTCTGCAGCATCCAAATATTCAATTAAAATTACTTGATGATTGGGTATTAATAGAGAGGCAAAAACCAAGAAATGCTGCATTAGCTCAGTGTAAAATAAGGCAATACAGATTTATTAATTTAACATGGTTGATATCATCACCTCTCTCTCTCTTTTATAATTTGGCAGCATTGCTGTAAGAGTTATCATTTAATAAGTTTCCCTTTCCGCTATCATCTGGTTCTATGTTACAAAATCATTTCCCCAAGAAAATCTTCAATTTACTATGACACAAATATTGTATTTTAGCAGATCTAAGTAATATTTTATTTTTCTTATTCTAAATAAAAATGACTCGGCAGAAGGTCCTCCATCAAATGCATAACCGATTCTCCTTCCTGTCTTTGCATTATCTGTGAGCAAGGAGGTGGCAAAAACTATGAAATGTGCTGTAAACTCCAGAAGGACTCAAAGTGAAACAGTCACTGCAAGAGGAAATGAAACTCGGATTTATTAGGAATCACAATTGCTAACATTTAATTTCAGCTATCTAGCGATTTAACTATTTTGGCCTACTCACTGCTTCCCTTCCCCTTCAACTAAATTAATTACACCAATGGGAATACATATTGCGGTTATATCGAAAGAGATATTGGGGGAAATGGCTTCAGACAATAGGTCCATCACACGGGAAAGCAAGTAATGCTTTGGAACAATTAGCTTAAATACAATGCCCCCCCCTCCAAAAAAACCCCCAGACATATCTGCAGATACATGCAGGCAACTAGGAATGCAGGCAAAGAGCAGTGTTCCCTTCCCAAGGCACATTCCAGGCTGCTTTTTGGGAGGATATGGGGGGAAATGAGCATGACTTCAGCCTGTCCAGAGCTCCAGTCAAAGGCAGAGTCTGAACAGTGGACATTTAGAGCTTTGGGTGTCAGAAGGAGGGATTGGGGGGTTGATTCAGTTGACATTTAAAACTGCACCTGCCTAATTTGCGCTTTACAAAACAATATACAAACCAAAGCACAGCCATCCTACACATGGAACGCGCTTCTGAATTTTGCAGTGCAGTTCTCTAGCCAGGTAACATTTGCAACTAGGGTACACTGTGCATAAAAATGTGTATATCGGTAGAAGTAACATACAAAAATGCATTATATTAGAGAAAATTGCTTTGCAAAAAATGGTGTATCTCCCGGGGGGGCGGGGCAGGAATGCATACAGGAAAAGTAGGTATTAGGAGAAAGTCACATTGAAATGTGGGTGCATTTTCAGGAGGAATTGAAAATAAAATTGCAAACTGATGTGGAAATGCAAAGAACTGAAGGCTGAAAAAATAGAAGCTGAGAGGAACCTATATTGTCAGATTTGTCCATTCCTAGTCAAAAGTGACTCCTAAAAATGTAATGAAAGAGGGAAGTAGGTGGTTGCCTTTAAATATAGATATATAGATATGCACACAGAGAGATAATAATCGCAACCACCATTTGCAACAAAAAGAAAGTCATTTGCACAAAAAGATACTTTAGGGCAACACTATCAGAACTGACTCTCCTAACACAGGAAGTGCTATGGTTAAAGTTTAAAAAGCACATTTAAAAAATCCAGCTAATGACTCAACCAATTAACTAGATGGTACTGTCAGTTTTTAAAACAATAGTTGCAGGATTTGAGGAGGCAAGGAATCTCTCTCCCTAAACCAGCCTGATGCCCTTCAGGTGTTTTAGACAACAACTTCTGCTGTCCCAGTCAGCAGAGATTGTGGTTGGGGATTATGGGTCACAGGTTGGAGAAGACGCCTCTAAACCATCACAGCTGTAGGAGCTGAATTGCCATATGCAAGGCCACTGTCTGCCTTGGATAAATTATCAAAATCAGGATGTCACCGAAGGACTACAAGTGAACTAGGTAAAGGTAAAGGTAAAGATAAAGAGACCCCTGACCATTAGGTCCAGTCGTGACCGACTCTGGGGTTACAGTGCTCATCTTGCTTTATTGGCCGAGGGAACCGGTGTACAGCTTCCGGGTCATGTGGCCAGCATGACTAAACCGCTTCTGGCAAACCAGAGCAGTGCACAGAAATGCCGTTTACCTTCCTGCCAGAGCGGTACCTATTTATCTACTTGCACTTTGACGTGCTTTCAAACTGCTAAGTTGGCAGGAGCAGGGACCGAGCAATGGGAGCTCACCCCGTCGTGGGGATTCAAACCGCCAACCTTCTGATCAGCAAGTCCTAGGCTCTGTGGTTTAACCCACAGCGCCACCTGCGTCCCTACAGACATACAAAAGCAAGAGTTTGGACCGCTAGCCCTCCATTGCCCACCCCATTTCACCAGCATTACTTACCATCAAACCTTACCCTCCTCCAGCTAGCAAAGGCCAGATAAAAATGGTCTTTCATTACCACATGTGTGTAGTCTTGGGGGGGGGGGGCAGAGGGCAACTGCCCCCCTAGATCAAGTAAAACAATAGAAATACTTAACTAACTGAGCAATCTTCCCCCCTAACAAAAGACCTGACCCTCCCTAACAAAAATCCTGGCTACACTCATGTTACCACACACTTCAGATTGGGCTTCATAAGGAAACATGACCACATCAATGGCCATAGTGGGCTGGAGCAGCAAGTCCTTTTAAAGCAGCATTCAGTCTAGCACTGGCCAGACAGACACCACAGAGATGCTCACAAACCAGGGCCTGAAGGCAATAACTGGCAACAACAGTGCCCAGTGGTCAGAGACAGATGCTGTCTTTGATCGCAGAACGCTGCTCAGCAAGAGGTTTTGCTGATGGAGCAGGGAGTATGAAAAGCAGGTGTCCCTTGTCATCAGAACAAGGCCGCTCCCATAATTGGCATCCCAGATGCTATTCTTCACAACCTTCTTTTCTCTAAGAGGCTAGCATTTGAAGGGCAGCAAATGACATCACTGAATGGGACAGGTTTAGGCCACAGGCCACTAGTTGCTGACCATTCTCACAGGCACTGCACATTGCAGGGCAGTGGTGAGAGTGTCTGACTAGATGTGGAGAAACCCATGTTATTTTCCCACTCAGGCATCAAGTTCGCTGAGTGACCTTGGGTTCACCGCCTCACAGGGTTGTTGCGAGGAGAAAATGGGGGTGGAGGACATGTGCGTCTCCAGCTGCTTGGAAGAAAAGACGTGATATAAGCATAATAATAATAATACATTGATTACTGGTAATCATCTACCTAGCTAGTAACAGACATATTCTATATATAGAGTCAATCTTTTTCTAAAGGCCACTTGGAATAAGCAATAAGACCTTGGAGCTGTCAGTAGTCTCCTCCTGCAGTTTACTAGCCATGCTAAGAAAACCATTTAAGCAAGCAGAGCTTGACATAATAATTATCATAAACCATCATCATTATTATTACAGTACTGCAGTTAGAGTCTAGCTGTCCTCCAATAATCTCAGGATAGCCTGCATAGTTACTCTTTTTTGTCCTCACAGCAAACCAAACAAACAAAACCAAATTTGGCTAAACCAAGGGAGTGAGTGGCCCACTACTCAATGAGAACAAGCAAACTTTGTGGATGAGCAGGGATTTGTATCCAGATCTCCCCAGTCGTAGTCTGGTGCTCTAGCCCAGTGGTGAGGAACTTTAGGTGAAGGGGCTGAATGTGGCCTCCTGGTCTCTTCACCTGACCCTTAGAACGCTCCCCAATTTGCTCCAGCCCCTCTTCAATTGCTTTTGCCTGGCAAAAACATGTCCTAAAATTGTGAAGTTGCCTCCTGAATGAAGAGAGGCCTGCGCAGAAACCTCTGGCTTTTGCCTGCCTGGAATGTAGCCTACAGTAGAAAGGCAAGCGCTGCATCCATTGTTTGGCCCACTTTTGCCTCTGGCCCTGCTCACCCCAGGAACATGAGACCATATGGCCCTCAGGCTGAAAAAGGTCCCGTGTCCCTGCTCTAACCACTACACCACCCCAACTCAAAGGAGCTCAGGTCAATAGATCTCATTCTTCACACCTCCCATCTTAATGTTATTAACTCTTTGCCACCAAATGTCACTGGGTTGGGAAAAGGATAGACACCTCAAGTACCTCTCCTAGTTATCAGAAGTCCCTCCTTTCTACCTCACATAATGTTAAAGAAAAAGGAAGGGAAAGAAAGACCAAAATAATACCAGATACTTGGAAAGGTGAGCGACCCAGGCTATAGCAACATACCTTTGCAGTGCAGGGGCTTAGACTAACAGCAACTTCCTTCCCGCAGGAGGTATCTTTAGGGGAGCAGTTTTTTTCAGAACCACAGCATGGGGAGAAATCTCTTATTTGGCCCTCAAGAAATTTCTTCCTGGCAAAGCAGGTCACACAGCGGTTCTCAGCCTGTGGGTCCCCAGATGTTGTTGGACTACAACTCCCATCATCCCTGAGCTTTGGCCTTGCTAGCTAGGGGTGATGGGAGTTGTAGTTCAACAACATCTGGGGACCCACAGGTTCAGAAAGGCTGGACTAGATGATCCTTGGGTCCCTTCCAACGCTACTATTCAAACAGGTGTGTTTGCTGGGCAGAAGACTGCTTTATCACATTAGCCCATTTAAAGCACATGGAATCCTGGGGGGCTGTAGTTTGTGCGCTGTGAACTGTAGTTTTCTGAGGTGTAAACTACAGCTCCCATGGTTCTTTGGGGGAAGCCAGGTTGCTTTCCATGTATAATGTGCAGGCAGCTGGATTTTTTTAAGGGAGGTACATCCGCGCTTATTGTAGGCTGGTCGGATTCTTTTTTTAAAACTCTCGACTTCTCCTTTTGCTAGAGGAGTGCAATGATCAACGACAACCCACTTGGAAAAACAGATTGGCTCTAAAAAAAATTCTATTCCCAAAAGATCTAAATCTTTCCCAGCGGGAGTTCAATTTCTTCCGCAGAAATTTTTCCAGCCGCGAAAAATCACCCTGAATACGATACTAGGCACCAAAAACTGGATCCCCGGGCTGAGGGCGGGCTGGTGGGGCGGAGGCTCCGGTTCGCTCTCTCATCCTTGCTTTGCCGCCGGACAATACAAAGCGCGCCGATTCAGAAGCGGCCAACCCCCATGAGGTCCCGAAGCCTGAAGCATTCCCAAACCGGCTTGTTATCCGCAACGCTTCCTCGCTCGAGGTTTCAAGTGGGGCTCAGTTTCCCGCTGTCAGTTGCCAGCCAAAGAACCAGCAAGTTGTGTTTTTTTTTTTTTTTTTTTTTTTGGGGGGGGGTGTTGCTTAAGAGACCCAGAGCGCAAAATGATAGCCTGCAAAATACTGAGCCAGCACCGTATCGTTTGTGGCGGAAGCGAGGATCGGACGCCCCTGTAACGTAGCTGTCAACGTTTCCCTTTTTTAAAGGGAAATTCCCTTATTCCGAATAGGATTCCTCGCAAGAAAAGGGAAAAGTTGACAGCTATGCCCTGTAACGTCGCAGTCCTTGCCATGCTGAGATATAGGGAGCCAGACCCGTCAAACTTAGTGGGAACAGGGTTTACCTCTGACGAAGCAACTATAAGATCGGGCGGGGAGGGGGGGATACTTCTGCGCCTAATTTTCCGCCTGCGTGCCTTTTGGTGTCAATTTTGCCCACAGATGCTTTGAAGTTCCACGGAATCCCGATGCCACACAAAGGCTTAGGATCGCCTGCCTGCTTTGCGGGCAGGAGGGGTCCAGCTCTCCAAGCGACTATCGCCATTTTCACCAGGGAGGAAGCGAATTATGAAAGGGCAGTTGCTACAGTGTGAGTTTAGGGCAGCGATCCAATTCACACTTACCTGCGAGTAAGTTCCATTTAACTCTTCAGAGTAAATATGAATAGGATCGCATGATTGAGCAATCCGTGTCGGCGTTAACGCTGCGCGTTCGCCTGGGTCCGCAGCGCACGGGACTGAGACTGAGCCGCAGGCACCTCTCCCTCAATCTGCAGATCCTAAGCAGTTAAGCACACATAGGATCGGGCTGAGATGGCTTGCAGGTTTTTTACCTGAAGAAAGGATGTGAGGAAAAGACGTGGTCCTAAGCAGCTTCACTTTATGTCGGAGGGTCGGGGGACTTCATCCCTCTTCCTCAAAGATCCCCAGGCCAGCTGCGTGGCGTGAAATGAGCGATCCTGACCACAGGAAAATCCTGCAGGATCGAAGTTTTTCGTCGCGGGTCAGCTGAGTGCTGTCTTTGAGCATTAAGGCTGTGCGGGCTCCGGCGAGTAAGGTGTGCCTGCACACCCAACTCTTTATCCTGTCTCGATTGTTAATATTCCTTGAAGTCAAGACACATCCTTTAAAAAACTTTAAAACGGGGAAAACTTAAATAAAAAACCCCATACATATTCTAGTGCCTACTACCGGGACCTCCTTCTTTTACATCAAATCTAACGACGAAGCTTTATTTAATCGGAAACAATCTACTGAAGACGAGATCCGTGAAGGAATTTAAGTGGGAGTCCACAAGATCCGTGGCGACCGGGCACGTGTCGATGCCTTTCTGTGTCTGCGCCAGAGATTTATTGGGGGGCGCGCACGTGTCTGAACCAGTTTGTTGGCGATGGTGGCTGCAATTCTGGAATCACTTAGTAGGGTCACTCTTGCTGCAGAAAAAATTCCGTAGCTCTCAATCGCCCTTACGCTTTCGTGAACGCGCGGCAGTAAATCGGGGTACCTATGGATGGATACGTGGCTGATGGTGTCTGCGTTTTCGGAGTGAGGATTAAGTGTTAACAGATGGACAGGATTCAGTTCAGGATATATGCCTTAAGAAACATATATATAACTATATATATGATAATTCTTTTTTTGGAAACTGCCTGAATGAATCCCAGCAGCCAAAGCTGAACTCCTATGCATATTTCCTTGAAAGGAAAGTACCACAGAACCCCTCTGCGAGACTGACACCCCGATCCTATGCATTCTTGCTCGCAAGTCATTCTCACTGTGTTCAGTGGGGTTTACTCCCAGGAAAGTGCGCACAGGATCCTACGCATGCTTACCCTGGGAGCCTAGGCACACTTACCTGGGAGTAAGTCCCACTAGCATCAGTGAGGCTTTCTTCTGATCGCGCTGTTACTTGCATAATACCGAAAAAGAACAAAAGAAAGATATGGGCAAACAGATGTAACCAATCCCCAGTGAAGTAAACATGAGAAGGAAATTGTACTTTAAATACTACAAACTCCGGGGAAGACGAGGAACTGTCAGGGTGTGTGCGTGCGTATTCCCAGTTTAGTGTGGATGCTACGAGGCCCGATCCTGCGCACGTTTACTCAGAACTAAGTCCCTCTGAGTTCAGTTTAACTTACTCCCACGTAGGGCGCCCAGAGGATCGCGGCTTTCAAGGGATGATTTGCGGCTGTAGCTCCTGAAAGCGGAGCTACAAAAGTTCTGGCTGTGCACATAGACTAGAGAAGAAAGTCCCACTGGGTTTACGGGGACTTACTCCCGAGGAACCGTGTCGAAGGAACGGGCTGCAAAGGGTCCTAAGTCAGCGCGATCCTCTGCGCGTCTACTTGGAAACAAGCCAGATTGACATCGGCAAGACTTACACCGGTCCTAGGTAAACGTTTCCCAGCCTAAGTTCAGTTCTTCGCCGATCCAAACATGCAAGACCAAAGTAATTTATTGGAGGCTGGTCAGTTTTCTCGACCGTCTCGCCACCTGTCTCCTCTATCCCCTGGCCAAAGTTCCCTCCTGCCTAGAGGGTGGGAGAGAGCCCAGGGAGCAGATTTGGGGCCAGGTGATCGCACAATGCAAAAACCTCGGGCTTCTTCTTCACGCCCCTCTGTGCAGCCGCTGATCGTTAAGAATAGAAAATCGGCCTTTGTTGCGTCTGAATCAACAAACCGCTGCAAATCCGGAACGCCCCTCCCCCTCCGTCCGGGGGATCGAGCACTCCTAAGAAAAAAATGCTTGGGAAAGGGGTGTGTGCGTACATGTGTGTGTGTGTTGTCTTAATCTTTCTTTGCAGCAAGGTGTATTTGAAACGCACTAGATACCACTAGATATCAAACCCTGTCTACAGGTGAAAAAGAGGGAGGCTTGAGATCTAGGCTGGGCGATCCCATCCTCGCTTACCTGGGACTATTGAACTGGGTGCTATGTAAACATGCCTAGAACTGGATTGTCAGAGAGAGACTGGAACAAAAGTGTGCCAGTTCAAAGGGCCGCAGAAAGCGGGTGATCATTATAGGGCGGGATGTGTGAAGAGGCGGGAACGCTGCGCCAAAACCGCGACGTGGTTCTTCACGTGGAAGTTAATGAAGCGGTTTTGATTCGGAGTGTGTCGCTGTGTGTGTGTCATTCGAGCAATACAGTGCGCGTATTGGGTCCCAGACGGGATTTCCCTAGACGGCAGTCGTGTGTGTGAAAGGGGTGACGGTGGTCCCGTTGTCATTCCTCTTTTAGCAGATGGGTGTGAACAGCAAAGGTCCAGGGTTTCAGGCCAGCGGCTCAGGTTTGAATTAAACTAGACTTTTTGTGATAGTGGCTGCAAAAACGTCAAATCAGGCAGCTAAATGCCACTGAACTCACTGGAAGAAAATCAGCCCTTACTTGGTTAACTAAATTGGTGCGGGGCTCGGGGACAGCTAGATTCCAAACAGGTTCACTTCCTGAAAGTAAACCTCATAGAGTTTCCTGAAACTTACTTCGAAGTTAGCCTGCAGCATTCAGCTCGTACCTCTAAATTCCTGAACCACCGGTGTCCCCCTATTGCTAACGTTGATGTTGTGTTTTTACAGAGAAGACCCCTTCAGGAAGCTCGCCTAACCTCGTCATCCTAAATACTTTATAGGGAAGTTAAGTCCAGCTAGAACCGAGAGTGTCAGTGTTCAGATGCAGCTAGCCGAGCTGGCCAGGCAGAATTGGAGCGGCCAAAGCGGCATCACTCAGACTGCTGCTCCAAATAGCCGCCATGCATTTGGGTATTTGTGTGTGTGTGTGTGTGTGTGTGTTGTGTAGAGAAAACCTGCATTAGTGCAAACCTCTTTTTAAAAACAAAACAAACCGTATATAAATAGTGGGGAAAGCCAGCGGGAGACTTAAAAAGCCTGTCGCCCGATTTTGGAGGAAGTGTGTGTTTGGTGTGAGCCGATCCATGCAGCAAAACATTCGTATGGCCCCTTTACGACTCACCAATTTTATTCTGGCATCGGATTTCGTGGACTGCAGTCCATGAAAGTTTGCGCCATCAATAAAATGCGTTAGCCTTTTCTTCAGAAAGTGCCTGCTACCTTCCTCCCTAGGAAACACGCCTTTCTGGCTACCCTTTGAACAGGCGTCAGAGTGTCACTGCGCTTGTCTGATGGCCCCGGTGATAAATGGAGGCTTCCCTTCCCAAGCACAGCAGATGCTGCCGTCCCCGCCGTGTGGTCCCGGATAACGCGGTAGCAGATAACACTGATGTAGGCACATCGCTCGCTCGCTCGCTCGAACCAGGAAGGCAGGCCCGATGCGCTCGATCTGGTATTCAGATAGGATAGAGAAGCGGAAATGGGTAGCAAGAAAGGAATTCGGAAGGAGCGCGGAGCAAGGCACGCATTCTGCGCCGCTGAACCGGGTGGGGTGGTGACAGGGCAATGGGAGAGAAGGGAAGCTGCCTTCTGCCGAGCCTGGCCATTGATCCACCTGGCCCAGTACTGTCGACACTGACTGGCAGCGGCTCTGCGGAATTTCAGGCGGGGACACTGCCAGCCCCACCTAGAGATGCCAGGGGTTGACTCTCAGACCTTCTGCATGCAAAGCAGGTGCTCTGCTAAATGAGATCTGTGGTTTATAAAGGGGGTGGGGAGTAGGAAAGTGGAGTGGGAAAGCAGAGGGGAGAGACTTTTTATTTTGAATCAAGTGTCTTGCTATTTTATGAACATGGTAACAAGGAGGATGGGTTTTTTGGGTTGAGAAAGACGGAGGAAGGAAAAGAAAGTGAGACAATTCTCTTTCTTGCACAGCTGCTGTTGGGGGGGGGGAGTTGTTTTTAGAAAGCAGAGTGGATGGGAACTGATATCTGAGGACTCTGCCCTCAAGTGTGAACCATTTAAAAAGGTAGAGCGCCTAAGCACATTTACACCAGAGTAAGCCCCATTGAAAATAACATGGTTTGCTTTCTGAGTAAATGTGCATGGCTTTCCACCCTTGCCCAATTGCACTCCATTTGGGAGGAGCAAAAAGTGTTCTACAGTGAACGACCCTGATGTCAAGCATGTGTTTACTTGGGAGTAAGTCATAAACTTGTTCAAGGAGCATAGAAATGCAACCTGTCTTTTACTGCAGTATATACAGCAAGCAAATGTTGCTTGTCTACCCTGTAAACGAGCTTGCAAATCACTGAGATGCAGGTGGGAAAATCGGCAACAAGGCTTGGAACAGAAAGGAGGCATTACGCAATGGGGAGAGGAAGACTGCAATCCTGCCCACACTTCCATGGGACTGAAGTCATAGAGAATTGCTTCTGAGTAAACATGCACAGGATCAGGTTGCACATGGCACTGATTTCTTTTCACCCAGGATTTGAAGGCCAGGCCATCAGAGACCACAGAGAGGGCCGAGTGAGGAGGGAGACCTCAGCTTCAGCAGCAGCGGAATCAATGCACCCGATGCTAACCAAACTCAATGGCAGGTGGCAGATGGATGGTCAGGCTGATGCCCCTTCCCCAGCCCCACTGACATCTATTGAGCTGAACTTATTCTTAGAGCAGGGCGATTCTAGCAAAGCATTGCAGAGCGATGTGTCGCTGGGTGGGTTTTTTATTTTTTAAAACCTCGTCCTCCCCGAAATGAAACTTGAGCAGCCTCTCCTCCCACCGCCCACATGCCTGGCCTTCAAGGTTTTGTGTTACACATCTTGATCCATTTCCTTACTTACACATCATTTGCAAAAAAATAATTCTGATAAAGTAAAAATGTGAAAAGTCACCCTCCCTTCCAATTGAAATGATGAAAAGGAGAAGGCTCAGCTGTTCATAAAAGGGCCACTCATAGAGGACTACAGAATACAGAGCTGTTCTCTCCCCCCACAATGTCCTACAAGGGAGGTAGCTTCCTCCTGCTTGTAAACTTTGTCCTGTACTTTAGCTTGTTCTCCAAGGCCCAGGGACACAAAACACATCCAATTTACCCCATTCTTCATTTTGTCCTCTATCTCCTTAGAAATCATAACAGGAACTGAAAGCAACTTTGGGATGCATCAGCTGCTGCAGCTTTTGCAAGAAGAAATGGGGATTATATTTTTTGCTCCCTGCCCCCTATAACATGCTAATTGAACTGTGCCTCTTTTCTTGGGTGGGGGGAGAATGTTTGCAAATATAAGATCTGCTTATTCAGGGGAAATCCTAACAGTTTGCAAGCGGCAAGGTGAATTCTTCCCTGCACTGGGCCTGCCTGAGCTAAGGAAAAGACTTCAGCAAGGTGAGAGCCACTGAGAGTCTGTGGAACTTTTGGCAAGGAGTTCAAACATTTGAAGAAGTGAAGGGGTAGGGAAGAGGAGGAGTGGTGGTGGTGAGAGAAAGCCCTACTATCTTTAGAAGAGCAAATAATTTTCTGATTGGCCAATGGCAGGCAGTTTACCCTCCGCTTACACATTAACTTGCCTAGAGAGCACTGCAGTGATGCAGCCTATAGAACTTGCCTGGGCTATCAGAAGGTCAAGTGCTAAAGGACATGTGTGTGGCTTTCTGGAGGAGGAGGTTGGGCAACTGGGTGGTTGTCAAAGAAAAGTAGATGGAGATGGCGGGGGGGGGGGAGAGAGAAGCAGCAGCAGCAACTTAATCCTGCACACTTCAAGGCCTTTCCAGTCCCTCTAGATTAATGTGGATCTAAATGCTCCATGCACACTTAAAAGGGCTACTTGGTTTAGGGAGCCGCAAGCTTTTCCTGGGCCACAGGATCTGTAAAACACACATTTACAGACACACCAATTCACTCCCAGAGAGAGAACAAGACTGAGCAGTGAGGGGGAAATGCAGGCAACACACTGCCTCTGTTTTAGTTCAGATTGAGGCCACAACTTTGTTTAAATGCCTGGCGACCTTTGCCCTGGCTCAGGACAGGTTTAAAAGCAGTACCTTGTAAAGTTTTACAGGACAGAGCCCACCTGCAAATTCAAACAGGGCCTAGTTCTCAGCAGTTTCCTGAGCCCCTCCTATTCACCTCCCTCCACCTCCACCTGCAACTCCCCTGTCCCCCCCCCCCCAATGCTGGTTGTAGTATAGGGAACAGGTGAGTTGGTGGAGAGTTCACACTCTCCCGCATGCTTTCCCAAAGTGATTTAAAAGCAAAACTACAGCTGGTAGAGTCCTGAGATCTTGAAAAACTGGATTGAGCATTCAGAAAAGTAGATCCCAAGTTCCATCCAGGAACTCAGGACGCAAATCCAGCTCCCATATACTATTGCAGTCAGTTTACACTACAGGAACACCACAGCATCAAGTGTTCTATGGAGGATTTTTGACAGTGACAAAGAAAAGGTCCCAACAGAAGTCTCCCTGTCTAGTCCTCAAGGGTAAAGCACCAAATACTGTTTTTCTTTGAAAAGTGGCAACCATTGTTGATACTTACTTATTTTTCTCCTCTCCTGAGAAAGTTCACCAGAAAAATGGGCTAGCAAAATATACCATAAATGACTGAAACAAAAACACTTAAAATGGAATGGGGAGTAGTGTTGGGGGATGGGAGGAAGCAGGAGAGAGTGCGAATCTGGTGGAATTTTTGACTTCTTTTTTTTGAATGGGCAAACTTCCCGCCTTATGCCGTATCGCAAGCGGCTTTTGAAAAACAACATCCTGTTTCAAAAGCAGTTTGTGATGCACATCATGGGGAAACAGGGTTAAAGCCCTCCCCCTTGCCCCTCTCAGTGGTGAATTAGTTTTGTGGTCCATTGGATTCTAGCCACATCTTTAAAATTCCCTGTAAAATCAATAAAGGAATAGGTAAGAAGAAAGACCTAGGATGCACAGCCCAGTTTACCTGACTTCAATAAGAGGGTGCAAAATCCCCTCCTTTTGTTATATTCCACCATAAAACAATGAAAACCAAAGTCACAACTCTTACTTGAGACCTGTGGCTTAAATAATCACGGAAGGGGAAGAGTCTGAATGCCTTTTAGAAATATTACAGAACCGAAAAAGTTAAGCCTAGTACCCAAGAAGCCAGGCTTCTTCACCTACCTGTGAGAAAACAGAGCTCGGATGGGCAGCAATTCCCACCTTGCCTGAAACTTAGGCAGCCCATTCCTTCACCCATCTTATCTATTTAGTAGATAAACTGTGTTAGCAGACCACTCTCCCTCTCAACACCCCACCCAATATACTACTTTTAAAGAGTTGGCTTTACTTTTTGTTGATGGTGGTGAGGGAAGCTACAAACTAATGAAACTGAATATAGAATCAAAAATGCAGTTTATTATAGTAGATTATTCTTTCTTTTTGATATAACCGTAAAGTTGAAAAATGAAAGAAAGCACATAAGGAACATCACACATGGTTAGTTAGTAACTCAATATATAAAACAATTTTGCACAGCAAAATATGTAAAAGGGGAAAAAAGTAACTGACAAGATTTTTTTATATTTATTGTGGTAAGATTTACTTTCCATTTTTTAAAGACAGGATTATCACTCCCTGAAAATAAAATTTGCTGATTAATGCCTTTAAAACTTTGTGATTTTTGTGAAGTTACAGAAAATCCAGTTCTGCACCACAATACAACTGTAAAAAAATCTGCATCATTTAAAAAAACTGAGCAGTAATGCCATCTTTGTAACTGCATAAATCGTATTAGCATCCTAGACAGGTTTGTAATGGTTTATATTTTATGCTTCAGGTTATATCTTAGTGCAATTCAGTCCCAAATATTTCAATTTCAAAAAAAAAGCCCCAAAACAAAACCCAACCATACATTTTGAACACAAAATACCCCTATTAATAATATAAAGAGGGGGGGCTCCCCTTTTAATACTTTGGTTTCCAAAAACAGTCAGTGGCATAGCAAGGTCTACATTTACCCAACTTATACTTAAGTTGCAATCACATGCTGTATAAACTACTTTTTAAAAAACCAGTCCCGTTGTAAATTCTACCCCCTTTTAACATCAAGACAGTCAACAATTTAGTGCATCATTTTTTTAAAAAAGGATCTACAGCTAAACAGACCTAACTCTTTTGAATGTATCTATAACATTTCTTTTTTCTGTAGCATACATTTGAACTGGTGCTAACAGACAATAAAAGCTAGAATTAAATTATATACCAGGAACCCAGAGCATTCCAACATTTGACAATGGCCAAAAGGAAAATAAAAACAAAAAATAGCAGAAATGGGGCAGATCATTCCAACATAATTTTTTGACTGCTTTAAGCAACAGCATAGTTTTCAAAACCCACAAATTGGAAGTGAATCTTTTTTTATGCGTAAGTTTTAAAACTCCCCCCCCCCCAAGTTCTTTTTAGAAATCATATTAAGGGTAATCACAATCCATTCTGGGCTTTTCTCTCTCTCCTTTTCTTTCTTTTTAAAGAAGGGATGTATCAATGCATTAAAAAGAAATCTGAAGTTCTGAGCAACTCAAAGCAGTTTCCAGAGTAGATGAAAACTTGAATGGGGAGGAAGAAGCCCCAAAAAGGTTGCACTTTTTTGTTTTCAGTTCAAAAAAGTGTTGAGGCAATAAAACTAAAAAGGATGAATGTCATGCCGTTACAGTCTCCGAAGTCCATATCCAAGCAAAAGAAAAAAAATATATACCATACATGTCCAGCATGCAGGGCTTTTATCAATATATTGTCTTTGTTTTCTCCCCATAGTCTTTTGAAACAGTTACATAGTTAATAGATGCTAAGACAAAATAGCAAGCATAATAAATGGATGAGATGAGTATGGGAATCTAATGGCATACTAAAAGTTTCACCATTTGGCAGGGCAAGGCCAAAACTCACATCATGAACACATGGGAGGTGGATGAGGGCTTCAATCTGGCAGGTTGATCTAGATATATTCTCTAGGTTTAGCACAACAGATGGAACTCAGCAAGCCAAAGTCTTAAAATAATTTTATAATAACTTTCCGTGTGTGTGTGTGTGTGTGTGTGTCTATTCCAGATTCAAAACCCATTTGAAGAACTTAGGATGGTGAAAAGGAAAAGGAAAAGTGACTTTTTTTGTACTTTGAACACAGCAAACGTAAAAAGGGGAGGAAAAAACACTTCATTAACACTATATATATATATATATATATATATATATATAGTGGAGGGCAGGTTTCAAAGGCTGAGCAAACTTCAGATTGAAGTAGTGAGTTGGTGGTGGAAAGTTGGATTTCAACACACACACAAGCGCCCAGCAAGGAGCCCCCACAAAAGTAAAAACAAATCATAAACTTGTATAAGGTTGGCTATTGCTGAGACAATCCACCTTAAAAAAACAAACAACAACAACCCGAAGTTGAGGTTGCTGTTTCCCCCCAGAAAAAATATTATTATCATTATTATTAATAATGGAGACGTGGTGGCCAGTTTGATTGCTTTATAGCAAGCTGCCCCCCCTCGCCCCAAGCCGCGTGGAGAAACTTTTGCGCGCACGTGTGTATGTGTGCTAAAGGTGTTACGAGGCTGCCGGGGAAGTAGGGGGTGCAGGTTGGAGGTGGTGGGGAGAGAGGAAGACCACAACTCACATGAAAAACTCTGGAGAGGATGGGTTGTCGCTGCTGGAGCCGTTTTCTCTGAACCCATTGCTGACCAATTTCTCGTATTTTTCCTTGTAGGCGTCCCTCTCCCGGACCAGCCTGGAGATTTCCTGCTTGAGATGCTCCACTTGCTGCAGGAGCTGGTTCTTCTCGGACTCCAAGACGTGCCGCTGCTGGACCCTCTTGAAGCGGCAGGACTGCGCGTAGCCTCGGTTCTTGAGGGTCCGCCGCTTCTGCTTCAGCCGGATGACCTCTTCCTTGCTGACGCCGCGCAGCTGCCGGTTGAGTTCCCTCACCGACATGGTCACCAGCTGCTCGTCCGAGAAGCGGTCGTCGAAATGCAAGCTGCCGCCGCCGCCGTGGTGAGGGTGGTGGAGACCCCCGCCGCCGCCGCCTCCTCCTCCGCCGGCGCTGCTGCTGCTGCTGCTGCTACTGCTGCTGCTGCTGCTGCCCGAGGACTGCACGCTGCCCGGCTGCTGGTGGTGGTGATGGTGGTGGTGGCCCCCGGCCGGGTGGTGGTGGTGGTGGTAGTGGGGCGCGCCGCCGCCGTTCTGCTGCTGCTGCTGCTGCTGCTGCTGCTGAGCCGCCGCGATCACCGCTGACACCACGGCGGCCGCCGAGCCCATGTCGTCGGGCTGCATGGATCCCCCCGGGCCGGCGCCGCCGCCGCCGGCTGCCGCTGCTGCGGCGGCGGCGGCGGCCAGCTGCTGCCCTCTAGCATAGCCATCGAAGCCCGGCGCGCTCTGGAGCTGGTGGTGGCTGTTGTTGATGAGCGCCTCCACGGCGTCTTCCGGGCTGAAGCCCAGCGCCTCGGGGTTGAGCTGCTGCGGGTAGCCGGTCATCCAGTAGTAGTCTTCCAAGTGCGTCTTCTGGTCGCTGCCGCCCGAGCCCGGGCTGGGCGCCGAGAAGCTGGGCGACGGCGGCACCGAGCTGCAGGGCGTGCTCATCGGGGTGGAAGAGAGCGAGCCCCCAGCGATCAAGCGGCCGCACTGGCTGATAATGCGGTCGGTCTCCACCGGCTCCTTTTTCACTTCAAACTTCATCAGATCGAAGTCATTAACATATTCCATGGCCAAGGGACTGGTGGGCAGGTCGGAGCTGTTCAGGGCCAGCTCGGATGCCATCCTTTTGCTGGGGGTGCCGCCGCCGCCGCCGCCGCCGCCAGTCCTCCAGAAAGGGTGCACTCCCGGAGCGAGGGGGCTGCTCTGACTTGCGAGCGGGTGAGCCAGTTTGAGGCTTTGCAAGAGCTCGGCGCCGCTGCTCTCGGGGTGCCTGCGCGGCTCTCGCTCCCTCGCGCTCCCCCCGCGCCTGCCTGCCTGCCTGCCGCTCTCCCGCTTTGGCAAGGCTCGGCTCCAAGCTGCAGCGAGCTTCCCTTCGCGAAGAAGAGCCACGCGGGTGCAGCCGGCGGACCGCAGGCGGCTGCCTCGCTCGCTCGCTCGCTCTTCTGCCTCTACTTAGTCGCGCTTTGCATCAGGCTGCGCTGGATTGCTTTGGCTTTTCTCTCGCTCTCTCCCCCTTCGCGCTCTCTCTCTCCTCTCCCCCCCCGCCTCCCTCCCCCTCTCTCCCCTGCGCGCTCTCTCTCTCTGCTCTGCAGCTTTGCAGAGGAAAAAGGTTGCTCTAAGTTGTTGTTTGCAACGGTTGTTTGGATTTCTTTCTTTCTCAACACTTCAGGGTCTCTTTCCTTCTGGACTGCTTTCTTTTTTTTTTCATGCCCGGTGCAAAAACGAAGAGAGAGACAGTTTCACCATCAGGGGAGGGGGAGAAGGAAAAAAATAAAATAAAAGAGAGAGGAGGTAAGTAACTATTACTACTTCTTTAGAAAAAGCGAAATAAAGAAAAAACCCTTGGAAAATAATACTGTCTGGGGTCAATGGTATGACCCAAAATAACAAGCAGTTTTTTTCCCCTTAAAAAAAGAAAAGAAACTCAACTCCCAAGCTCCAGCAACAAGATGAAAAAATATTTTAAAGAGCTCATCCAGAAGGAGAGTTTAAAAGCATTGCTGAGTTTTATAGCGCTCCTGACGTCAAGCTTTCAAATGGGAAATTGACTCCGAGTTCCGGCCAATCCGATGCCGCGAACCCGGCCCTCTTTAGCATAATAGTATAGAAACAAGGAAACTTTTCGAAGCTGTCAATCAGGGGCCAATCAGCTGACTGTCAGCTGGGACCAGAACTTTTTAACTCCTTCCTGACTGAAAGCGATTTTCCGGAGTCCCTCGGAAGGGGACTCACCATTTTTCATTCTTCAAAAGCGGGGGGCAGAGCCCTTATTTATCTCCACCGGGCATTACTGTTAGGAATAGAGAAAAGCCAAGGCGATGTTTTGTCTCGTGGCTGGGGATGGCTGGTGTTCAGTAGGTAAGGATGCTCCCTAACCTCCCTTGCTTGTACGAGTGCTTGCATGCGTTAGCTTGTACATCTCGAGCTAACTTTTTGTCTAGGCTGGTAGCATTTGCAAAAAAAAAAATGTGTCTGTTTGGTTAACACTGATCTCCGCGTTGGGACTTTGCCCGGAGTTGTCCTAAGGCTTGATCTTCGTCCACCCTTTCCCCCCTTAAGTATCCCCCCCGCCCGCGTGGAGCAGACACGCGCTCACAGATTCCAAATTTCAAACATTGCCAGGAGTGATCTAGCGAGGACACGTGCTAAAGAGAGCGAGGAGGCTGGGGTTCCACGGACTTCCGGGGGGTGGTGGTGGAAGATTATACACCACACCAGCTCAATCTTTTCTTCCTTTCCGCGGGGAGAAGGATGGGTCAGTGATGGGGATGAACGGTGCTGCTGGATAGCCCTCGTGGCTCCAACTCGCACCCGCATCTTTGCAGGACTTATGGACTTGGGAAGAGTTAATCCGGAGAGCATTTCTCTCCAACCGCCCCCCCCCCCCCGCGCATCCCGAAGTAGGAGCAAATCCAAGACTATCCTCTTTGCAAATTTCAGACACCCTTTGGCCTTTGCTCCGGTGTCATGGAACCATCTGATTTCGCAAGCCGCGCCTCTGCTTCATTTTTTTCTTTCATTTTTCTTCTTCCGATACCCGATCTCCCCGCCCACCTCCCATCGATGGATCTGCGAGAGGGTCAAAATGTTAAGAAAAGTTGCTAATTGCCAGCCACCGACAGCCCGCTTCCCGCCTCTCTCCTCCCCGCGGTCAGTGGCTTTGCATAGTAACAAATAAAGTTTTGCCTTAAAAGATGTCCCAAGTTTTAAATGAACTGCTTTTGAAGAAATAGCGACAGAGTCCCTTAATATTATTTATCCAGATCCTCTTTGAAACTGGGTGGCGATCTATTCATTTAATACGCAAAATAATAATAACAATATTAATAATAATCGCGTGTCGTTTCTCTCTTTTGGAGGGGAGACGGGGGCGGGGGAAGGAATGTCGCCAAAAACAAACAACGCCGAAAAGCTGCGCGAAGTGAAAAAATCCTGCTTGAATGGGTTCCGTTTAAACCTCGACAGCGCCACCTTTCGGCACAGATCGGTTTCGAGTTGAACCGCTTCCAATTTTTTAGATGAAGGGGGAAAAATCCATAAAATAAAAGCCCTTTTTAAAAAAGAGAGAGAAAAAGGAAAGTTTAGAGCTGGCAGCGCTTGCACGACAGCCTGACATTAACCCCTCAAAGTCAATGGATTCTCGAAGCTATAAACCTCTATAATTTCTCTATTTAGAATGCAGCCTGAGGTATTTTTCTAGGAAGTGAGAAGGAAAGGGGATTGTTCCTGGTAGTGGTGTCTATTCCAGGGATGTGTGTGTGAGAGAGGGAGAGAGATAAGACAAAAATCTTTAAAACTGCCAGCCTTGATTTTCAACTGACTTTATGGCAACATCAATAGAATTAAAGTTACTTGTAATTCAGTGATAAATGAGATGTCTCTAGTAAGTAAGATTAAGTGCAGTGCTATAAAGTTGTTTATCTGAAAAGTAATTCTCAGAAACCCGACTCCTGACACTTAGTCATATATTAAACCAGCCTTTTGAACATTGTACTTCAGTGCAATGGCTTCTGCATGTTTTCAGAATTTCCTGTTTAAAATTTTATACTAAGTAGCTGTTTGTAGAGGTTTCTCATCTGACTTCGAAGTCCTCATTCCCAGTAGTAACAAAATCCCAGGTTGGTAAAGAAAATATGTGGTTTGCGTATTCTGACATATCTCAGCCTTTGCAGTCAGGATTTTTAATATCAAGGTATGTCACGTGTGTCATCCACAGACTTTTACACAACACTTTTGAGTGTGTCACAAGTTGATAACAAAGCTGAAAAAATGTGTGTGAATGCTAATTATTGGGGGTCACTATAAGGGAATAATGTAAAAGCTGAGGTCTCAGGTGAAACTTGAGAAAACAGTATTTATGAGAAAGTTAATAGGATGTGTCCAGTTTGATTTCCCATTTTGGAGGACTTGGTAGGACTTGTCAACAAAAACTACTCACTCATTCCCATAAATCTCAACCACGACAGTCTAATTCCTTCTATTTGGTTTTTCCCAGAGCAAGATGAATGTTGCACGATAGATCACTTAGCTCCTTCCCTCCCATGAATCACGGCCATGTGTGAATACTTTTAAATGAAAACTTATTGCTCTTTGGCAATTCACACTTGCAGCAATTGCATGGAATTAGAAACATCTCCTCAGTGGGAGGGGCACAAAAACAAAACCAGTCTCTTTGGGACAGAGGCATTTTAACATGCTATATCTCCAGAATTAGTGTCCCACCGCCCCCAAACCTGAGTAAGCTTTGAAAGCTAAAACAGGGAATTCAAAGTACTGTATTGTGTGGCTAACAGAATCTGAGCTGATATTTAGCAATGCTGTAAACTCAACAGGGCTCTGCCCCCCAAAATATCAAATCAAATTACTGGTTATGCCAGATTATCCTTATTTGACTGTTAGAGGTGACGGGACTGTCAAATGTTGTCTATTATGTAGCACACCATGGGGACTGTGAACAGTTTTAAAGAAAACCTTTGAAAGGAAGACCACGACTGTCCTCTTTCCTGCAACATATAATTCTCATTTTGGCAGCATTTTCCTGTATTATTTAGCTTCTCACAATGGATGTCTAAACATTTACAGTTCTCTATTAGGAGTGTTTCTTCTCTAACAATTGCACACTTTCATTTCAATTAGAGGCATTCAACCCTCTGTCTTTCTGCAGCAATGACAGGCCAAATCCCCTCAGTCTGCCCCCCCCTTTCTATTTTTTGTTTGCTTGAAGTCTTTCTATCAATCTACAATCACTAATGCCCTGCTTTAATATTCTCCTTTTCAAGAATTGCCCTCTTGAAAAAAGCACAGTTTAAAATTGGGGTTCCACATGCTAACTTCAGTTACTTAAAAACCTCCTGAATTGGAGTAGATGCATGCATGTATGTCCGTGTTTGTATATATCTATTTATCTCTACTTATATTTATTTTCGGCAGAAAAGTGCAAACGATTCAATGCACTATGTAACACTGTCAGTGTACCATCCCTGCCTCAGTGAGGGGGGCAGGGGAAGCCTCAAGTGCATATGAAAGACTTCCTTAGCTGAGTAAACAAGCAGAGGAGGGTTTAGGAAGTAGGCAATACACCTCTTGTGAGTTATATTGACTTTGAGTGTCATTTGTTATGACTTAAACAAACTCATCTATCAAGGCCAGCACATTAAGTACAGTTACTGCACCTTTTGTTTATCCAGTGTCTTATTTTATGGCGCAGAACTGAATGGTGTCCGCTGAATTTAAGTATGAAAAGCAACCAAATTGATTTCCCAAAGACTTCCACGGGGTAACAAAAGGCGAAGGCATCAACAGCTCTTAGGCACAGAGCTAGATAAATCCTTTTAACAGTGCTTCGGATCCGTTAACGGGGCAAGCATATAACAAATCACTGTTAGCAGATTTACGAGAAAGAAATAATAGAATCAGACGAGATAATCTGATAGGGGTAAAATTGCTGAGGAAACAAGTCTTACTTCACATACATAGCTATGAAACAGCAGCCTGATAACTAGAAGCCATCACAAATAGGTGAATTATGATGGAAATAATCATCCCTGTAATTCAGTATTTATTAATCCTTTTCTTTTTAAACAACTCACAGATGTCCAAGCAATGCGTCTCTCTCTTTGAAGATCCATTAATCACACACACACATTTATTGGGTGTAATTTACTATTTGTATCACCTGTATTTTATTTCATAATTGAACATTCTGCATTCAAATTTATGTAATGCATTAGGCCTGCAAACATATTTCTGCCTGATTAGCATAAATAGTCACTTCATGAATTACTAACAAAGTTGATCTGGAAAATATTGGCGTATTATTTTATTAAGTGGAACACAAACATATGTCCAATAAATTCTTGTTTTCTGGTGGCAGGAAGGAATACAGAATGATCCAGGCGGTGGTGTCTCAGTGTGGGGAAGAGGAAAGACTAAGCTGAGTTAATTTGTATGTATGAAATTAATTTGCCCTGTCAACCCTTCTGTTTATCTTTAATAAAGAGGAATGCCCATGTCTGTTTCAGAGGCATGAATCATGAGACAACAAAAGGCAGCAGTTATACACACACATATATTTGTGATTTCCCTTTTCTAATTTCTCGTATGGATTGCATTGTGTGGAGGTCAAATCTGACGCTGTATTTTGTTGATAATTCTGCTTCTTGTTGGGATAAATTGGAAGTTTGGTCTGAGACTAGCAGATTAGATCCAAATGCAGCTGCAATAACAAATTGAGTAGAAATCATATTCCAATTCCTATTTCCATCCCCTTTACTTAATCACTGTGGCTTCAATCCAGTGTGCAGTTATGCATGCTTAAGCCCCATCGAAACCAATAAGAATCGAGCATGCATAATTATGTGCTGCATCACAGCGTATCCATTTAAACAACTGTGAGAAACTCAGGGAAACCATATGATTTGGGTGTTGAGTGGAATCCTTTCCCCTCTTTTCTTAAGGCTGATTCTCACAACTGACTACACCATGGCAAAAGCAGCTGCTGCTCAAATTAACTTGTACCCACTGATGCCACTGATGGCACATGCACACAGCCTTTTGCATTCTGCTTTGAGTAGGACTTGCAGCAGTATGCTGGAAGTCGATGTACATAATGTTCTGTGGATGGTCAGCCTGCATCTGCTGATTTCCACATGCAGTACCGGGGGGGGGGGAGAGATGGGACTTAGCTAAAGAAGATTTAAAGACTTCCTACATTATCATCCAAATCTAGCAAAGGAAATCCATGCGTAGAAGCAGGCTATGTTACAATGTTCATCAGGGCACTCATGTGCTGGCTGGATGTGAATGGGCCTGTGCCATCAAAAACAAGGGCTATTTGTTGTACACAAGATGACCTGTTTATTGAGCATCCATCTTGATTTGTTTGCACAAAGCTTACACAATGTCTGGTCTTTATAGAGTATAAAGCACTGATTTGCTTTCAGTGAGATTATATGACAACGAGCATTTATCATGCATTCATCCTGATTTGCTTGTATGGTGGCTATACGTCTTCCTGTTAATTATTCATTCTACACTTTTCAGTGCATTTCCCCATCACTTTCCTAACTGCAATACTTTTTTTTTTTTTTTTTTTTTTTTTTTTTTTTTTGTAAGGGGATCTGTTGCACCAGGGTGGCAATTTAACCCACTTCAGTTTAATCTAAATTTCTGATATGTGCTTGAAACTCTCCTGCAAGTTGCTAACAATCTAGAGATTTTTTTTTTTTTTTACTATATTAGGTATGCATATAAAATAACACAGTAGGAAACTTCTTGTTGATTGTAGTTCCTTGGGGCCTGTATGCATCTGTGATGAGTAGGGAATGGGTGAATCTGTCCATTTTAGTTTCTCTCAGATTTTATTTTAATTTTTCCACTCTTCAGTTCTCTACATTTCCACATCAGTTTGTGGATTTTTTTTTTTTAAAGCAAGTTCTCATGAAAATTCTGCAACATTTTACTGCAAATGTCTCCTAATATGCACATATTTGCATGCAATTGTGCATACTAAGCACGTATTTGTAAATCAGCTTCCCCTCTTTGCACACTCTGCCTTCATATATGCATTTTTGTACACATTACAGTGGTACCTCGGGTTACATACGCTTCAGGTTACAGACTCCATTAACCCATAAATAGTACCTCAGGTTAAGAACTTTGCCTCAGGATGAGAACAGAAATCGTGCTCCGGCAGCACGGCAGCAGCAGGAGGCCCCATTAGCTAAAGTGGTGCTTCAGGTTAAGAACAGTTTCAGGTTAAGAATGGACCTCCAGAACGAATTAAGTACTTAACCTGAGGTACCACTGTACTTGGCTGGAGAACTGTACTGAAAAATTCAGAGAAGTGTGAATATGTTTCAGTTTGTGTGTTGTTTCAAAAAGTGAACATTAGTTATGTTAGCCTGAAAATGTGAACTGAATCAAATTTCCCCCTATCGCTAGTGACAAGATATATTTTATAGATATAATGTGGGATACAGTGGAACAGAATTCACATCCATGGAACACGACTTCCCCACCTTTGCTTTCCTGCTGCATCTCCTTGCACCACCTGCATATCTGCTCCTGGGGGTAGAGTGACCCTTGGTAATACTAGGAAATGGTGCATGGAGTTATAGATGGATGGGAATTGACATAAATTGCCCCTTCCCTTAGGGGAGCAGAAGAGAAACATAGGATTCAATCCAATGTTCTTTGGCAGAGGCTAGCTAGAGATGTGCAATTGAGTTGTACATGCATGTAGCACATCCAGCTGCATTACCAGTGATAATAGTGCTGAAACCAGTGATCTCTCCAAGGTGGGGGAGATCAAGGGTGCAAATGAATCCAGCCTTTGCTCTTGCCTCCCACACTATGAACAGACTATTACCAAATAACTGACTGGGTCTATGCATGCATAACAGTTTACCTCTGCTTGTGGGTATTGTGGGAAGTGCGCTTGCAGCTTTTGTTTATGCAGTTCGATATCCAGTTGTGCAGAGGAGAGGAACCTGTGGCCTACAGCTCCCATCATCCCTGGCCATTGGCAGTGCTGGCTAGAACTAATGGGAGTTGAAGTCCAGCAGCAGGTAGAGGAGATGCCAGTATATGCCATCTGTGCAATATGAGTGCACCTTCATAAGCCCCCACAAAGAATGTGGGTACCTTGCAATAAATAGCAATGGCTAAGTAGCACTCTTGCACAACAAATGCGCCTTAAAAAACAAGCTTTTGTGATAAGAAAATTGACTGAAAACTGCAGGGAAAGGACAGAGCAACGACGATTTGACGGTGACACCATGTAACCTCCATGCAAATTTTGTGAAAACAAATCAGGATGATTGCACAATATATACTTCAATGGGAAATGACCCAGATGTCAGTTTATGCACAAACAAAATCAACACCCCACTGTATAAAAGCACCCAGCTAGTATATCTGGGAGAATAGAGAGGTAAGTGTGCTATCTCTCCCCCCCCCCCTTTTGCTGTTCCCTGACTTTTCTTGAGACTACTATAATCCATTTCTCTGGCTACAGCTTTCTGACCAGTTGGAATGTGTGTACTTTCTCTTTATTTTTCCAGGCTCATGAAATCTTTTTAAACCTACCCAGAGCATCAAATTGGACTATGCTTGTTGGTAAATGTGGTAGCTTCCTCCTTTTCTCTTCCTGTTCTTTTCTCTAATGCCCCCACCCCAATCTATTACATATTTTAGACACAGATTCCAACCCCTCCTTATCATAAACTCCTCCTTTTTTAAAAAATGGAGTGTCTAAATCTCAATGTAGTTTGTATATATGTGTGTGTGTTCCCTTTTGCTACAGCATTTATACAGTTTGATTATCCATTCCATTTACTTACCCCCCACAAAATATGCTTTTCTAAAACTTCATTGCTAAACAAATCTAACATTGTTTGGTGCATGTTTTGAACCCAAATCAGATATTCTGACTCGTGTTGTAGCTAATACATCTGAAATATTTTTGAGTTATGGAAAAATTTAGAATTTTAATGAGATTTCACATTTTATAAAAAGCTACCTATCTGCTAATCAGCAAATCAGATGTGATGGAAGATGGCAAGAAAAAATTAACAGCATTTACTAAGACACAAATTGTTAATTCTCATGTAAAATTGTATATGTATGCTGTTTTTAAAATGCAAGTACTGAGGGGGGCGGGGGCGGAGAGAGAACCTCATTAAATAAATTGAAATAAAGCTTTAAAGCCAAAAGTCAAGAACTCATACTGAAGTTTTTGTTCTTTACAGCTTGAACACGACTTTCATGTGATTTTATGTTAAATTAACTGCTGTTTACTGTAGGTTAAACTGCAAACCATCAATCGCCGATCCAATGCATATCATGTAATTCCTTCCCGGGGGGCGGGGGGGGGGGCAACTTGAATGCAATAGGTAGGACATAGGGCATAAACCATATGTCGTATCTTAACAACCCCGAAAAATGTGTTCTGATCAGTTGGGATCTGGGTACTACTCTTTTCATTTCTTCTGTTTCTGATGTTCAGCCCTCATATAGCCAAAATGAGGCCACCCATGCATAAGATGGTGGGGAAGGGGAAGGGCTGTAGCTCAGTGGTAGAGTATCTGCCTTGCATGCAAAGGTCCCAAGCACAATCCCCAGCATCTCCAGGTAGGGCTGAGAGTGAACCTTGACTGAAAGCTAGAAGAACTAGTGCTCAGATAGACGCATAGTCTGACTTGGTCTAAGGCAGTTTTCTATGTTCCTAAGAGAAAGGTATCCATAGGCTTAAGGGAACCTCAAAGTTTGCAGATGAACAGAAAATATTTAGCCGGAGGATGCGGGGAGGGGATGCAGCTGCAACTCAGGAAGCAACCAACCATCCCACTCCCCAATCTCAGCTCTTTCAATCATCCCACTCATGAACGCTGCCCTGCCCTACAGAGTAGGCACTTGCTGTCCAAGAGCTTTGCCATCAAAACAAATGATGTCCAGAGGGCTGTTAGCACAATGGGACCCGGCATTACTCATGCATTAGTCATTTTTTAAAAATCACAAGCTTTTTACTTTCACCCAATGAGATAGATCTGCTGATGTCAGAGAGTGAACAGGTCGAAACCCACAGTGCTCTGCTACTGAAATGGCACATAGGTTTTCGTTATGCCCAAGGATGTCTAACGTAGAAAGAATGTGTGAGAAAGATTAAGAGCATTAAAGCAAGGCCTCTGGATACATTTATTTCAAGGGGGCAGTTTTGCAGTGGTCAGATTAACACAAGGGGGTGGTTTGGTGGGGGCAGGGGCAAGCCTGCCCAAAGAATTTGAGACCTCGAGTTTAATAACTGGCATTTGGAAATTGTAGTCCAGCAACATCTGGCAGGCATTACCTTGGATAAGCTGGGGTTACAGCATTTTAGCCACCAGTGTACAAGACAAAAGGGTGGTATCCAACCAAGTTTTACTGAGGATCCAGTGGAAATGAATGGGCCTAACTTAGTCATGTTCATTCATTTCAATGAGTCGACCCAAAGTAAAAATTAGATGAATCATGGGTGGTAGTCAACTTTCTGTAGCAGTCAACATATTGAGGTCTTGGAATGTGAGGCGTGTGTCTAACTAACCCCAAACCTGATAAACTAGAGAAGCCCCTTAGCCAATGGTGAATGTTAATGAAAGGCTTAGATTTGAAGTGCAGGAGACAATTGGAGATGAGACAGAATCACATCACTTCTAATCCTAGTCAATATTTGGACAGAGCAGAGCCCCCCTGCCCCCCACTGCCCCATGCACATCCGGACACTCCAGAATGTTTAACACAGAATCACTAATGAGAATTAGATAGATAACTTCTACATAATCAGTTTCCAGCATACATTGGCATCATTTCCACTCTGCTTTTTGTTTGTGCTTTGCATTATCTAGTACATTGGGTAGCCATTAACTTTCGTACAGAGCCAGAACTTTGCAGCTGGAAGGATTTAGTGAGGACACTAATAATTTATTCTCCAGCCCTCAGCTCTCCCCACCATTCCATTAAAGTCGGTGGGTTGTATTCAACTAAGTTCTACTTAGAATAGACCCACTGAAATGAATAGATGTAAGTTAGTCAGGTCTGTAAATTTCACTGGGTCTACTCTGTGTATATGAATACAGCCCATCAGAATTTCTCTGACATAAATGCATAAATCATGGCTCACACAAGTACAAGCTAGCAGTAGCTAGGGAGTTGGACTTGGACTAGGGGCACCCAGGTTCAAACCCCTGGTGGGCTATGAAACTCTCTGGATCACAATGGGCCACTTGCTCAATGTATCCTACCTCACAATGTTGCTGTGGGGCAAAAGAGTGGTGACCTCATCTATGAGCATCCTGAGCATTTGGGGAACATTGAGGGGAAGGGTGGGGCATCAGTTTGAGAGGTGGTTGGCTACATAACAAAAATAGTCTTGAACATTTTAGGCTCATATAAAGGAAGTTTGGTGGCATACTGCACATGCTTAGTAGCGTATTTTTCGCTCTATAAGACGCACCAGACCACAAGACACACCTAGTTTTTGGAGGAGGAAAACAATAAAAAAATATTCTGAATCTCAGAAGCCAGAACAGCAAGAGGGATCGCTGCACAGTGAAAGCAGCAATCCCTCTTGCTGTTTTGGCTTTTGGGATAGCTGTGCAGCCTGCATTCGCTCCATAACACACACACACATTTCCCCTTACTTTTTAGGAGGGAAAAAGTGAGTCTTATAGAGCAAAAAATACGGTAATTCAAATCTGCATAGTTGCATAAAATTGAACTGTTTTATTTTCAAGAACCAGGGTTTATTTTTTTAAATGATTGTATATTTCATTTATATCCTGCCTTTCTTCCTAAAAGCTCACAGGAGTGCACATAGGTCAGGCACAGGCAAATTCGGCCCTCCAGATGTTTTGGGACTACAACTCCCATCATCCCTAGCTAACAGGACCAGTGGTCAAGGATGATGAGAATTGTAGTCTCAAAACATCTGGAGGGCCGAGTTTGCCTATGCCTGGCATACGTCTTTTGACACTCCTTTTCTTAGCCTCACCAAAACCCACTGAGAAAGGCTTTATGCCAGCTAAATTTCTGCCCAGCCCCTCGCAGACCTACCATGCTGGCTCTCTTTAAAATCTTGGGTGGGTGTGTTTTTTAATCTGGCAACAAAATAAACAAACAAGCGAATAAGCAAACAAGCTTTTTGTTGTACCTCTAGTGTCAGAGCCAGTATGGCTCTGAATACCAGCTTCTGGGAATTTCAAGCACAGAGTGTGTTGCTGTTGCACTCAGGTCCTGCTTCCCAGAGGCATCCAGTTGGCCACTGCGTGGACATAGGGCTGGACTAGATGGGCCTGATCCAGCAGTCAGGCTCTTATGTTGCTAAGCAAATTAAAATAAAATGCAAAGCCAAGCTAGAGAGAAATGGACAGTTATGTGAGAATCTGTCACTTTCATGTTTTCTCATGACCTGTTGTTTTTTTAAAAAGGGCAGAATTTTGCATCACAAGAAGTGATTTGGCTTGACACCGGATTCCTGCAAAGAAGCTGCCAGGTTTTGGTACTGGCAGGACACTTGATCTCCAGTCTCCCCATTAATGAAGGAAATAAACAGCCTTGCTTGTTTTCCTTCTGCCAGCCCAGACAAAGTGAACTTTACATCCAGCAGTTGTCCTGGATTTGATCTTGGGGTCAGGAGTACAAGTGTTTCAATGGCCGGTGAGTATGTGTGTTTTTCTGCTCAAACAGCAATGATTCACAAGCTCATTATCTCCTTTATCACCTGTTTTTGAAACAATGGAATGATCAGGAGAGTATCATCTTCAAGGCTGTTTGATGGCAGGTGGTGGATTTAGAAGTACTACTTCCTCCCGGTGGAAGAGCTCCAGAATCATTTTCATGATCAAATTCACAAGGCTGGCTTGTTCTGTGAGGAAACATATGTGAGTGACACATAAAGGTGGGCCACCAGAAGCCTCCTGAGAATGTGACACTATTTGTCACATTCAAAGAAGATCCTGTACTTAGTCCAATGGCTGCATTACGTTTTTGATTGATATCACTGCTAAGGATCAACAGTGCAGGTCTGCCCTGCCTCTGGTCATCTTGGCAGAGGTATATTTTTCTGCAGGATATATCTATTATTTTGGCTTCTTGACCACCCTTGTGGTTGGTTGGTTTCCTCTTTAGCTTTTCCTAGTCTGTATTTGTTTGTCTTTTCATCTCCCCCTTCCTTCATTGACATTAAATCAACCAACCAACCAACCAACCAACCAATCAATCAAATTCCCTGGGTGCACACCCTAATGAAATACACTGCACATGCCAAGTCCACACTGATGAACACTTAAAAGAAGTCATTTTAATATATATGTAGTGGCAGAAAATTTGGAGAGATTTGTTCCAATTTATGGATTCTGTATCTGATTTACTTGTGCACATCTAGCAATTTCAGATATGCCGATTGCTTCAAAGGCTCTCTGCCCATTACACCACCACCACCACCAGAGTGTTTTTATCACTTACTGTAAATGTGCTAATATAATGTTTTAATTAAACATATAAAGTGCATCAAATAAATTTATGGATGCTGCCAAAATTGGCAGAAGGGTGGGATGAAAACAAAGTCTTCTCTTTGCAAAATTTCTTGTTGTCTGCACCATGTTGTGACCCTGTTAAGTTTAAATGTTTCAGCTGGTGTCTATAGAACAAGGGTTGAGATTCCTGACCCAACCTGCTATTATATGCTGGGCATTAAAAGCACCATAACTGTCACAAAATATCTCACTGCAATAACAAGCATTAACAGTTAGCCTTGCCTTTTGAACAACAGTGTAATGCTAGATTTAGGGATGTAGGAGAAATCTGATCCAGTTTGCAGTGAAGGCAATCATACTGGATTGGCACTTTCTGAAGCATTACATGAACTGAAACATAGTCATCCCTCAAAATTTGCACTTCTCTGAATTTCACAGTGCAGTTCTCCAGCTAAGTAACATGTACTAAATGCATGTATTTTGGTAGAGCATATCATTGGGTATATTAGTGAAAATAACATACAAATATGTACTTTGTTAGGTAAAATTGCATACAAAATTGTGTGCATTAGGACAAATTCACACTAAAATGCTGGTGAACTTTCTTTAAAAAAAATAAAAATTCATACCTAATATGAACATCACAATCAGATTTGGCAGAGAGGAGCAAAAATGAATGATTCCTTTTCCCCACCAGCAGGAGAACTGAAAAATGTTATTCAGCATTTTTCTGCAAGGAAGACTCCCCCCCCCCAACAATTTTTCCATGACAGAGTCAATGTCCAGGAAGTCAATGATTTCCAAGAATGACACGGATAACCTGTAATAGGAAAGGTAAAGGTTGACCCATTGAGACAAGCAGATAACCTGCTTTGGCCATTTCCAATAATATGTAACATGCCATTCTTAGGTTAAGAAAAGCTAACTAAATATCACATTCCCTAATTGCAATAATTAATGGGTGGAAAGGTTATTCCAGGATACATGGGCAGCTTGTTTTAGCGAAGGCTCTATTATCAGGCTACCAATGTAACTTCACTGAGAGTTTGAAAAATAAAGCTTTTTCCTTTTGCTATCAGAGAAACTTATACACCCCACAACCCCTCCCCCATTTATTCTACATAACTTTAGGTAATTGCACACATGAGCAGTCTGGTATAATTGTTGGCATCTATGTGATGCCATTTGGATCCTGTAATCACATAGGGACAACAGCAATGGTGGCTGATGTCCGTTGGGTGGAAGGCTAATGTCTGAGCAATGAGTCTACTTAGTTCTCAGTCCTATGCTATTTCCTATCATGCTCCATTAGCAGAAAGAGATAAATTCATTTGACAGGTTGTTTTCAACTGCCCCCTCTCCAGACATCTTTTTATTGTGCATTCTTGATTATTTGTGCTCATGACTGAATGAGGGTGGTTAGCTGCAATCCTGCTTTTAATACTGTTTGTGCCTGCAAAGGCTTCAGGGTGCACGTACTTCTTTGTTTTCCATCAGTGCATGTCCTGTAACTTCCTGCTGAAATCTTGCATCTCCTTAGACCACAAATGTTCAGGGTGTGTGTGTGTGTGTGTGTGTGTGTGTGTGTGTGTGTGTGTCACTCTTGTTGTGTGTCCCCTCCAGACAGCAATAATGCAATCACACTGGGGAAGCATCACAGAACAACTAAAGAAGGGGAATGACATGTGGCTGGTTCACTATAAACACACCACTATTGCACAATGATTGTGTCAATGACATGTTGCAGAATATATCTGCAAAAGAGAACATTGCTCTGGAGATGCCCTCAATCTTGTCTGTGATCAGATAACTATTGGAATGTAATATGGGATACCATGTTAGTATCTACTCCACCACCGAGACAGATAATTCACTAGCAAATCAAATCAAGAAATTATTCTGGAAACATCTTGGGGACATAAGCAAATAACACATCACCAGTATTTTTTAACAACTTCCAGCCTTAATCAGGTCTATACTGCCATGAGTGTGGCAACTGCCAATTCTAGTGGAGGCCAATTACACCCAGAATGTAATCGTCCGGGCATGTTTTGAGTAAATAGTTAACTCTTCTCACTTGGAAGAAGCATTTATTGAAAAGTTTGCCTTCACATACAAATGCAAATGATATGTGAATGTTTCATCTTTCAAATGGAGACCGTAGACAAATGCTAGTCATTAGAAACATTTCCGTGCATTTATATTAGGCTGTCCTCTAAAAGACTTTTCAGACAAATATGTCATCAAGATATTCAAAACCATGTAATCTTATCCAAAGTTCCATCTATCAACAGCACAGTTTTCATCTCTCGCAGCTGTGTGTGTCAGAATATGCAGGCAGATTAGGCAGCTGATAGGGAGAGAGGGAGGGAGGGAGGGAGAGAGGGTGGGGGCGAGTGATGGGAAAGAGGGACTCTGTCATCAACCTAACAAGAAAGAGTGGGGGTGGGGGAGAGAGAGAGAAAGAGAGAGAGAGAGAGAAGAGGAAAAAGAGAAAGATACAGTCCATTCCCTAGGCGTCCTTCCTACAAGTAGGAGAGGCATTCAGGAGGTTTTCAAAGGTCCGCCAGGGTGTTGCACCTGGCTCCTGTCACTTTGGAGGGCAGGATGAAATGAGTCAGAGGTGAAAGGAGGTAAAGGAAGTCTGGAGCCAGCTCTACAGCAGAGGCAGCTTATTGCCGGGGTTGGTGGCACAGCAGTGAGGCAATCACCGTGAGCAGTTCCCCTTAGTGCAAGGGCCGGCAACCTAAGGCCCATGGGCCACAAGCAACCCACAGGGGTCATTTAACCAGCCCATGAGCAACCCCCGAACTGAGCTGCTCGCTCAGCGAGTCCCCGTGCGCTGAGCTAAACCAGCGCGGTGCAGAGACTTGCTTCCGCGGCACCGGAAATCGTGTCTGCAGGTGCGCTCAGGCCCACAGAGGGATCTCCACTGGAGTGAACCAGCCCAGGTGAGGTAAACCTTGCCAATCCTTGCCTTAGAGTACAGAAAGCTTCCTTATAATGCAACAGCCCCTTGGCTTAGTATCTGGCTTAGTATGACCTACATCAGGGGCCCTTTTTAGCCCAAGGGCCACATTCTATTCTTAGTGATTTTCCAGGGGCCACATGCCAGTGGTGTCCAGGGCCAGAGGCAAAAGTGGGCAGAGCAACAAATGTAAACACTCCAGACTCACACATCACCTTTCCACCTAAGCAAGAGGCACCATCAGCATTCAAAAACCCATTCCAGTCAGAAACAGGATGCTGCTGGAAATCAAAGGTGTGTGTTCTGGCCTGCTTCCTTCATGTACAGTGGAGGATGCTAATCCAACACTGGTGATAAAGTAGGATTCAATTGCCAGTCCAGACACCTTCCGTACATGGAATGGGGGCAGGGAGAGGCACCATCTTGTCCTTTGCTTCAGGAAGTAAAATGGATTGGGTTAATTGCTCAGACCAATAAGGAAGCTTGAGTTGGAGGACTTTCTAAGCCACAGGTAGAAACATCTGACCATTTCTGGCCTATCACTGTTAAGAGACTTGCTTACTGGTGTTTTAACTACCTGACAGCCATTCCTTTCGCCTGGGATAGGAAACCTTTTTCACCCTGAGGACCACATTCCTTTTTTGGGGGAATCTTTTGGGGGGTCACATGCCACTGGTGGGTGGAGCAACAAATGTAAATTTTACTTCTGCACAGTAGGCTAGTTTCTACACACACTCACACACTCTTCTCTAACCACAACCTAGGCAAGCAAGGAGTCATGAAGCTGGAATTTTAGGTCATCCAGGACTGGAAAAAGAACATACTTCTTCACAAAGCACATAGGTCATCTGTGGAACTTGCTACAACAAGATGTAGAGATAGTCATCAACCTGGACAACTTTAAAATGAAGATTAGGCAAATTTATGGAGGGCAAGGCTTTCAGTGCCTACAAATCACAATGGCTATCAGAGGCAGTTTGCTTCTGAATACTAGTTGCTGGGAAACAAATGTGGCAGAGGGCTATTGTGCTCCTGTTCTGCATGTGGGCTTCCCACTAGCCACTGTGAGAATAGGACGTTGGGATGCATGAACATTTGTTGACCCAGCAGTGCTCTTTTCATGTTTCTATGCAAGACAAGATGCCCTGGAAAAATCTTAGTCAAACAAATCAAAACAAGATATAGTGTGTTGCAACACAGTATGTCTTGATTTGTTTGTCTAAGATATGGTGGGTGGTTCAACACAACTTATCCAACCAGTGCATCTACTGAACAAGTCAATGACTCATAAAAATGGTTGTGCGGAACATGTCCTTAGCACTGATTCCTATGGGATGTGATAATTTTTGCACATGAAAGACAATGTGCACAATGACCTATATAAAAGTACAACAAGAATGTGGGACAGGAGGCTGTGGCAACATACCCTGGACAGACTACATAGATTGGTTGGCCAATCAGCATATTCATAGCTCAATAAACTCTTGTGTTGAAGTTCATGTACAAATGTGCATTTCCCCCCACTGCTATAATATCTGAAGTATCTGAAGAAGTGTGCATGCACACGAAAGCTCATACCAAGAACTGACTTAGTTGGTCTTTAAGGTGCTACTGGAAGGAATTTTTTTTGTTTTGACTATGGCAGACCAACACGGCTACCTATATGTAACTGCTATAATATCTGTCGTACTTTTATGCTGCTCTTCCTTTAAGATCATGGTGGCATACATGGGGCTTATAATATTGTGAGATTTGGATGGATTGGGTGATACATTTACCCAACTGTGTGTTTTGGGTGCAAAAATGTACCTAATCTCTTCACCCTCCCAGCATACCTGTTGGATCTCTGATGTCTTTTTAGAAACAAAGGAATACAGAACATAAGCAGAGCTCTGCTGGATCAGGCCAAAGTCTCATCTATTCCAACATCCTCTTCTCAAAGTGGTCAACTAGATGCCCATAGAAAAAGTCTGCAAGCAGGACCTGCACAGGCACTGGTTGCCTTATTGTACATGAATTTATCAACCCTCTTTTTAAAGTTGGTGACCATCATTAAATCTCGTGGAAGCAAATTCCATATTTTAACTAAGTTAGTTATGAAGAAAGTGCTTCTTCACACTGGGCTTGTCCACACTTCTGCTTGTGCTGTGCCTAGGAAGCACAGGTCTGAGTGGTTTTTCACTTGACCCCTGCTTTCTAGGTACCGGTCTGAGAGGGTTCCCCCCTTGCCCCACTCCTTTCCAAGGGAAAACCTGCTCTTTAGTGATAGATCGGAACAACGAGAGAGCCCCACTACTGAGGCCTCTCCTAGGTTTTTCTTTAAAAACCTGGTGCTAAAAGCACCAACTGGCAGGTGGGTCTGGCTGCCATTTAAATTCTCCACAATGCCATTGAGCATTTGTGGAAAAAATAAACTAGTGGCTAGCCCCAGCCACATGTCCATGTTTAGACTGTGCTGTTGCCTACCACTGTTGCCAGGTAATCCCACCTGGATGTATAAATGGAGAAGAGCAACTATTGACAGAGGAAGGGGCCCAGCAAATAATATGTTGCCTAGGGCATGCTGAAATGTGAAACTGAAGGTGATTCTCTCTATGTAATGGTAAAAAAAATATTATTCCTTATGACTATGATGCCCATGATGCAGTGCTATTGTGAGTGAATTACACATAGGTTGTATGAGGTTATGGCTGTAATCCTAAAGACAGTTGTCTGGGGTTAAAGCCCAACAATCTCAGTGGGAATTACTTTTGAGTAATCTTGCCTATATGTGTTCTCTAAATATAGCAAATATGGGATTAAATATAATAAGTGGAGTAGTGAAAGAAAGCTAACAAGAATCATGATGGGGTTTTGTTGCCAAAATCCATGGCTCGGGGGGGGGGGGGAAAGCCTCTTGCACATTTTGTGACGGAAGTCTGCCAGGAAGCCTTGCACATCCCTAATTATTTTTACTTTTTAAATGTCTTACTTAGAAGCTTTGCATTTAACCTGGTTTTAAAAGAGAGGTTTTGTTTCAAGTTGAAAAGACAGAAGCGGGGGGATGAGGAACATAGGCTGCTACGTAATGAAGCAATAGTCTGTAAATTCCTTTATTCCGCTGAGATGTTCTGTTTTGCACAAAGCTTCAGAATGCATACATGGGAGCCTGACTGTCAGCCAAGGTCTGTCAGGTCAAATATCCACTTTTCGAAAAGACCCTTGAGCACATATTGCTGTAAAGGAGCCATTAATGCTTATCAGGAAAAAGGCTGAAAGAAAGAAAGAGAGAAAGAGAGAGAGAGAGAGAAAGAAAGAGGAAGAGTCATACTGTAGTTCAGTGGCAGAGCATACACTTTGCATGCAGAAAGTTCCAGGTTCAATTCCCTGTGTCTCCAGCTAGCACTGCCTGAAACTCTACACAGCTGCTGCAAGTAGGTGCTTACAGTATGGCCCATTGGTCTGACTCAGTAGAAGGCAGCTTCCTATGTCCCTGTGCTACTTGATGTAGCAGGGAAGCTGATATTGGCACCAACAGCAACTTCCTTCCCGCAGGAGGTATCTTTAGGGGAGCAGTTTTTTTCAGAACCACAGCATGGGGAGAAATCTGTTATTTGGCCCTCAAGAAATTTCTTCCTGGCAAAGCAGGTCACACAGCGGTTCTCAGCCTGTGGGTCCCCAGATGTTGTTGGACTACAACTCCCATCATCCCTGAGCTCTGGCCTTGCTAGCCAGGGGTGATGGGAGTTGTAGTTCAACAACATCTGGTGACCCACAGGTTGAGAAAGGCTTAGACCATTTCACTGTCAAAGAGCTCCTATTGTCAGAATGTTTAGTCTTGAATCCCCTTTCTTGTAATTTATATCCACTGATTTGCGTTCCTACCTTCCGGGGCAGCCAAAAACAAGCTTGCTCCATCTTTCATGAGACAGCCTTTTAGATATTTGAGAAAGGCTGTCAAATCACTTTGTGTGTCCTTGTGTGTAGAAACCTCTGGCTTTTGCATGGCTGGAATGCAATTTACCATACCAATTACTCTGCCCACTTTTGTCCCTGACCCTGCCCTTCACTGGCATGTGGAACCTGTCAGGTTGCCCATGAGTATGTGGTCTTTGGGTTGAAAAATTTGTGGGCAACCAAAAATTGAATTCAGCAATGGCCCTATTTAGCCTCTTCCTCAATGTTAGGCAGGAAGAGAACAAGGTTATGAGTGACACCTCCTCTCTCTCACATAATCTTTGGGCCATTCTGTGACAATGGCTGGAGTCAAGGACTGGGTGTCCACCTTATCTTTGAATTTCCTGCCTTTTGTTTGTGAGTGTAATGCGATGCTCTGGTTATTAGCTACACGGGGCAGGAATTTTGCTAGTGTTCTCTTATTAAAATGGGCTGTTTATACAATCCATTACATCTCCTTGTATACTTCCCTTCCTCTGTCTCTGTGATTTCTTTTGCTTTAGTGATTTTATAATTAAATTCTCTTCACACAATAAGGAGTTATCATGATATATCCCATTTATTGTGAACAATTTATAAAGAACTTTTGATGTGCAAATGTTTATGGCCATTCCATACTCTCCAGCATTTCCCAGTTGAGAACAGAGACAGTCTTGCAGAAAATACAAGGAGGGAAAAATTAATGACAGAAAATTAAATGCAGATTTATTTATTTATTTTTGCAGGATGGGTGTGTGAGTAATTCATCTAGCATCAATGCAAGGTTTGGTGTCTGAACACCCTCTTCCCCTTTATACATTGCTGAAGACTCTTCACAGGCTGCTATATAGATGGGCAACTGCATGTGGGCCTCTAGGGCTCCTTACCTGGTCGCCAGACCTCTCCCCAGGCCATACCTTCACTGCCCTGCAATCTCCTTGAGTGTTTTTGGCTGGCTGGAATGTGTTCCTGAACTTTGATAATAGCTCCTGCGTGTCTGGATGAAGGATGTGTATGTGTAGAAACTAGTCTGTTGTACAAAGGTAAAACCTGCCTTGTTGCTCTGCTCCACTTTTTGAGCCGGCATGTGGCTCTTGGAAGCCCCCCTCCCCAAAGGCATGTGGCCCTTAAGCTAAAGAAGGTCCCCCAGTCCTACGTAAACCAATCAGAATAGTTCACTTGAATGCACACACACTGAACAATGACAACGAAACAGTGCAGAACTGGCACTATTACAGGGGCCATATAATACTCATTCAAAATAAAAGATAATAGTTAAAAAGTAATGAAACTATAAAGATGAAAAGAATTAAAATGCAAATAGTGAAAACAACACATCAATATTAAACGTCCTTTCCTTAAAAGCAGCCAGTTCCCAAAGACCTGTCTTGAAAGAAACAGTTTTTACCTGCAGATGGAAAGTCAACAAAGAGGGTGCGAGGCTAGTCTCTCTAGGAAGGGAGTGCAAGTCAAGAGGAAAAGCCACCAAGAAGACTCTGTACAACTCCTTCTTCCAAAACCTGAATACAAAGATGAGGTTGGCACATTTGAATCAAAATAGGGCTCCTTTGAGATGAGCCACCTGAAGCAATTTGAAGCAAATACACGCCCCCCCCAAGACATTTAAAGATGTCCGAAGTTTTATTTGTATTTTTTAAAAAATAATATTTATTAAAATTTTCAAGGACTACAAAAAGCAAAAGTAAAAACAATAACAAAAAGCAAAAGTAAAAACAATAACAATGACACCAAGCAAAAACAGAACAACACATCACAACAAAAGAAAAAAGAACAAAAACAAAAACACAACTGATCTTCCCAACTTATTTTTCATTCGCTTATTTCCTTGACCTCCTCTCACCTCCCTTTTTTGTATTCTAATTCAAGTATCTATTTCAGCAAATCCTTTCCATCTTTTCTTATTATTATTCTGTAATTTATCTCAATATAATTTTACTTTCCCTTTCACCAATTTTATCTCCCCCCCCCTTAACCTTATTTTAACATTAAAACTAAAATACATGTATGTGTTTAATTCCTTATAACATTTCTGCTAAATCCATAAAATATCAATCCATCATTTTTCTATCATTCATTAATTTTGCGATATTTCTATATATAAACTTTAAATTTTCCAATCTTCTTCCATCAACTCCTCTCCCTGGTTTCGGATTCTGCCAGTCCTTTCCGTCAATTCCATTCCATTAACCTGGGGATCTTATGTCCGAGGCTCTTAACTCTTTTCCATGTCCCTTCCGCAGATCTTCTTCATATCCTTTAATGCTTGGGAGCAAGTCTCGAGAGAGCTCCATCCTAACATTACTTTTATTCCTTCTGGACAGTTCAACCAAATTTCCATAGTTGAAGCTAGGGTCTGTACAGTGTTTCAGGACATATTTCAAAATTCCTCCAGATCCAAAGGCCCCCAAAACTTCAATCTCCTTCAAATCCAAGTCCATATCCCAAAAGTCAATTAATCCCTGGATAAAGAGATCCTTCCAACTTTCCTTCTTCAATCCAAGCCGGGATCCAATCCTCAAAAACTGGCTTTTTCTAAATTCAATCATAGAAGGCCTCGATTTATAGTCCTCAATTTGCTTCTGTAGAACTAAGGATCCCGCTTGTGTTATTTTGGGTTCAAAAACAACAACTTTCTCCTTTTCCTCCACCATTTGTTCTGCCAGGGTAGGTTCCTGTGCCAGGTCCTGAATTATTTCTGTGTTAGTACTCACTTGTCCCATATTAGTCACTTTCTGTTCCAAATTATCCATTTTAAAAGTCATATCATCCATCTTTCCATGAATCTCTTCCAGCAAATAGTTCGTCTTGCATAATGCAGTCAAAATAACTTCTCCTATCAACATTTTGAATGGTCCAAGGTCAATCTCTGGTTCTCAGAATCTTTATCTTGCAGCTGGAGACCTCCCAGTTACACTCCTGTAACAATTCCAAAGGTTCCCTCTAGAAGGAAACAGTCTCCACTTCAGTTATTTCAAACACAGCTCAGGCAATAATCATAGTTTCAATTTTCAGTTACTTTTTCTCCATTTTAAATGCAGAAGAGGACAATGGAAACAGTATCTTACTCTTATTTTAGCTAGCTGTCAAATCCGTTCTGTCAGTAAACTTTCCCAAGCGTCATCTGGCAGCCGTTCCCAGGTTCAGAGCTGAGGTAATTTGACCTTCCCCTCACTCCTGCAGGCTTACTAGGTTCAAAATTTCCCCCCTCTTCACCTGCTTCCAAGGGGGGTTTTGTATTTTTATCCGATGGAAATTTAATCCTTTATCAAAAGCTTTCAAAGACTTTAGCTTGTAATGTCTTTGCTTCAGACTATTTACAAAAGCGGAAGGCGGACTTCCTGTTTATGACCTTCCCGCTTCGGCGCCGAATTAAAATACTTTGAAATCCAATTTTCCGTTCTACTCACAGGTAGTTGTTTAAAATCCAATTGTCCACAGGAAAAAGTCAGCGCTCTCCAGCAACAGCAATGCGGCTTCACTCCGTGAAAGAAGCGGTTGATTCAAGGCACTGCTCCGGATCCCCTAAACAGGGTTTCCCCGCGAGCAGGGGAGGCGCAAAAGGTGCCAGCCGAATCCCAGGTTCACAGGTTTCTTCCACCTGTGATTTCAGTGGGTCTCCGCCTTCACTGTGGCGGTCAGACCCTGTTTTTCACGGAGTAAGTTCCTCCCGATCAGAGGAGCTCCGCCATTGCCGGAGGCGCCAACCCGGAAGTCTCTAAAGATGTCCGGAGTTTTAAAAATGCATGACCTAAGCCAGACAGCCTGTCGACAAAATGATAGGGCGCAGGAAAATGCCATATAAGGGAAACATCAGAAAGGGAAAGGAGTAGAGCTGGAGTTTGCTCATGGACAGGTTTCTCTTCCAATCCACCCAACACTCTCCACTCACAATGTTTGTGGGGAGGGATGCTGATTCTATAAATCTTTTATCTTGGTGCCTTTCCTCCCCATCTTTGGCAAGTTCTCTGAACTAGCTCTTTAAGTGGAGTTTGTTGGTGGCATTTTTAATTTAGTATTGTTTCTTATTTATCCTTAACTCAGCCTTTCTACCTGCTGGCTTCCTCTTCATTCTTTTGCATCCTCCCAATCCATCCCAGTCTTCTTAGGCAGGATCACTTCCCTCAATCACATCACCTGGCTTAATTCTGACCATAGGGGAAATCCCCTTCCCCCATTTTATTTACAGCTTTCAGAATCCTATGCATTTACCCTTCACTTAAAAACCATCCCATCAGTGTTCTTCTATCATCTTCCATCCTTCACAATTCAGCATAGTCCCTTCTTTATTATATAAAAAAGTATTGCAACTTGTCTATGTCTTAATAATTAACCTATACAGTGGTACCTTGGGTTAAGAAGTTAAGAACTTAATTCGTTCCAGAGGTCCGTTCTTAACCTGAAACTGTTCTTAACCTGAAGCACCACTTTAGCTAATGGGGCCTCCTGCTGCCACCGCGCCACCAGAGTACAATTTCTGTTCTTATCCTGAAGCAAAGTTCTTAACCCGCGGTACTATTTCGGGGTAAGCGGAGTCTGTTACCTGAAGCATCTGTAACCTGAAGCGTATGTAACCCGAGGTATCACTATAGTCATTAGTTTGGCAAATTTCCCCTCATCCTTTCATCCATGTCTCCCTTTGTGCCCAGGCTCAGCTAGCTTTCATGTGGGCTCCACTCTCCCCTTTGAAAGCATTTCCTGAGCCCGAATCAAATGGTATTCGTAGAACTTCAAATATTGCACCCCATTTGATACACCCCACAATTTAAGGTGTCACTACTAGCACACAAGACCTGAAAGGTTTGGGAGCCAAGCAGTGTTAGAAACAGATATGAAAGCTAAGAGCTAAATGGCACCTTAAACTTAGGTTATGGGCACAACAATGGAAAGCCTAGGGTTTTTTTATATGTAACAATACAAAGCTGAAAATGAATAACTGCAGCTTAAATATTATGTTCATTTTTCACATGGTCTAGTCCTTCCCCTGCCCACCCCCCTAATATTCATAGGAGGGTCTCTTCTCCAGTCTTCAGAGAGTAGCTGGAAGTGGGGAGGCAGAAAAAGGTCCTCCTTTCCTTCCACTCTGCAGTTTTAATCTGAAATCTTAGGCACAGTACTGCACCCAGAGCTCAGAAACTGCTCGCACTAATGAAATTCCCTGTCTCAAAATGTGTGTAGAACAATGGGAGTTTCAAACACTAGAGCCAAGTACCTAATATCAACCATCTCAGGTCCTATGACTGGCAGGTGATGTTGTTGCTGGGTGCTGTTCTGAACTGTGACAGCGCCTTCTCAGTGGTGGCTCCCTATTTATGGAATGGCCTCCCTGGCTTCCCTAGTAAGGTCCTTTTCACCTAGGCTTTGGAAAGATACTGTTGCTGGCAACTTTGAAATTACAGTGATACCTCCGCTTGCAAATGGGATCCGTTCCGGAGGTCCAGCCGGATCCTGAGGTTTTTGCAGTATACCGCTTCTGCACATGCACACGTGGCGAAACACTTCCAGGTTTGCTGTTTTTGCAACCTGAGGTTTATGTTACCCGAGGGTAACGTTACCCGAGGTGCTACTGTATTATCTGTGAGCATACATGACTGTTAAACATGTTTTTAGATGCTGCATCCACCTAAGCCTAGGCACCTAAGCCTAGACCCATGGAAAATAATGGGCCTAAGTTAGTTGTGTCCATTAATTTCAATGGGTCTACTCAGGGTAGAACGAACGTTGGATATTGCCCAATGTTTTAAAATTGTGTTTAAATCTTTTAACTGCATTTTTATTTTTTTTAATTGCATTGTTTTACTACTTTAGTGTTTGCCTCTCTGGGGTCCTTAGGGAGGAAGGGCCGGAACAGAAGTGTAATAAATCAATAAATAATTATGTTTGGTTAGTCACATGCCTACCTCGGATCAAAACCAGAGTGTCTTGCACCATTCAGCCATCAAGCTCGACAGGACCATGTGACCTGGCCTTTATGAAAAAGAAGCTACAGCAACGTCTTTTGAAAGAGCACTGCAAAGATGCAAAGAGCCAGGGCCGTAAGAGAAGAGAGAATGCTGTCTGCCACAAGAGAGCCTGATGATGAAAGCCACCAGTGATTAAAAAAATATTTAATACCAATTAACATGGCAAGCCTATAATATCTACTTATCTAAACTGCTTGGGAATTATCCGCTTTTCACCCCCTAACCTACCCGCTAATTTTCACCAAAAAACACAGGTCAGGCTTTAGCTACCCCAATTAGTTATTTGGATGCCACACAAAGAAGAGGCAGCGTGGTTATCGCAAAAAATGAGAGAGGGGAAGAGAATCGGAAAATCTTAGACATTGTGTTAAAACAACAGATTTTAGGGTGTTTGATTTACCATTCAGCTCCGCGCAGCTGCAGCTTGGGAAATCGGAAACATGCCAAAGAAAAGATGCTGGGGTGTTTAAAAAAATACACACAGGGAGGGAAAAAAGGAGGAGAGAGAAAGAAAAGAAAACCAGAAGAAAGGGAAGTCAAAGATATTTGCAAATTTAACTAGATTTTAAAGTCAGCCTTGGAGAAATAAATCCACAGAGGTCTTCTGTGCGCAGTTTGCGACTAGCTTCTTTGCATGCACAGGTTTCAGCCAGTCGTTTATAGGGCACATCAAAAACCCTAAAAAACAAAAAATCCAATCTTCTCCCTGTTGCTTATTAATTTATTCACTAAAAGAGTTCTATCCTGCCCTTAACAAAAATGGTCTCCAGGCGGTTTGCAAAAGGGAGGCGTTATAAAAACATAATGCATATAAACAGAAAGATTAAAATCATTCTTATAACTTACATAATTAACAACACCACAAAAATTATGTAACCCATCAGTTTCTAAATGATGGATGAAAGAGATGGGTTCTTACCTGGTATCTAAACTTATATAAGGTTGTGTAAGATGCCCCTCAGTTAGGTCATTCCACAGACAGGAAGTCACCACTGAAATGACTCTTCCATGGCTTCTGCACTTCATTAAAATCAGTGACCACTAGGAGAGCATCTTCTGCTGATCTTAACAGGTGTGTAGGTTGAGACGGGAGAAGGTGTTCTCTCAGAAACTTTGGGAAAACTTGTCATCTAATCACCTGAACTAATTGTTGCTCACCATAGGTGATCAGCTAATGGCCATTTGTAACACCTATTAAAGTTATTCTGAAAGAACCTGTGGACAATGGTCAGAGCTGGGGTAAAGATCAGTAGTGAATCCTACTTTGCTACCCAGACAAAGTTCCAGCCTGAAAAGGAAGCCTTTATGGTTCTTCCAGAAGAGGAGGAGCTATTGGCTAGCCTAGTAGACACTGGGTGGTTTCATTATGAAGCCTAGGTGTTCCAGAGCAAGTGTGGTGTAGTCTCATTGGACTAGGATCTGGGAGATCAAGGTTCATATCCTCACTCAGCCCCCTAAAGCTCACTGGGTGACCTTGGACCTAACCTATCTCACAGGGTAGTTGTGAGGATAAAATGGGGAGCAGGAGAACCATACTGCACAAGCTCCTTGGAGAACAGGTAGGTTATAAAAAGAATATTTATCCAAAGTCTGGGGAGGGGTTTTTAACATACAAACTTTTCCACTTACACATTATTGAGCACCAATAAAAACCTGGGAGAAAGGAATTGAAATAATGTTAACACTCAAATATGAGCGGTAATGGAATGGATTGGCATTGTCCACCAATGTGGTTGAGGACTAATAGCAGCTGTGAGCAAATTTAAAGAACTTAGCAGAGTCAGTATTAAAAGAAACAGACTAGCTGTGAAAAATCACAGATACACACACAAACTAAATTGGGGGGGAAGAGACAATACTTATCATAACCCAGTGTGGTGTAATGGTTAGATTGTCTGCCTAGAACCTGCCTGGGAGACCAGGGTCCTAATCCCCACCTGGCATTGAAACTCACTGGATGAAATTGGGCCTGTCACTGCCTTCCAGCGTAACCTAATTCACAGGGTTGTTGTGAGAATAAAATGGGAAGGTGGAAAACCACACTCCTGGGAAAGAGGAGACTGAGAGGAGATAGGATTGCCATATTCAAGTATCTAAAGGGCTGTCACATGGATGATGGAGCAAGCTTGTTTGTCCTGCAATGGAGGGTAGGACCCAAACCAATGGCTTCAAGCTACAAGAAATGAGATTCTGATTAAACATCAGGAAGAGCTTTCTGATGGTAAGAGCTATTTGACTGGAACAGACTCCGCCGGGAGGTTGTGGACTCTCCTTCCTTGGAGGTGTTTAAGCAGAGGTTGGATGGCCATCTGTCATGGATGTTTTGGTTGATGTTCCTGCATTGCAGGGGTTGGTCTAGATGACCCAACTCTACAGTTCTATGATTCTTTATGCCACCGCGAGCTCTTTGGAGGAAAGGTGGGATACAAATATTATAAAAAGATAAATAAATAAGGTCTTATGTTGAATTCATGGCAAAACTGAGAAAGAGTCTTGTCTGAAACCTTGGATAGCTGCTGCCATTCAGAATACACAATACTGAGCTAAATGGCCAAAGGTCTGACTCAAACTATTCCCTATGTTCCTTATGTACATGCATTTCTTTTAAAACACATACTGTTTTTTCTGTTTCAACATCATTCAAAGTAACTAACAAAATAAGTATCAGCTACATGGAAAAGAAAGCAAATACAATAAAAAATTCTATTTCAATAACCAACATTTGCTTAACATTATCTTCTGCCAAGTGTACAATATACACTCTATACAATACACACTCTGGTTATCTTCAGAAGTTTAATATCCTAGACCAAGTTGGTTCAGAATAGGCGGAGGTGCTGCCATTTTAGGGTTCAACAGGGAGTGTAAAAATAAATAGATCAGAATTAGAAAAGGAACTGAAAGAAAAACGAACAGCAGGCTTCAAAATCCTGGTCTTGGACACATTCAATATTAAATTGGGGAAAAAGCAGCCCTTTTTAAGAGCCATATTCCCCACTCTCTAAAATGATGCACCTGGCCAGAGTTATAGCACAACACCATAAGTGCTTTGGGATCTGTTCATATAGCACATCTCACTCTATAAAACCTTTACAGCATGGCAGTCCTGGTCAACCGCAGCCATAAAAGAATACCAGGGTGATGATGCTATATAAATGGATCTCCCAGTTCTTGGCTGTTGGTCACCTGCAATTCTGCACACAGCACCGCTCAACTCACCCTAAAGAGGTTTGAAATTTTGCAGAAGGATCTCATTTATGGTACAGTTTATGGTACAGTTGTGGGATCACTTTATTGTGCTCAGTCAGCCATCTTTTGTGCTAAGCCAGGGATGGGCAACCTCAGGTCTGTGGGCCAAATGTGGCCCTCCATGGACTTCCTATGTGGCCCTCAAGACTCTCCCTAGGTTGCACAGCTGCCTGAGTCATAGCTCACCAGTCGTGCATTTCAACTTCCTTGAGTGTTTTTGCTTGGCAGGAATGTCATTGCACTCTTATAATGCCTGTTGCTCGCCTGAATCTAGGATAGAGAGGGATATTGTCAGTCTGAAGTGCCTACTGTAGAAAAGGAGCATTCATTTATTTTTACTGTATATGAAAGTATTTATATATCACCCTCTTGCAAAACATCAGGGCGGTGTATTTAAAAATGATACAGAATGATCATTAAAATAACTGGCTACTCAAAAAAATTCTGAACAACTGCATAGGTCTGTCAGCATTTAAAAAAGCCTTGAAGAGATGCTTGAAAGTCAAAAATGAGGTTGCCTGACAAATCTCTACTGGAATGGAGCTCCACAGCATCAGAGCAGTGACACTTAAATTTCCTAAAAGTCTTCTTACCTGAAAAAAAATCTGTTTTATGTGATCTTTTCACACAATGTAAAAACCACTTCTGGAAATCTAGAGGAATCTTGTAGAGGTTTAGTGCCAATCCCTATGTTAATTGCTTTCAGGGGAAAAATATGTCTGCAACCCCATTAACCAAGAAAAAAACATGGGCGTTTCACTCTGTCCCTGCTTCTTTTCATTGCTCATAACACCACCACTCACATGAAAAAATTTGGGGTAATATTCCAGCATATAGTTGTTTCTCACTGTTGTTCACGGGTGAATCATGAGTGAGCAGGTGTGCATATAGGGTGCTGACATGTCCAGTGATGTCTAGTGTTGTGTCAAACCACGGCTAGTGGTGTGAATGAAATTCAGTATGACATGGCAGTATACCAATCAAAAAGCCACAGTTCCAATACGCAACAAGTAATGCAGTGTGAAAAGAAACATTAGGAACAGGGGCAGAAGCACTAGCATTATAACCAGGAAAACTAACGTAATCATCCCCATGTCCGAATGCACCCTACTTGAGGTCAGTCAAGTAACAGCATGGCTCTGGATGAGCTCAGTTACTGGGCTGTGAGGCAAGAGTTCCAGTGATCCTTAAGGAATCATGGACCCAAGTTGCTCAGGGCATGGTACAGCAACACAGGAGCCTTGAAACTAGCCTAGCAGCCAGTGCAGATGTTTTAGCAAAGATTTCACATGCTGTCAGCCGTCTGCCTGCATCCGCAGTTTAGCCATTGTATTCTGCACTAACCAGAGCTTCTGGACATCAGTGGCTTGATGAATGTAGTTGTTGATTTAAATATTTTTAGGCCACCTCTTAGGGCAAACATCCTCCCTCAGAGTGGCTCAGATAAAAACTTTGAGACACAATAGACGCAATCAAAAAAATACAACATTGCAATGACTGTGAACCAGTTGTTTAAAACAGCATTATATATTCCAACAACAACAGACCAGCATCATATGATTAAAAATTGGCAAGGAGACTTTAAAACAGTGTCATAATGGCAGAACCATAAAGACTTCAGGGGAAAGCCATTCATTTATTTATTACATTTCTATACCACCCATATAATCAAATTCTCTGACAGGGTTACAGACCTTTAAAACACAGAATAGAATACAACATTGAGAAGATAAAAAAAGACTAAAACCAATTTTAAATAAATCAAGGCAGCCAAGACCTATGCAACTAAAGAGCATTTTAAAACCAAAATAAGAAAGCAAGAGGAGTAATAATTTAGTGTAGTGATCTAAAGGTATGAAACATAGATGTACCATTATAATTAAAATTTAAAATCATGGGAGAATAAAAAGGTCTTCACCTGACACCTAAAAGTCCATAGCATCAGCTTCAGGTGAGGCGCTCTAGTGAGGTCATACTATACATGGGGCACAACCACTGAAAATGCCCTTTTCCTGGTAACCATTTGCCATACCTCAGTAGGCTGGGGAAGCCTATATTCCTGCATATAGATTTGTGCACACAGGAATGATGTATTGAAACTGGGGGCAGCACCATCATGTCTGATCCCAATTCCATCCATGCATTTAATATTCACACACTTTAGGAATAAATAGGAGCTGTATAGCTCCTGGGTAAGTCCACACAGAACAATCCAAGGTCCCCCAAATCACAGGGGGAAAAATAAGACTATACCAGGGGTCTGCAACCCGCGGCTGCGGAGCCGCATGTGGCTCTTTTACACCTTTGCTGCAGCTCCAGGGCGGATACTAGCGAGGGGAGGAGGCGCATTGTGTGCCCCGACACTCCCCACTGTGGGGGGCGCTGTACTGGCTGTGACATCACATGGGGGCGGTGCGTGCGTTAGTCATGCACCATCCCCACGTCACCTTCCCGCCCAACCGCCCGCTACATTGTAAGGGGCATGTACGCTGGTCACTGCATTGAAAGGGGGCATGTACACTGGTCACTGTTTTGAAGGGGAGTGAAGAACACACACAAAAAAAGATAACTTGTTAATGTAACGTTTATTTCTATGAGGAGGAGTAATTCTGAGGGGTCAAACAAAGAAATAATAAAAAAGTGACAAAAAAGTTATTTTTATAATGACGAGTTTTGCGGCTCCCAGTTTTTTTTTCTTCGGAAATGGGTCCAAGTGGCTCTTTTTGTCTTAAAGGCTGCAGACCCCTGGACTATACCATTGTAGCACCTTCACACCATCACTTACAGGTGAAACAACTTCTTGCACACAAGCTTTGAATTTTAATAAGACTTTGGGTAGCAATGTTTCTACTTGGCACATGGATTTGACCCCCTCCCTGTTAAGGCACATTATAAGAAGTCAACTGCCATTTGAATTTACAAACAGAAGAAGCAAGAGAGAGAAAAAGGAAACATATTAACAAGAAGTCTTAATATAGCCAAATAAATATTTATGAATGCTATCTAAATAGATGCAAATACCACATAGATATATCAGCTTAGTTTCAGCATGAACCCCATCATTAAAATGCAGTTGGCTTTCTAGAACATTTAGAAAAGGCATTTCAGTGGAGAGAGCAACATGCTTCAGAGATTGACCTCTGGAAACTCTTCTGTTTGCGTCTGGTCTTCAGCTCAGTAAAAAAGATTTCCTATTGAGGGATTATCCAGGAAGGCCTTGGTCTACTATTGTAGGTTGCGACCTTAGTTATGGGACTTTATCTTGCATACCAATTGGGATGTCATGTCACTCCATTTAAAGTATAACTTGGAAACTAATTAAAAACAAAGATTTAATGCTTACCAAAGGATTCCTGGTGAGTTTAGGATGACTTGACTAGGTTGTAAAAGGTAGATTAGGCAGACACTGCCCTGCCACCTTCATTTTCCTACTTATGTGAGTAACCCTCTTGGCACACATTTACAAAGCTTTCTTGTTTAGAGAGAGGAGGCCAGATCTTGCAGGCTTCTTTTGGCACTCTCTGCCTGTCTCCAGCAACTTTATCAACAGAGATATTTTAAGTGGATTTCTTCCATTTGAAACAACCAGGGCAAATGTCTTAAGTGTGTAGAGATGACACAGCTGAGGGGGCAAGGCTTGGCAGTGCGCCCCTGCCTTCTTTCATGTGTTTGTTTACAATTTGGGTCTACCAACCCTGCGCCAGCCAGCTCCTCCTATGGCTCCTTGCAAAAGGTCTCAGTAAGTATCTCCTCATAAATCCCACATGAAATGAGATTGATGGGTGGTGCCCACACCATTTTGTGTTCGTGTGTCTTGTTCTGCTCTTTCAGATGTGGCAGCCATTTTGTGTTACGCCACAACACGTTCTGTGGCTGGCGCCCACGGCACTTCCCCAACATTCCACATCGACCCACTGCCCCTCAAATGGTGGATTGAATGCCTGAATAGGCCTTGCAATTGCCCTGAGAGGACAGCAAACAGCTAATTATTTATTATTGTTGTGTTTTTATTCCTTATAACTTGGCCAGCTGGGGTAGCATGAGCCTTGACTTGGGAAGTTGAGAGGGAGGGGCAACTGTTTTGTGTTCCTCTTCAGCAGGGCTTTTCTTCCACTGGAACTCACCAGAACTCAGTTCTAGCACCTCTCAGCTGGGCACTGTTGCTATTGGAAGGGAGGAATTCACTGTGAATTCCAGCACCTCTTTTTCTAGAAAAATAGCACTGCTTCAGGCAGCAAAATGGCTCAGACTAGCCCTGCATGTAGTGTTTCTGGCAACATCTGCGCTATACATTTGCCCAAGCTGCCCCCCTTAAAATAAAACCCCTGGAGCCAGCTCTGCTTATAATGCAGTTCTCCCATGGTAAAAATATGTATTGGGAAGGCACTAAATGAAAAATGGGAATATTTATGTGACAGTATTATTAGGAGGCAAACTGGAAACAAACATTTGACACTCAAGCACTGGAATGCTGTAAAAAATTTAATTAGATGGATACATTAGTCATCTTTACATTAAGGGGTTCATACAGAACATACAAAAAATGCATGCTCTGGTGCTAAAGAAATGTTTAAATCTTTCCTGTAAATACCACTTCCCTCATTATTGGGAAATGAAGTATCAGTGGGACCATTGGCCATGTCTGTGTATTTACAAAATATGGTTGATATGAGATTAACAGGACTTATTGAATGGGTTTCTTCCCTAACCAGCTTACAAAAGCCCATTTTAAATGCAGATTTGTAAAAATAAAAATAAAAAAATGTTTAAACAGGAGGCTGGCATTATTTATAACTACAGTAATCTCATATAAGATGGAGCTCTTGTAGTGAGATGAAGAAGCAGATCTTCATTGGAACACAACATGGATTGCTCCGATTGAAACAACTCTTGTCTGATTACAAAGCAAACAGAAAATACATCCCCTCCCTGAAACTTTAGGGGTGCATGGTAGTATAACATGTTTGGCACAGATGCGATAAGACAGATTTGTTTTCCACCCAAGATTTAAATGTTGGGTGAGTCCACAAACTGCCCTGAAGAATTTACAAGAATCCTTTCACATTTGCTTGGGGTAGCTGTATGTCTCCTGTTGGCCATCTGAGGAATATTATACAGTGGTACCTCGTAACGCTTCAAGTTACAGACTCCACTAACCCAGAAATAGTACCTCGGGTTAAGAACTTTACTTCAGGATGAGAACAGAAATTGTGTGGTGGCGGCAGTGGGAGGCCCTATTAGCTAAAGTGGTACCTCAGGTTAAGAACAGTTTCAGGTTAAGAACGGACCTTCAGAATGAATTAAGTTCTTAACCCGAGGTACCACTGTATACTGGAAATGAGAAACTGTTGAAGTGTTATTTTTGGACTGGGTTGTCTTGGGACTCACACAAATCCACTCCGTCTTTATTCACAAGAACAATGCAACTGTGCAGAAGCAACACTTACACACACACCCTGAGTGGATGGATCTCCTCTTGTCCACTGCAACCTGTTACCTCTGAAGGAGGTTAGTGTTCTCAGAAAGATGATTTTCCAGCTGCACAAATTCGCTATTAGACACCCCACACTAAAAAGCCGAATAAACACAAAGTGTGCTTTGCTCCTTGTTTACACTCTGGATCAGTGGAGGTTTCCTCATAGGATTCAGTATTTCTACTATATATTTTGGAAAATGGTTTGTGTGTCTGTCTGTTCATTCTCTATGTGTTTGGACATCTCTCAGTATATCACCACAAAACTTGGCATCAGGGTTCCCAGAGTAGGGGCAGTAGTATCTGTTGATGTTTGGATGCTGGCCACCATACTGATTCAATATGGTGGACTGCAACATGACTTTGATGTGACTTCACCTGATTTTTTACATGATGGGACAGGCCCAAACTCAGAAATTACACTATCTATTTAAAAATCACAAACATTTTTGGTTTCTGAAAATTCCCAGGCAATGCCAGGCACTCCCTGCTATTCTACTATATGGCCATAATTCATTTATGAATCTGACTTAGTTCTGTAACTAACAGGCACAAAATAGAGTACTTTAATGGTATTTACAAGGATACCCAAAGATAAAGGTGAAGAAGAGGAGGTTTGGGCCAAAAAGAAGTTGTTTTGATATGGTTTGGGCAGTTTGTTTTAAGTATGGAAGCTCAGCACATTGTGCCCTTATATAATTTGTGTACTTGCTGCCCCATCACTGCCTGTCATTTAAATGCTTAATAAACACATAAACCTAACTGACTGATGTATGCTGTGGACTACAACTACCATCAGATCCAGTTGCCACAAACAATGTGCAGGGATGATGGGCTTTGGAATCCAACAATTTCTGCAGAGCACCACTCGGCTACCAGTTCTGCCTTTCACAACAAACTCCATACCCTCCTAAACAGAGAAGCCAACACAGTGCCTTACACAGTGCCTTACAGTTGTTCGACTCCAGCTCCCACCATCACTGGCCACGTTGGCTGGGATTGATGGTAGATGGAGTCCAACAATATCTGGAGGACACCATGTTAGCAACCCCTATTATAGAATTTCTCCAGCTATCCTTTTCCACTGCCCCATTTTTTTATTTTACAGAGAAGACTCACCTTACTGGTCTGTGCTGCCTACTTATGGTAAACAGTTTGAGAAGGGTCAAAGCACCAGAGGGAACTAAGCAAAACGCAATAAGGACAGTTTGGAATCTGGTGGAGTTTGTGCCTCAGGAAGCAGTAAATCATCCACACATGGCAGGATTGGCAACATGACAAATTGAGTTTAAGGTTAAAGAAGGCTGTTTGCAAATCTATAAAGAGAGTGGGGAGAGGGAAGGGTTGTTTGGACTCTTTGCAGAAAACATAATTTAGGTCCAATCTGCACATTATGGGGAGGTATGTAAATGTTGCTGACCTGGGTTATGTGCAGTTCATACCTTCTTATGGAAAATACTTTTTTTTTTGGCATGCATTGCTGATAAGTACCTGGATGCGTGATATCGTGAAATATTTATGGCCAAGCTGAGGAAACTAAGTCTCAGGTGGAGCACAGGACATAAGAAGCTGCTATATACAGAGACAGGCTATTGGACTATCAGCACTGACTAGCACAGGCTGTCCAGGTTTTCAGACCAAGACTCTTTTCCCAGCCCTACCTGGAGTTACCGGGGATTGAACCTGGGACCTTGTGCATGCAAAGCAGGTGCTCTGTCACTGGCCCTTCTCCTTAAAAAAAAAAAAAAAAGGCTGCACAAACTGAAGACTTCAGTGTCAGAACTTATTTTTATAGGAATAAGCCATAAACAACTTAGCAGCAAATATAAGAAAGACCATCCCCTTCTCCCCTCTCAGGTTCCGAGATTGGCATAGGGGGTTGTCTTGGGGTGCCTCGGCCCTCAGAGGCTCTGCGGGGGGTGAAACTGGAAGTGGGCATTATTTGTGGTGGTGCTTTGCCAAACTCCCACCCCACAAAGGTGCTTTTGGCACTTTCATTATACAGTTTCTGGCTTTAAAAAATAGCAAAAGTATATGAAAATGTAGTAAAATGAACTTAAGGTAGGAAGAATGAAAGACTGAAACTGCAGTTGACAGATTGGTTCATCTCTATCCCAGTACTGTAGATGACTTTTAATCTAGACAATTTAGGATATTAAATATGATGATATGAAATGCAGAGCAGACCTATTATCTAACCCATATCTGGCTACAGAAACAGGCATGCCAATTCTCTGCCTACGGATCATCATGCTATGCTTAGTTTGCCAAATTCTGAAAGTTACTTACAGTCTAACTGCCATCTGAACTAATTGTAAATAGGACCAACTACCTGCAGATAACTAACTAACTAACTAACTAACTAACTAACTAACTACCTACCTACCTACCTACCTAACTGCAAGGGAATGTCAAAGGTAAGGAAACAGAATGTGTAATGGACTGAAAATGTTTAAAAGACCTGTTTAAAAGACTTGGAGCTGATTTAATTCAAATGTAAAGAACAGACCAACAGAGGAGCCCGCAAACACACTCCTCCCAGGGCAAAAGAAGTTACACAGGCAAGGCGCAAAGCTTTGTTTCCCTCTTTTATAGACTTTCAAGGCACTTTCCTTGCTGCTGTGATTGGAGCGTTCTGTGTGGAATAAAGGCCTATCAGAGTGCTGTACACTTTAGCTACAATGGGGCCCATTCATTTTCATTTTTCATTTGTTAAAAAAATGAATGCACACCCCTAATGCTTATTCATTGCACTTGACTCATGAAAAAAGAAAAAGAAGATGCTTCCATCTGAATGCAGCTTTAGGAATGTAGACTCCACAAGCCTTTGTAGGTCAAAATCTGGCAATAAAAGTTGGTTTAATAAAAACACTGTCTTAGTCTCTCTCTCCCCTTCCCTCCCTGGGATCAAAGCCATGAATAAGTGAGCAGGAGAACTACCTAATGAGCCATTGGCTTGAGCAGTCGGCTTTGGCTGTTTTCAATGTTTGCTTAGCTCTTGTCTGTCCAAAGAGCTGATCACACGGTAAAACTGTTCCCTGCACTGTCCCACATCAGATGGCTAATGGAAGAACATGCTTGACTGTCTCCCCAAAGGAGACAAGGAGGAAGAGGAAGTAAGAATCACTGTACCTAAATGTTAACAAAAATATCCTACTGCTGAAGCTTCTGTTCTCCCTGGAAGAGAAACTGTCACTGGCAAATAGCACTTTGGACAGGGAGAAGGGTTTTGGGGACCATGAACTGCTTTCTCTGTGCACTGTGGTCCTAACCCTGATGAAGCTCATGCAGCTTTAGGATTATTCCTGCTCTCCAGCACATTGAAGGTAGATGGTTGTTTGGTACCAAGGGACGGGGTCTTTTCTGCAGTGGCTCCACCCAATTGGAATCTTATTCTCTAGGAAATGCATATGATCCCATCACTGATGACTTTTAGGAGGACTCTTAAGACATTATTATTTAAATCCACTCTTTATTAATGGCTTTGTTTTGAGGATCATTAGTGCTGAATTTAAAAGGGTAGGTTTTAATTTGTAGGTTTTAAATTGACGGTTTAATAAATTATTAACTTTTCTTTTTGTACTCTGACTTGGAATAGCAATGTGCTCTGAAAAGTGGTTTAAATGTCTCTTAATTAAGATAGATAAATAAATAAGTCATCTATTTTGACCCTTAGTGTTATATATTTTGCCAATTAAAAAGATGTTGGGGTAGCTGTTAATGCAATTCTCCCACCTCATCTGTAGTCTGAAGTAGTTTAACACATGTCTCTCCTGGACTTAAAGCAGGTACAGAGTTTTGCGAAGAAGAGCCTGCTTCACCATCAAGGCAGGACTTTGAGGCAGAAGCCCAAGCCCAAATCAGCAGAATGAGCAGGAGGGGGCCTACACAGTAGTGCCACGTGTATGTGTGTGTGTGCCTGCTCAGTCTGTTGTCCAGGAGCTATTGTTAATGGGCAACTTCAAGGCCCCTCCTGCTATATCTTTAAATGTACTTGGACTGGGCAACCATTCAAATAGAAGAGGACCGTTCTCTATAAAGCAGGAAACATGGCTATCCTTGTCGATAACCTCCTTCTCCATGAATTTCTCTAATCCCCTTTTAATACTATTTGAGCCCACAGCCATCACCACTTCCTGTGGCAGCAAATTCCATCAGTTAATGACGTATTGTGTGAAGAAGTACTGATAACAGCTAAGCCCCCTTATTACGCAGCCATTTCAATAGCCATGAGACATAAAAGATGCTGGGAACATAGGAAGCTGCCTTATAAGCAGACCATCGGTCCATCTAGCTTGTTACTGTCCACACTGACTGGCAGCAGCTCTCTAACATTTCAGCCCAGGGTCTCTCCCAGCCTTCTCAGGAAATGCCAAGGATTGAACATGAGACCTTGTGCAAGCAAATCAAATGCTTTTCCATTGACCTGTGGTCCTTTCCCCAAGAGCATAACCTCACTTCAGAAACAATCATGGGAAGCTGCCTTCTACCACGTCCGAAACAAAGTTCTTAACCTGAGGTACTATTTCTGGGTTAGCGGAGTCTGTAACCTGAAGCGTATGTAACCTGAAGCGTATGTAACCCGAGCTACCACTGTACAACCAAGCTTTCTTGGTTCAAGGTTATCCTATTAGAGCACACACACAAGGGCCTCCCCTGTCCCCCAATTTTGACTGCCTAGGGGCCTCCGCAGGGTTTAATCAGGCACTAGGAAGCACAAGTGGATAAAGCAGTGGCTCTCAAAGGGTGTGGCGCACCACACTGGTGTGGCAGGAGAGGATGGCAAGTGTGGTGGGAAAATGCAAGGACAATCCAAGAAACATCTAAACACTTCAGTGTAGAACAGAATCATAGAGTTGGAAAGGACTCTGAGGACCATCTAATCCAACCCTCTGTAATGCAAGAATATGCAGCTGTCCCTCTAGGGAATCCAACAAGTATCAATCTTTTATTTTTTATTAATTTCCAGAATATGAATAGATATCTTTTCAACATAAAGAACTGCTAGGAGTTGTTTCTTTTTGTTTTCCAATGCACTTCTTATCAAGGCAAAAACTGGTGTGGAGAGAGGAAATTTTTATTCTGAAAGTGTGGCCGAGATAAAAAAGTTAGAGACCCACTGGGATAGAGTGATGCTGTGCTAAGGTCCTGCTTTTTGAGCTTCCCATAGGCATTCAGTTGGCCACTGTGAGAGCAAGATGCTGGACTAGATGGGCCATTGGCAGAGCTCGTCTTACGACCCGTTGCTTCATCTAGCCCACTATATTGTCTATGCTGACTGGCAGCAGCTCTCCAGAGTTTCTGACTTGCGGCTTGCCCAGCCCTACCTCGAGAAGCCGGGGATTGAACTTGGGACCGTCTGCATGCAAATCAAATGCTCTGCTGCTGAGCTACAGCCCTTCCCTTACTACAGAATGCAGCAGTGCTGTGAGGGGGGGGGGCAGGATGAGAAGGACTCACACTGGAGCTCTGCAGCGGTCGATTCACCGGCTGCTATTAGCGTGCTATGTAAACATCACTTAAAATGGTGTATCAGTGAGTAAGTGGTAATCCATTTGAAACAGACAACTATTTTATGCAGAGAGGAATGAGAGGGAACTATTTCTAAGTCATTTTAATGGCCCTGTCTGTAAACAATTTTCCGCTCTCTCCTGCTGCCCTCCCTCCCGCTTGGCAGGCTGCCTCCCTCTTCCCCACCAGCAGCTGTGTGCACTTGAATAGTAAATCAAACACCCTCAAAACTATTGTCCTGAAATATTTCAGAGATTCCTCTCGGCTGTTCCTGGTCTCTCTGCCTGGCAGGAAATGATGTAATACCAATCAGATTCATAAAGCTGATTTTTCCAGAGCGACTGCAAGTGTGTCCCAGGGCAGTTTTCTCATGGTACACAGCAGTGCCAAACAAGGGACATACAAGAAAAAAAGATGAGCAATATCATTTATATTGATTTCTTCCATGCTCTTCCTCATGAGGTTACGACAACCTAGGAAGTTGCTTTAAACTGAGTCAGGTTTTGGTGCATCTACCTCAGTATTGTCTACACTGACTGGCAACAGCTCTCCAGGATTTCAGGCAGGCTTCTCTCTCAGCTCTACTAGGTGACTCCAGGGTTTGAACCTGGGACCTTCTGAATGCAAGGCTTATGTTCTACTACTCAGCTACTGTCCTTCCCCCATAAAAAATAAAATATTAAAAATTCCATGCATTCCAAACACACACACACACACACACACACACAATACCAGATTAAAATCAGTTAAAACAATTTACAATCGGAAAAATGAGGTAGATCCTAATACACACACACACACACCACACACACACACATGTCAAAGGCCAGAGTAAAGAGGTGCACTTGACAAAAATAGCTTACAGGAATGCAATATATTTCGGGGAAATAGTTTTGCAAATATGTGTATAGTAGGAAAAGTAGCATACAAAAATATATATATTGTGAGAAATTCTTGCTAACTAAAATGCTGATGAATTTTCATGATTAATTAAAAATATATCACAAATTGATGTGGAAATGTGGAGAACCGAACTTAAGTGAGAAACTGAGAGAATCTGAAATTCAAAAAATCTGCCCATTCCTATAGAGGGGTAGATTTCTCTTGAACATCTGCAGAAATGTCTTGAAGATCAGAGCAATATTATAATGGAACAAATTATGTGGTTGGTGTTTGCTGGCCAATTCCTTGCTAGAGGTTTCCAGGCAGAGGCTGAGCAGCCATCTGCTGGGAGTGCCCAGCTCTTGTTTCCCTGTATTGAGCAGAGAACCCATAATGCTCCCTCCAACTCAATAGGTTGTATCCAATGCTAGTACTACTCAGAGGAGACCCATTAAAAGTGAATAAACATGACTGAGAGCCATTAATTTCAATGGGTCTACTCTGAGTAAAAGTTGTTTGGCAACAACCCAGTGATTCCACGACTCATTCCATGACTCATTACATTACATTTGTGTGTGTGTGTGTGTCTAGTTTTCATGCGTAGAATTGACTACGTAGAATTGATGTTGAGGCAAGCCCACTTCTCCATTTCCCTGTCCCTATGCTTTTGTTTTTATGACTCTTCAAATATTTGTGCTTGGGATTCTGGCCATAACAACAAGTTGTAACGAACCATTGCTCGTCATTTTACCCACAGAACGGCAATTCCCAAATTTGAGTTTCCCGTCAATTTATTGCATTATTACTTACTGGTTGTGAAAGGTAAAAGCCAGAGGGCTTAGGATAAATGAGGATATTTTGTCTTCCCATGAGTGACTTCTTCTTCCTTTCCTGGCAGAGAGTTTATTGAGGGCCAAACCACACACTATCAGTTTCTCACAGCCCCAATCTTAAGTCTGATCCTCCACATTTCCAAAGCAGCCAGCTTATTATTTTTCAAAAAAATGTTCTCATGAAAATTTGTCAGCATTTTAGCATGAATTTCTCATGATGTACACATTTTTTTGCATGCAATATTTCTTAGCATATACATTTTTTCAAAGCAATTTCCCCAAACTTAATACATTTTTCTATGTTATTTTCACTAACCTATGCATTTATATGCACACTTTACCTGAGTATACCCATCCTTTGTACATGTTACTTGGTTGGAGAATTGCACTGGAAAATTTGGTGAACTCAAAATTTCAAATGATGGTTGTGTTTCGGTTTACATATTGTTTCGAAAAGTCCAAATTCAGTAAGTTTGCCTTTCAATGCAAACGGAATCATATTTCTCTCCTGTCCCTGATCAAGAGGCAACAATAACTATTCAACCATTGTGGGGTGGAATAACAGCACCGGTATCAAAGCATCATCAGTATTGTGATTGGGGACACATTTTTTACTGCCCCTATTTTGTTTTCAATTGGCATTTATTGGCTGGCTCATGTACATGCAGAACTGTATTCAGTCACGGTTCTGCTGAGATAAGCTATATGCCCCACAGAAGGGAGGAATGGGAGGTGTGCCCATAAATCTTTGATCATTTGGAAGGGAAACCACAGTAACAAAACTGGGAAGGAAACATTTCCTAGCAGAATCTGGAAGCGTACAGGAAAATGTCAACAGCTGATCTGCACGGACTCTTATTACAGGCCAAGTACATGTCACTATTCAGTTTTGCTAAGCCCTTTCTTCCATGTATATATGTATATGCCAGAAGCATGCAATGTATTAACCAGGGATTTGAGTTACCAATACTCTTCTTTCCAAAGAAGGGTGGGGGGAGGACAAAAAGAAAAGAATAGCCAGCAATCAAGTTGTACCTCCTTAGTCTATGCAATAAATTACTGTAGAGCCTCATCAATCATTAACTTAGCTAGAATGTACCACTTTGTGACAAACAAAATGCAGACATTGTTGAACGAGCTGTTTACAATAAAAGGTTACATATTAAAATGCACTATAATCATAGCCTTCTGCAAACACTCTTCAAGGAGGCAATCCAGAGGTTTCTGGCTTTATAATGATGTGGGTTGACAATGTTCAATGGAAAGTGCCACATTTTAACAAGGCCAATGTATACTATCTCATTATGGGGTTAGGCTTTCTTTCAGGCACACAAACAAACACACAAAACAGCTACTCACCGCAGACTGTGTTTAACAGAGCTTGTTGGTTGTCTCCGAGTGTCAAAGGAATTCATTGTCTCCTTTGGAAACAGACACAGACCAAGCAAGAAACAAAAACAAAGGGCGGGGGACTTCACTGGAAAACAAACTGTATGATCTTCTCCACAGATGAGGAACATTTTACAGTCCCAGGACCTCATTCCCTTCTGGGCAACCTTCTAGGAGCCACATGCCAGCAAGAGCAAGATTGGGGCAAACACGAAGTGTTCTGAGCAAAGAGAATGCCTCCAGCAATATTGTACAATGCCTTGCCTGGTGAAGCTTGGATGGCCCCCTGTCTGCCTGTCTTTCTTTGGCTGGTAAAGACATAGTTATGCTAAGTGAGGTGTGGGGAACCTTTTACAGTCTGAAGGCCACATTCTCTTCTGGACCACAGTCCAAGGGCCACATGTCAGTTTTAGAAGAGGCCAGAGCAAGACATGTAATTGCACTGTAGGCCAGTTTCTAAATTCACTCACATATCCCTCTCTATCCTTCATTCATTCAGGCAAGCAAGAGATATGATCAGAGTTCAATAATACAGTCCTGCCAGGCAAAAACACTGAAGGCTGGTGTGTGACCTGGAGAAAGGGTATAGGGGGAGCCCCAGGGGCCAGATAGAGAGGAGTGGAAGGCCACATTTAACCCTGGTTCTGTGGTTCTCCAGCCCTGATTTAATGCGACCCAAATGGACATTCCAATTAACTCCTGAGAGGTTTTAATACACTCTCCAGATGCATACACCAAATGCGGAAGGAAGACTATGCTCAACAGTGTTGATGTGCTCACTGGCTACACCCCCCAAGTTAGTGTGGCCACTTAAAAATCACCACCATCACCATAATCATAAAAAGGACAAAAGGGCACAGAAGCCAACATAGTGTCCTCCAGAAGTCATTGTACTACAACTCTGTTTGCCTCAGCTAGTATGCTCAATAAAATGAGATAATACTGACTTGCAGTCCTGGAATGTCTGGAAGGCACTATGGTTTTTTTTTGGGGGGGAGGGGTTTGGAACTATACCCTTACATGAAATTTGCATGTGCTAAAATAGAAGTGCAAATACAAATTTGGAAGTAATTAATTTAAATAATTATACAATATACTATATAGGGAAGCCTATGGTCAGGGGACCTGAGTGCCTAGTTGCTTCCTCTTGATGGGCAACTTGCAGGTCTCTCTTCTTATGATTCTTTATCTTTAAACTGAAACTGGATTTGCACTCAGCTGCCCTTCAAACAGAGGGCTCCTTCAAACAGAACATCGTTCAAGCAGAAGATTATCCTCTGTGAAGCAAGTGTAGCTCATTCAGACAATCTGGAATCAAGGTGTTGGGGACATGGCTGGTAGGCATGGACCAGCTGGGGCTGAGAGCTGTTGAACTCTAAAAGCATCTGGAGGTTATCATGTTGACTGCTCCTTTGCCTGGACTGAGGGTTACCAGCACAAAGAGAATTAGGTTGTATTCCCAGATCCAAAGCTATCACATACAAAATAATAAAGCCACAGGTAAAATGGCCTAATGTCTTTCTTGCCTATATGAGATGCCTAATCCTGGCAATAATTCAGAGCCATTTCTAATATGAGGTTTAGGCAAAATTTAAACTGGCGGCTTTCTGTCCCTCAGACTAGCCTCTTATCCATTACGAAAGCCTCTGCCTGCACTTAGAAGATTAAAAATAATGGAAGAAATATTGTCTCGTTTTCTTAAAGGTGTTAATGTTTAAGAAATGGCAGAGGTGAAGAAATTGTGGGCATCAGGAGGTTCAGGAATGATGGAAGTTGTTGTCCAGCAACAACTGGAAGGTCACAGACACACCAACTTTGGTTTATGGGACAGGTCTACACTGAACAGTAAAGTTGGAGGCAGACCATAGAATAACCAAGTTGGAGTAAAGGACCTACATAGCCCACAACTGAATGGGAATATGTATCAAATCAGACCATGAGTCTGTCAACCCAGATGGTTTGCAGCTACTCTTGAGGGTCTCCAGAAGGAGCCTTTCCAACCTTTGACCTGAGACTTCTAACTGGAGATACCAGGGATTGATCTTGGAGATCTCTGCATGCAAAGCATGCACTCAAATGCAGAACCATGCCCCGCTCCCTGGAGAGCTATTCATCATAAGAACCATTCATGCATCCTAGAAAAACAAATAAGAGTACCGCCTTATAACTCTTTATGAGTGAATCTGCTTTATAGATAGCTGAACTCAGCTAGAACTGGCCAATTCATTTGTTAGGGAGGAAATATGAGACAATAAAGACTATGGAGCTCCAGGCATGGCTGCACCTACATATGGTGGCTAAGCAATGCAAAACATGTGCCAATATGAAAAATATGACAAGCACTTCCAAAGCACATCTGCCCAGCATATACACATACACACCCCATAAATCCCACACATTGCACATAGGGTTTTGTTGTGCTCATCATCATAAGTTCAGACAGAGGAACTCCAAAATACATACACAATGATGGATTCAAGATGGAATGGCCTGTGGATTTTTTCACATCTCACATAGTTCCGCACACATCTCCACAACGCTAAGTACATCATAACAGGCAAGTTACATAATGCATATTTAAGGCACAATGAACAGCTTGATCTACAGAATATGTTGGGTGCGTGTGATTCAGTGTTCTGTAGTTTGACTTCCACATGCCTGAGTTAGCTTTCCAGAGCAGAAAGAACACAAGTCTGCAGTTTGCTTTCTTAAGCAGGCATGCGTAAAAACCCCCAAACAGAATTCTGCTGTGAAAATTGTATACATTTTTCAGAATGAGGATAAAAAAGTTATCCTGCCCTCTTTTATTCTAGTAGCCTGTGTGCACACTGTTTCCCCTTAACTATAATGATAATGATAATAATGATAACAACAGCAACAACAACAATTTTATTTTGTATACTTTATCATTTATAGTGTTGTGCAGGCCTTGGGTATTCTCACGTGTGCATAACTGGACTATAGTTGCACTGCACCATGGGTTGTACAGCTTAACATAAAAGACAATAGCAGCTGCTGTGGGATAGCGGGAGGAGGGTTTTGTTTGGAATGGTAATGTGGAGAAATAGTTAACCCATGCATCACAGTCCTAATGCTGATTCCCTCCCCCACCCTCTGGCTGCTAAATAATAAAAACAAACAAGTGCAAACAGGTTAAATGTGATCACAAATTGAATGTAATACATATCTGGCCCAAATGCACCTACTTTTTGCTGTATTTGTGTAATGTTGGAAATTGTTTTTTAGGTTCTAGCTAATGTTAGTTCTACACAGTTCTAATTTAGGTCCAATAATTTCAATGGGTCTATTCTGAGTGTAAATTAGTTGATGACAGCCTTATGTGTTGGTTCAAAAATTTTTTTCTAAATACAGTGGAACCTTGGTTTATGAACGTCTCGACTGCCGAATGTTTCGGAAGCCGAACTCCCAAAACCTGGAAGTGAATGCTTCCATTTTTGAACGCACCTCAGAAGTCGAACAGCTTCTGAGGCGTGTTTCTCAATTTTCCCCATTGAACTTGCTGACAGCCCTTTGGTCCTTGGTTTTCAAACGTTTCAGAAGTCAAATGGACATCCGGAACAGATTATGTTCGAAAACCAAGGTTCCACTGTACACAGAATTGGTACCAGATAATGGATATTCCTATTTTGTGTATCTCAGACTTGAAGAAGACAGAAGGATAAATGGGAGGGTGAACTATATTGAGACATTTGGCTAAGAGAAGTTAGGACAGCAGTGGTTCACTTTGCTCTGCCTGGGTAGTATTCAAGGCATACCTCTGGCAGAGCTAGTGGAGAATGCATGTGACTCAAGAGTTTTGCCTCTGCTGTTTTACTTGAAACATTTATTCCCCTGATTTAGTGAAAAATAAGTAGCAGTTAGGCTACAAATCCCCCGAGCGTCTAAGTTTTTGTTTTTAAAACCCTCAACATAACCTAATTTCCAAAACAAATAATTGCAAATAAGATTCTAAGTGTCACCCTTCCCATGGGGATCTCATATGCATATGGAAGAATGTGCTCATTTTAATGATCAGACTCTGCCTGAAACAAGCTACAAATGCTACCAAACGGACAGGGAGAGATGTAGGATATTAAATACAATTCAAACACTAAAAGGCAAATTAGATCTGATGTCATTTTCTTTGCTTGAAAGTAGGGATGGACATATTTGTCTGCATTGTTTCTGGAACTTTGAATTAGGTAGATTCACCTTTGAGTTAGGTAGATTCACCTTAAAATGCAAATGAAGCAGAATTTCTCCCCCATCTCAGAATCCTCACACTGTTGTTGTTACTTGGAATCATACCCTCTATTTTGACTGCCTCCCTTTCCTATTTCACATTTGCCTCTGCTTCCTCCTGAGCACCTCCCTGTACATGTCACTGCACTTTATAGGAGCTCTTCTTATTGGTTCTTAAAGGCTCATAAATCCCTGTATTTAATTAAAACTCTAAGTCAGGACAGTTACATTATGTTAGTGATTTATATGTTTGCTTTTCAAGTGGTCATTGTTTCTGTTTGAAATTTCTGCTGGAGAGGAGAGTCTAACATTAACTACCACAATCCTTGGAGAAGTGCATCTATAGACACCTGCAGAGATATCCCAGTAGCCTATTTGCCCAATCACTCCCTATCATAGCAAACTCAAGATGGTGGGTGCAGACAACTCTGTGGCCAAAGTGGCCCTTTCCACAAAGAGGAAGGTCGTTATCTGCATACTTGGGGAAGTCCTGAGGACTGTAGAAGTACAACATGCTAAAAAATATCTCCACCTCTGCCACATACATGTGGCCTGTGCATGTGGGGACTCGCGGGAGGACTGGGGAAGGAGCAAATGCACAATTAATGGAGCTACAGCTTCCTTGTTGCTTTAGCTTCTCTAAAGATAGATGTCCGCGGCAGGTTAAACACAAAGGAGTCATCTGCCATAGAAGAACCAAAAGAATTGAAAAGCACAGGACACCTTTCCCAAACAATGTGTCTTTTGTTACATAGGAAGATAAGGGCCAGCTGTAAACCAAGTCAGATCAATGGCCCATCTAGCTCAGTATGGCCTATGTTGACTTGGCACCATCCTTCCGGGGTTTGGGAGATGGGAGTATTACCCAGTCCTACCTGGAAACACCAGGGATTGAACCCAGAACTTTCTGTAAGCAAGGTAGTGGCTCCACCACTGAGCTGTAGTTCTTCTTTCTCCTCTAAGAAGCAGCAGCAGCAGCAGCAGCAGAAAGAAGAGCCTCATAGTGAGCAGCTTAAAGGAACAGTGTCTCTTATCTCAAGTCAAGCACATTTCATTATGTCCCCTTACTTTTTATTAGATTAATAGTGAATGCCCCTCATATTTCAGACTCCCCCAAGTGACACCCTCACTCATGGGTTCCCTGTCAGTTGAGGTCAGTTCACCTCCTGATTTTGAAGCCGAAGGGCAAGGAACCCCCAATCTTATGTTCCATAAAACTCAGCAGGAGGTATTGAGAAATGAATGTGCCCCTACTTATGTTCCTTTCAAAAATCAATCAAAATTATGCTATAATGCTTTTGTTGCTTAAGCACTACTACTACTACTACTACTATTACTACTACTAACAACAAAAAAGTGGTTGGTGTAATTTAAAAAAGTTTTTTTTTTCTAAATTGAGGATTCTACTAAAATAGTACTTCAACAGTAAAGAGATGCTAAATTGAAAAGGTATGACAGAAGAGTACCACCAATTGGTCTACATCATCCAGAGAGTATGGAGGGGTAGGGTTTCTTCACATGCAGCGCTATTTCCATTCTGCTGCAGCTTATCTTCCAGCCAAACCTGTCTCTTGCTGTCAACTGTGATGAAATTACAAAACTTACATAATTAATTATGTAAATTAGATTGTGATTATGTTATTCCACTCCATTCATTTCAATGCAAAGGAAATGCAATGCAAATGAGGGGAGGAATGTAATCAGTTATGGATAGTTGGTGGACTGGAAGCAGCAGCAGCAGCAGCAGCAGTGAATGCGGATTGTTTTCCTTGGATTTATTCATGTTCTGGACATGGGTGACTAAGTGAACACTGGCAATTTCTGCTCCTATTTCCATTGAAATTGTCCAGCATCTCTAGTGGGGTGAGGGTGGTCTTAGATCAGGGGGAGAAACAAGACTTTTCCGTTTGAGCCGGAGAACAGAACCGAGAGTGTAGTTAGCTAAGCTGGAGTGCAGCCTGGTGGAGGTGGCAAAACCTGCTCTCTGAGGGTCTCATGTGGGATAGAGGATCTGCTGACCTGTTGGAGAGGTATTTTGCCCTGGCTGAGCAATGCTTGCCCATTTGTAAAGGAAGCAAATGTTACAACGAAGTCACCATAAGTGTCTGAACCAAAGGAAATGAAACCCTGTGATGCCATCTCCAGAATTCTTTAGTGCCCAGGAGAGTGGGATGAGCCTGCAACAATATATAATTTTGTGTTTGTATGTGTGCTGTACATACATTGTGGTATTGAGTGTTCATTGCCTCCATAGAGGAGTGTGCAATCAAACTTGCCATGAGACAGTAGTTCTTGATTGTCATCAGCTGTAGCTCATTATTCTCTCAAGGATTCCTTGTGTCAATCGATAGGAAACAATGCGTAATCACTTGCCATTGATTGCAAATCAGTTTGCATAGACTGGCACGGGAGTCCTTGACAGGATAACGAGCAATGCCTTTTCTTGCCCATTTCAGGGCCCAAGTGGCCAATACGCCACCATCTGACAGCCCTTTCCATGTTCAATGTATGAAAAGGAAAGCATATACTTCAAAAGAAGGAGAGATGTTACGCAGCAGAACTGGCAGCCACATAGCAAGACTGAGACTGCCAATTTCTGACCCAAAGACGTCTCCTTTGTCTTTAATTAATTGCTGCATGAAAGGGCAAAATTTGGCAGGGCTGTCAATGCACCTGTCAAGTGGCTCCCTGACACACAACCCTTCCAGGCACAGAAGTACCCTCTAGAGTTAGATGACACTCATAACTGTAATGGTAGAGTAATACCTTTATTAGGACCAACAAAAAAAGTTATAACGAAATAAGCAATAGGGGGTGTGGGGGGGTGGCGGTGGCAAATTAGGAAAACCTCATCTCTTTACAAGCCAGGGTCAGATGCCTCTGAATCCAGGCCAAGCTCACAATGAAGCTCATCCCCACTTCCTCTAGCAGCTAGCTTTCCTTTCAGTGATGGGAAGGGTTTTCTGGAGAAGAAGAAGAAGAAGAGGAGGAGGAGTAGGAGTTTGGATTTGATATCCTGCTTTATCACTACCCTAAGGAGTCTCAAAGCGGCTAAAATTCTCCTTTCCCTTCCTCCCCCACAACAAACACTCAGTGAGGTGAGTGAGGCTGAGAGATTTCAGAGAAGTGTGACTGGCCCAGCAGGCCCAGCAAGGTCACCCAGCAGCTGCATGTGGAGGAGCAGGGAAGCGAACCCAGTTCACCAGATTATGAGACTACCGCTCTTAACCACTATATCACATTGGCTCTCATCCTCCACTGGAAAGGATGTTCTTAGAGATGCTCTGGGATATTGTTTCATCCTGGGAAGCACAGGGTTTGTATCTGAATTGGGAGGCAAAAAACAACAAATCCCATGCTCCCTGACTCTTTATTGGATTAGGTATTCAAAGGAGAGAGATTGGGCAGGGGAGAAATGGGTGCCGGTGGGTTGGGAGGGAGGTAAATGCTCCTAGGCATGATCAAAAAGCTCCAGCCTTCAGCTTTCAAGAGTTTTAGGTCAATGAGGAGGCACTTTGGAGGTTTAATTAGATTCGTTCATGCTAAGCACAAAAAGATACAGCTAAGGTTACATCCAAAGGCTATAGTTATAGAAAAGCACGGCTGCTTTCTGTTAAAAAATAAATATAATATACAGAATGTAATGAGATATGATTAGCAATTGTATTTCTTGGAGTTGCTACTGAAGCTTCACCCAAAGCAAAATTCGAAGTGAATTTGAAAATTCCTCTCAGAGCACAACCTCCAATGGGTTTTGAAGGAAAGAGTATTTCAATCCATATGTATTTTTATACAGGTGTATGCATGACTGCAGGTATCAGTTTGTGGGCTGGTTATGTTAGGGAATCTGGTGTGTATATGCATATACCATTATCTGTATAATAATGCATACAGTATGTGAAAATTGTGCATTTGTTTGCAAGAATTGACAATGGGGGAGGGAAACTCAATTCTTGTCAAGATTAAGGATTGAGATAGGCGTTAGAATAAATCAGTGCAGATTACAATGCCAAGGTTTTTTCTTTTTTTAATCTATCCCTATTTTTGATCATCCATTTTTGTTTGTTGTGAGAAAAGGCCCTGAACTCAGCCCAAAATGCTTTGTGCTAGATCAAATCAGATACATGCTTCATTTCAGACTGCAACTAAATATAGTATAAGTGATGCTAATAATAAATCACTATATTAGGAACTCCCAAACCCCTCTTTTATTTTGTGCATGTCTGTGTGTCAGAGGAAATGCCTGCTTTCTTTCTTGCCTCCATAAAGCCTCTAATCATTTTGTGCCACTTGTCTCAAAATCTTTTTTGGTATTTTAAGCAACAAGAATAAGAAATAAGAAGAATGTTCATCTCAACAGCAGCAATTTGTCCAACCCACTGCGGTTTATACCTTCTCCAGACTATCTCTTAACATTGATTGATTGATTGATTGGTTAGATTTATATACTGCTCTTCATCACAAGATCTCAGGGCAGTTCACAGGATAAAAATACAGTCATACCTTGTTAGGCCGAATTGCAGCGATCAAAATGAATGTATTGCCTAGAATGTTATTTTTGTTTCAGACATTACAAATGGTGGACAAACTAGATTGTTTCAAGAAGTGGCAGAAAGATATATCTAAATTTATCTGGCAGGGCAAAAAGCCCAGAATAAAATTTAAGATACTTACTGATGCAAAAGAAAGAGGGGGGTTTGCCCTGCCGGATTTGAGACTGTACTATGAATCGGCAGCTTTCTGCTGGTTGAAAGATTGGCTACTTCTTGAGAATGCAGATATTCTGGATCTGGAAGGATTTGATAATAGGTTTGGTTGGCATGCATATTTATGGTATGACAAGGTTAAAGTTCACAAGGGTTTCAAAAACCATATTGTTAGGAAAGCATTATATAATGTTTGGATTCGGTACAAGGATTTGTTGGAAAATAAAACTCCTAGGTGGTTATCACCTATGGAGGCTAAGGAGGTGAAGAAACTTAACATGGAATCCAAATGGCCGAAATATTCTGAAATCTTAGAACAAGAAAGTGGTGAATTTAAACTACAGAGTTTTGAGAAATTAAAGCCCAAGGTGCGAGATTGGCTTCACTATTACCAAATAATGGAAACTTTTAAACAAGACAGGAAAATTGGCTTCCAGGTGGAGAAATCGAAATTGGAAACAGAACTGTTAGAACCCAATACTAAGAATGTATCAAGAATGTACAATTTGTTGTTGAGTGGAATACAATAGATGAGACAGTTAAATCAGCCATGATTAAATGGGCACAGGACATTGGTCATGACATTATGTTTGTTGACTGGGAACAGTTATGGACCACCGGTATTAAATTCACGGCATGTAATGCCCTAAGAGAAAATATTATGAAAATGATTTACAGGTGGTACATGACCCCAGTCAAACTTGCGAAGATTTATCATCTGCCCAATAATAAATGTTGGAAATGTAATGAGACTGAAGGTACCTTCTTTCATCTTTGGTGGACCTGCCCAAAGATTAAAGCCTTTTGGGAAATGATCTATAATGAAATTAAGAAGGTACTTAAATGTACTTTTCATAAGAAACCAGAGGCATTTCTCTTGGGCATGGTCGGCCAATTGGTGTCAAGGAAGGATAGGACTTTTTTTATGTACGCCACTACAGCAGCAAGGATCCTTCTAGCAAAGTATTGGAAGACACAAGAACTCCCCACACTGGAAGAATGGCAGACGAAAGTGATTGACTTTATGGGATTGGAAGAAATGACTGGCAGAATCCGCGACCAAGAGAAAGAGACGGTGGAGGAAGATTGGAAGAAATTTAAAGCTTATCTTAAGAACTGTTACAATATTGATGAATGTTAAAATGTCAAGAGGAAGGAAGATGCAGAATTACAGCCGAAAATGTTTGATGATTTAAGGTGAAATTGAGAAAGATAACAAATTTAAATTTAATTGGCTAAAATGGTTGCTGAAAAATTGTAAAATAAGGATGTAAAAAGGGTGAGGTATGGGGAAGTCCGAGAAAGGAGGCTTATGAAAATGAGGTTAAGAACTTATATTTGTGTGTTTGTTTGTATTTGTCAATGTTTTTATGTTGTTGTGGTTGTTTTGTTTTAAAATTGGAAAACTAATAAAAATTATTATAAAAAAAAAAATACAGTCATACCTCGGGTTAAATATGCTTCAGGTTGAGCGTTTTCAGGTTACGCTCCATGGCAACCTGGAAGTAACAGAATGCATTACTTCCAGGTTTTGCCGCTCGCACCTGCGCAGACGCTCAAAATGACATCACGCGCATGCACGGAAGTGGCGAATTGCAACCTGCGCACACGCAGAGGTGGGTTGCATTCGCTTCAGGATGTGAATGGGGCTCCGGAATGGATCCCGTTTGCATCCAGAGGTACCACTGTACAAAGTAATAGTATATGGCATAGAAATAAAAGTACAGTGGTACCTTGGAAATCGAACAGAATCTGTTCCAGAAGTCCATTCGACTTCCAAAAGGCTCCAGCAGCCTGTCGGAAGAAGCAGAAGTCGCAATGGATGTTTGGGTTCCAAAGAATGTTCACAAACTGGAACACTCACTTCTGAGTTTGCGGCATTCGGGATCCAAGGTAGGACTGTATGTATGTGTGTATGTTTCAAAAAATGCACCAGCGGGAGTGTTGAATTGGTTCCATTGGGGTGCCTGCATCATGCTGACCTCCTTGACTTGCCCATCCCAGTAAACTGTAGCAACTAGCAGGAAGGGTTAGTGGTATTTATCTGCCTCTCTGCACTTTTAACTACAGAATATTCCACAGCTTCCTATATTCCATAGATAGTGTTTGCATGCAGGAAGATGCCTACAATTGGCTGTGGCCCCCAGAAGATTGCTCAGAAGGAATTGCAGCCCTAGAGTTAAAAAGGTTTCCCACCCACCCCTGCCGTTGAGTATGGATGTGAAACTATGAGGGGAGACGACAAAGAATTACAGAATGAAAACATAAAAAAGGAGACAGGTAATAATTAAAGGCATTTTCTGCCTTTTGTCAATTTTTCTCTAGATGCCTCCATTAATGATCCTCAGGCAGTTAAAGAACAACTTTTTTGTAATCGCCCTAGTACCTGAAACAGCTCTTCTGCACGATGAAGTATCCTAAAGAAGCTAAAATACATGAGCTGTCTTGCACACCCTAAAGGACTTTATTCCTGGAGTGGGGAATGAGAAACCAGAAATTCATTTTTCCTCCCCTTTGTCTTTGCAGACCCTAAGGGTCCTACCACCAGAAGGACTGAGAGACTGAACTGAAATTGTATCATTCCATTTCTTAATAAAGCAACTGGGTTGTATCCAACATTAGACCTACTCAGAGTAGACCTATTCAAAGTGATGTGCTTGATTAACTTTGGTATTTTAATTTCCTAGGGTCTACTCATAATAGAACTCAGTTGGCTACAATCCACAGTGTGAGCATCGGGTCATGTTGGAGGTTCATATTGGGGAAGCGCTGTAGCTCAGTGGTGGACAATCTGCCTTGCATGTAGATGGTCCCAAGTCCAATCCCAAAACAGCTCCAAGTAGGAATGGAAGAGACCCCTGTCTGAAACCATGCAGAGCAGCTGTCTGAGTTTGATGGACTAGTGGTCTGACTCGGTATAAGGCAGCTTTCTGTGCTCCCGTGAGGATCAATCATACAGATGTGTAATTGCACTCTTTCCTTAGCCCTGCATGTGGGGAAACATCATTTTGAACAGAGTGGTAGAAGAACAGCTGCAGCAGATGCCCTACCACTGAGCCACAGATCTCTTTCTCCCCTGCCATGTGTCATGGCTCGCTCTTGGGCAGTGTGGATTCATGGCTCATAATGTCAGCTGGGAGTTGGGCAGCTGGTTTTCATTGCTTGTCGAGGTGTGCGTGCTTACAGCATATCCCTCATGTGCAAGGGAGTAGCCCCCTTTTCTCGTGACTTGCTTTTTACCAAAGAAAAGAAAAGAAAAGAAACTTTCCATGTACTGTAGCATAGTCAAGCCAGGAATTAACTGTTTGGGGGTTATGGAAATGCCACTCATGTGGCAGCGTGGAGCAATGAGCTGGCTGAGTTACGGTACTGTAAACCTGCCAACTGTTGGCAGAGGATGGTTATGAGATGGGCTTGTCAGCACGGCCGAAGACGAGGGTGAGTTACATTTTGGTTGTCAGCTCTAGGCATGGGCTGGACAGACAGCTTTATATTGCCTTTGTTACCTTCCTACAAGCTGGACTTAATTCAGCCAGCCTCTTCGTACAATGCTAATAAACTACAAGCAGCCTTATTGGCTGCTATGTATGGATGTCAAATGCGTTGATTTACTGGTTACATTTTTATCCTCTCCAAGGAACGGTTGAGGGATTGGGTATGTTTAGCATGGAAAAGAGGAAACTGAGAGGAGAGTGATGGCCATCTTCAACTATCACATGGAAGAGGTAGCAAACTTCCTTCCTGCTGCTCCAGAGGGTAGGACTCGAACTAATGGATTCAAGAAGGGTATTCCAGGTAAACATTAGGAAGAACTTCCTGATGGTAAGAGCCATTTGACAATGAAATGGACTACTTTGGAAGGTGGTGGACTCTCCTTCACTGGAGGTTTTTAAACAGAGGTTGGGTGGCCATCTGTTGGGGATTCCTTAGCTGTGTTTCCTGCATTGCTAGATTACCTTTGGGTCACTTCCAACTCTACCAGTCTATGATTCTATGACACTGGGCTAAGCTTTACTCAAAGTAGACCTACTGAAATCCAATAATTTTATTGGGTCGACTCTGAGTAAAACTTAGTTGAATACCAACCAGTGTGTTAGCACTGGAACTCACATATAAATCCTTTCAAATACACATCTAACTCCTGTTCCCTCCCCAAGCTTTCAGGGTTTCAACAGGGCTCCTCCAGATGACCTATTTATTGAGCATTCATTCTGATTTGCTTGCACAGAACTTACACAGATGTTTGGCCAGTGGAGGCCCAGTATATCTGCAGCCAACTCCCACCTGTCTGCCTTACTCATAACCAGTCCAGAGGGTGACCCTGGCTGTCAGCTTCCTCCTTCTCAGTTTCAGTATTGTGCTTGTAGAACTCAGTCGGGAGGAGAATGGGGACAAAACTGGAATTAATTGACTAAACCTGTTATTTGTTCTGGCTCCACCTACTGTTGGTCTCCCTGTCTTCTGCTCTACCAGTTCCAGTGGACACCAGCCACAACTGGTTTAGACTATATCAGGGATTTCCTGAGCATTTGTTTGTTTTCTTTACAGGGAGGTTATAATATAATGAGCATTCATTCTGATTTTCTGGCATGGTGTTTAATCATTCATTCATCTACAAATGGTGGGGGCGGGGGGAGGAATTTGATTTTATTTGCATTTTAATGAGGAACTACCCAGTTTTCACTTCCTGAACCAATGAGTAAATAGTGAAAAACATGATTTCATTCAGTGATCTCAGGGTTGCCAGAACAATGTTGTTCAGCCTTTGAATGCCCGGGTAAACAGGAATGTTTTCATATACCTCCTGAGCATCAGTAATAACAGACAGTGCACTTCACTAAGGAAGGCATTGCACAAATGGGGATGCATCACTGAAAGGGCCTTGTTACAGGTCAACACCAAGATGGTAGCTCTTGGTGGCAGCATCACCAACAAGGCCTTCTTATGTTTCTAGCTGATGAGCCTAAGCCCTATTGAAATGTATGGTGAGTGGACATTGCACTCAGTCCTTTAAAGCTGTTACTCAGGGCTATTACAAAGACATGCAAACCTCAAACTCTGAGCCACTTGCATTTTATTTGACTTTGACTTTTTTTGTTTCTGTTATTTCAAGACCCCAAAACGTGTGCAAATTTATCCTTAATAAGAAAAGTGCAATGCAGCGTTTAGCTCCAAAACTGCATTTGTGAGACAGTGATTAGGAACTTCGAGCAAAGCCCAGAAAAATCTTCAGGAAAGGAGGGGAAAGTGATGTGAATTAGAAAAAATGGGGGGTGGAGGAAGAAAGAATGAAGAGGATGTGTATTCTGGCTGTGGATAAAAGAAGCTACTTCAGAAATACAGAATGAATCGGAGCATTTTTGTGTGTGTGTGTGTGTGTGCGCAAAACATTTGTTTGGAGAGCAAACGAGACCCTTTGGGGAGGCTCTTATGGCACGGCCTTTTGAAGCAGGATTGCTAGAAATGAATCATTCAGAGCTATCAGTAAAGAGAGTGATGAGCTTCCATTGATAAGACACCACAACCTTCTAATAATAGCTTCTGACTTATATGAAAACTTCGCTCTAAATCTGACCCCAGCTTCCTAGCTAGCTGACCTGTGCAAGATACTAGTGTTTATAGGAACATGTAAGAACAGGGCCAGAGTTCCCACGTGGTTCTGTCGAGCTTCTCTTAACAACTTTCAGCATCCTTAATAAACTACAGTTCCCAGGATTCTTGGGGGGGAGGGGGAAGACATGACTTTTGAAAGGTCACAGCATCTTGAAGGTCCCAGGTTCAATCCCTGGCATCCCCAGGTAGGGCAGGGGAAGACTCCCTGTCTTAAATCCTGGAGGAGTTGCTGTCAGTCAGCTAGATGGACCAGTTGTCTGACTCAGTATAAGGCAGCTTCTTACATTTCAATGTACTGTATGTGCTTAAAGTTGTATAAGAGTGTTTAAAAGGATTGTGTGGATGTGGCCCTAGAACTGCTGGCAGAAGACTGTGCCTGAACTTCTCCCCCTGATATGGTAGTTTTCAATTTGCAAGGAGTCTATTTTTAATGTAGGAGAGCATTAAAAATACTATTACCCAGTTGCAGTTTGAAACAGTACCATATTTCCTTCTATTTCAGATGACCAGGCTGTGAGTGTTATTTTATGTAGCCAGAATGGCGTCATCCAGGCACAAGAAAGAGGTATTAGTAGGTTTGGGGGTAGCCCCAAGGTTTGCAGCTGGACAAAATGAAATGAATAAAATGTGGATAGATAAGCGGTTAGAGCTTGGTGCTGATAATGCCAGGTTTGCAAGTTTGAACCCCATATGAGAGACCTGCATATTCCTGCATTGGACTAGATTATACTCAGGGTCCCTTTCAACTCTATGATTCTATGATCTATGATCTAAACACTATGGGGGAAGGTAGGGAGAGTCAAATCTGTCCATTTTGGTTTCTATCCATTTCTCATTTTTCCTAACTTAAGTTCAGTTCTCCGCAGTTTCAGATCAGTTTGCAATTTAAAAAAGAGTCATTGTGAAAATTTATCAGGGCTTTAGTACAAATTTCTCCTAATACACATCTGTTTGTATGCAACACTGCCTAATATACAAATTTTTGCAAAGCAATTTCCCCTCCTGCTATGCATTTTTGTACATTATTTCAATCAATATATGCATTTTAATGCACACTTTACTTATTGTTACATACTTTACTTATATTGTTACATGACACCCCCAATCTCCATAGCAGTGTGAGATTTCAGGGAATTCCAGGTATGTGTTACCCAGGGTTTGTATTTGTTTTGTAAATGGAGCACACTGAAGACTGTGGGGTCTTTATGATATATGCTTTATATATACATATAAACAACCTGAGAGGCTCGCAGCAACCATACCCCAAGAGGTTCTTGCTTCCCCCATAGTCACAGAATTGGATTCAAACAGACACCACCCATTCTAACACTTGGGGCTTTGATGCCTTAATTATGTTCTAGTGCCTACAACCTATAACAATATTCACATTGCTTGGCTGTAGATCTGCATTACAAAATACAGAAAAATGCATTCATGAAGGATGACTGTGTTTTGGTTCTCGCATTGTTTTGGAAAGTGAGAATTAGGGGGATTCACCTTTAAATTTATACTGAATTAAGTTTCTTTCCCATCCATAGGGAAGGATCCCTCCAAATAGCCCGATAATGATGGAGCATGCTCAGTAGCCCTGGAATGCTGCCTGATTGATGGAGGCACAGTGTGGGGGAAGAAAACTAGAGAGGAACTATGGGGTGGCTGGAATTCTGAAGAACAACTCTCTAAGCTGCAGCGTTTTGTTGCAGAGCCCAGTTGTCCACTTGACATCCCAAGGATTCTATTAACTCATTCTGTATGTAAGACCAGACCTAAAATGAGCATAAATGAAAGAAGGACTTAAAAACAAGCTCCAGTATTTTTTCACTGAAAAACAAACTCCCCCAGAAATAGCTAGTGCTTCCCATATGCATTATTACTTCCCAGAAAAGTCAAATAGCTCCTCCAGTATTCTAAAAGAATGCCTGCTTTATAGGTCTTCAGCGATAACACATCGGACGTAACTATCAATTATGTTATTTTTGTCCGTGCTAATCATGCTTGGGGAGCAACTGAAGTTTCCTTTTAGAGTTAATAAGAAACATTTGCAGCAAACATGGGGAATTGTGGAGATAAAGCAATTGGCAAGAAATAGTATGTTTAAATACCATAAAACAGCCAGGATCCAAACAGGTGTGAGATAAAGCAGTATAAATAAACTGCTCTGTATGCAGCACATTGCGCCGCAGAGTTGTGTAAAAAATAAATAAAAATTGCACGAAATAACTTCGCTCCTATCCAGAGGAAAAAATGTAACAAAGTCGTTCCTTGTGTCGGCTAATTAGTTCCAACAGCTGGGAAAACATTTCTCATGTGGAAACTTCAAAAAAAAAAATAGAAGAAGGGAGAGTTAAGAGTGGTTCTATAAAAATGAAAAACAAAGACGCGGTCAGATATACAAACGCCTTCCGGCAATCCGAGATGCAGGTTTCTCCAACTATTTGCCAACATTCCCTACGACCACAGCCTAAATGCTTAAGAAAGAACACTGAGCGCCCCCTCTGTCACCCCATCTGCTTCTCCCTCTCCCTCCAGGTCTTTCAATGCTCTCTATTATCTGTCAACAGTTCCAGCACATGGCATTCTATTGCCTGTAACCCAAGTTTATGTATTAATGTGGAGCTTATAATCAACAGTTGAGGCAGCACTCCCCTTCATTCTGCGTATGCTCAGGGATACTTGGCCCTTTGCTTTTTCCATGATATGTTTTCCCTACATGTGCTCAGAGGCATTCAGCTTGTGGGTGCCAGTCAAAGTGGTTCTCTTCCAGTACATCAGACGCATCTTGCTGGTTCATTGTTACCACTTGTCCATTAGGGAGAGAGAGACCCACCTATGACCTGGGGAGGGGGATGTGGCTGTCTTGCCTGAAGAGGTCCCCACATGGCCACTTCCCATATACACTTCCCCACATCCCTTTGCTAGGGCTGGCATTTTAAAAATTCAGGCTCTAATTCTTGCCTTACTCTAACCCCTCCCCCTTGTGTAAGCACAGTGTTTCCTAGCAGATGCAGTCTTGCATCAAGAGCAAATCGAATGCCATAGCTCAGTGGTAGAGCACATGAAAGGTCCCGGGTTCAATTCCCAGTGTCTCCACAAAGGGCTGGGAGAGAGCAGGGAGAGATCTGGGACAGACCTAGAGAGCTGCTGTCAGCCAATGTAGACAATACAAAGTCAAATGGAATCCATATAAGGCCCTTTCTGTGTTACCATGGCCCGCTCTGTTAAGTGTCCTTAAAGGGGTAAGGGAGGAGTGAGTGTTTGGGGATCCCCTTTTGCAATTTGTTATGCATGTCAAAAAATCTGCAAAAACAGAGACACAATCCCCCCCCCATAAATGACCAGGTTGTAAACTTCTTATTGGTGCCGACACACAGAACCATATTGACGTGGTTGCCCATAATAGTAAGAAGAAAAATCTCTTGCAAGCAGGACCACCTCTGCCATTAAGCAAATCTGGTGGGTGGGGAGGCACTGCGAGGCATTCAAGGACTGAGCTGGGTACACCACATGTCCCGTCCTAAGAAGACCCCTGCTGAATCAGACCAAAGGCCCATCTAGTCAAGCACTCTGTTCTCACAGTGGTAGGGTTGCCATATTTCAAAAAGTGAAAATCCGGCCACAAAAACTGTGGGTTGCCATTTGTCTAGACACTGTTTCCAACTGCCATATACCAGCTATGTCCAGGAAATTCCAGACATATGGCAACCCAACCAGATACTTTAGGAAGACCACAAGCAGGAACTTAGTTCAACAGACCCCTATTCCATCCACAGAGCAAAGTTTCCTTGAGTGGTTTAATAATCAATGCCTCTTTGCAGAGAACTGTAGCTCTGTGAGGGGAATAGGGGTCTCCTAACAACTTTCAGCACCTGTAACAAACTATAGTTCCCAGGATTCTTTGTGGGAAGCCATGGCTGTTTAAGCGATGTGATACTGCAATAAAGGTGGAGTACAGATGGGGCCAGAGCCTCTTTCCATAACTCCCATATGACTGTGTTCTCTCCCCCAGCCCCCAGTCAGTGTGTCTTCACCTAGCAAAGTGGTTTTGGTAATCCATGACTTGTCTACATTTGTCTGAGTTAGCATCTCAAAAGGATTATGATGTTTACAGAGACAGTGGTAGGACATGAAGAGGTACGAGCGTCTTTCTGCAGCTGATTCATTTCTGCTAACCACTGATGGATGTGATAAAACACCTCTTATGTGTTGTTAATAAAGCAGCAGAAAGCCAGCCAATGAGTATGTTATGCGCTACACACGGAGCATGTTGGTTTCATTTAAAGCATCAGACATCTGATTCTCTCTCTTTTTCCTGTAGCAAGTATTATAAATAGGCCCCATTACTATCTGATCCTCCTTTTAATGTTTTTCATTACAAAACCACAGTTAATTTTAGATAATAGTGGCAGATAATCTCAAATTTGTGTGTAGCATATGCTCCAGTTTTTATGGGGCGATACGGGGTGGGGGGGGGGTGGCAATGAAAAAACACAAGTGGTCGTTTTCTTTTAATTTGCAGCTTGGGGTGTGTTTGTCAAATGAATTCTCCTGCTGCAGACATTCAGTCTCCTTGCCTTCCAGCAGATCAAAAGTCTTGTCTATTTACTCTCCTCTTTGTTCGGCTATGTGTCCTGAACAATGCAGCTGGATTGTTAACCAGTTGCTGCTGTGCCAAACGGCAGTAGGAGGAGAGGTGGTTTTCTCAGGGCCAGCCTACGGTGAAGGGCAAGATGGTGCCCCCCTTCAATGTACATCTCCACTGCACCCGACAGCAGCAGGGTAGGCAGAATGGCACACACCACTCTGTCCTTAGGAATATAGGAAGCTGCCTTCTACAGAGCCAGAGCATTGGCCTCATCCAGCTCAGCTCTGCCTCTACACTGACTGGCAATGACTCTCCAGGGCTTCTAGTGTTACCTGGAGAAGTCAGGGATTGAACTTGGGATCTTCTGAATGCCAAGTGCTTGCTCTTTCACTAGGCTACAGCCCTCTCCCACTAAATTAGGCTCTTTATTATATTGCTGCTGCTCTGCCTCCCTCTCCAAAGCTTTTCCACTTGAGGCTCCAGTGTTGTAGCTAGGTACTTTTAGACCCTGAACAAAGTAGTTTTATCGGTTTCCACTGTAGACAACTGTTTGTGTTACTTCTGTTGTGAAACAGTTTTCCTCTCCCTACCCCCTGCTAACCATTTTATGCTTCATAATGGATTCTACATTCCTGAGATGTTAGACTCCAACAGAGCAATGCCCCCCAAACTGTTTTCCTTCCCTGATTTCTTGTTTTATTTTAAAGAATACCCTAAACTAGGGTTGCCATATTTCAAAAAGTGAAAATAGGGATGAAAAAAGTTGTTTTGCCCAAAGTTGTTGAACTTTCATTGCAAGATCCCACAAAAAAAGAGAAGTTTTTGAGCTATTTTTAAGTAAATTCGCCAAAATCTACACTTTTGACATGGGTGTTGCCATATGTCCGGATTTTCCCAGCCATCTAAGCAGTTTTCACCCAGACACTGTTTCAAACAGCCAAATCCTGGAAATGTCCAGAAAATTTGGGACGTATTGTAACCTTACTCTAAACATGTACAGTTTTGCATTTTAAACACAATTATATCATCACATCCTCATGGCTACAAGAGTAAAATGCAGTTCGCTTCTGCAGCTGTTGTAGAAAAGGATAATATATTTTTAAAAGTAAATGTAATAAAATGAATAGGGATGTAAGAAGGCAGTGATTTCCATTTCAACGTGTATTCACCACAATCAGCACATTTTCTGTTCTGCTGCAGTCCAGTTTCTGCCAAATACTACACATTGCATTTAATTCAATGTAAAAGAAAAAAGAAAAGACCCCTGACAGTTAAGTCCAGTTGCGAACAATTCTGGAGTTGCGGCGCTCATCTCGCTTTATTGGCTGTGGGAGCCGGCGTACAGATTCTGGGTCATGTGGCCAGCATGACTAAGCTGCTTCTGATGCAACCAGAGCAGCGCACGGAAACATTGTTTACCTTCCCACCGGAGCTGTACCTATTTATCTACTTGCACTGTGACATGCTTTCGAACTGCTAGGTTGGCAGGAGCAGGGACCTAACAATGGGAGCTCACCCCGTCGCAGGGATTTGAACCGCTGACCTTCCGACCAGCAAGCCCTAGGCTCAGTGGTTTAGATCACAGCGCCACCCGCGTCCCTACAATTTAATGTAAAGGAAATGTCAAAACAATGTAACAGAGGATGAAAAATTAGGTGTCATGTGGCTAACAGCATAATAAAATTAAAAATTAAAAAACAAAACAAAAGAGGGATTACAATGATTTGAATGAATACTGATTGTTTTCATTTGGCTGACTTCAGTACCTGACATCAGACAAACACACAAACTGCAATTTCTGTTTTTGTCAGAATTCTCCTATATCCCTAAAGAATGTAAACATGTAGATGTCTAGTTGCCCCCCCCCAATAAAATATATAAAAAAATTTTTTAAAAGAAGAAACAAAGAATGTTGCAGGATCAGTCCTAGTGGGCCCTGGCATGCCAAGACCGAACTGCTGACTTGGGGCTCTGTTTGTCTGCTGTCATCATTTCTAACTCTCTGGATGGATGGATGGATGGATGGATGGATGGGTAGGTGTGGGGCCTTGGATATCAGGGCCCTAGGATGCAGTCCAGGTTGCACCACTGATGACTCTACTTAATGGTAGGGATGGCCTTAGCTTTTGTAAAGGGTTAGCAGAGGAACAAAATTGTAGATAATAATATTAGTGTTGGTAGCAAGAAGAAGGTGAGCTGGGGTCTTAGAACATGTTTTTTAAATGTATTTGTGGGGGTTGCATCCAAGATTTCAAGTTGCCTTATTCAGATAAATTCAGATGTTGCCCACTGCCCGGATTATAAGTGGTGGTGGGAGAGGGATACCTGGCCTCTGATGGCCTTCATAGCTACTGTTGTCAGAAGCATTATGGAGAAGCATGATTGGCTAAACATAGGAAGGAGTCAAGGGGTAGAGATTGTGACGTTCATTTAGGGTCCCCCTACAGTTCGAAAGCACCTCCGGGTGCAAGTAGATAAATAGGGACCGCTTACCAGCGGGAAGGTAAACGGCGTTTCCGTGTGCGGCTCTGGCTCGCCAGATGCAGCTTTGTCACGCTGGCCACGTGACCCGGAAGTGTCTCCAGACAGCGCTGGCCCCTGGCCTCTTGAGTGAGATGGGCGCACAACCCCAGAGTCTGTCAAGACTGGCCCGTACGGGCAGGGGTACCTTTACCTTTTTACTTTCCCCTGATAATCCAGCTGCTAGCACTGTTTTTTGAAGTCCTAGGTACAGACTTAATTAGCACCTTTTTACCCAGGGATGGCTATATGGTTGTGACAAATGTATCCTTGTTGGGAATCAGGCTTCCTAACTCCAAGAAAACCCACTGGTCTCATCAAGGCATTTTGCTTCTTTCAACATTTCTCATATGAGGAAGAACTTCTAAATTTGCTCTGAATTTCACAGCAGGCAAAAGCAAAAAACAAACAACTCAAACTCAAACCAGCGAGGGATGTGCAGAACTCTCCAGAGAAATCTTGCTTCTCTTTGATCCTTTTGGCTTCCTTCAAAATTTCTCAGATGTTTTCTCCTGAGGAAAAACCTCCCAAATTTATTTTGGGTTTAAGCAAAATTCTGGTGGCCATGCAGCTATTAAAAGTTACTGAAGGATGCTGAAGAGATTTTACAGGAATGGTAGAACATTTGCTTTGCCTGCAAAAGGTTGCTGGTTCAGTCCCAAGTATCTGCAGGTAGGGCATGGAAACATCCCTTTCTGAGATCCCGGAGAGCCACTGCCAAACCAGGGCTGGGGATCCCCAGGGCTGGGGGCTGAATGGGGCCCTCTGTGTGGCCTTCAAAACCCTCACCAGGTAAGACACCCTCTTTTCAAGCCACACTCTCTTCTGTTCCTTTTTGCCTTCCTGGAGTGTTTTGCTTGGCTTGAATGTGACCTTGAATTCTGATAGTGCTTCTTGCTCCCTTAGAAGGAGGAAAGAGAGCAGTGTGTGTATATAGAAACTGTACAAAGATAAAATCTACATTTGTTGCTCTGTCTGCTTCTGCCTGTGGCCTCACTCACCATTGGTATGTAGACCCCAGAAGATTGTTCAGAAGGAAATAAGGCCCTCAAGCTGAAAATTGTCCCCCACCCAACTCTGTTTTCTTTCCATTATGACTTGGTGCCTTCCTTCCTTTGCTCAGAGGTAGAGCACCTGCTTTGCATGCAGATGGTCCCAGGTTCAATCCCTGCCACCTCCAGCTGTGGCTCAGAGAAAAGCAATGTCTGACGTCCTGAAGAGCTGTAGACAATACTGCACTAGATGGACCCTTGGCTTGGCTCAGTACAAGGCAGCTTCCTATGTCCCTGCTCTGGCTCTCTCAACGCTGACTTTATCACGTACAGATTTGTGGGGGCTGGAATGCTTCCTCTTCTCTTTTCCAAGGCTCTTGGAGCTGCATGTATCCTTGGGTGTGCTGACCAGGAAACGGAAAGATTAAAAGATGGTAGGGTTTCCAGTATTTGAGGCACTCTTAATAGTTGAGGAGTGCAGTGTGTGTATTGTTGACAGCCCCTTGTCTGAGCAGATACCGAGGGCCAAGGAGAGATGGAGCAGTCACTTCCACCTATTCTTTGGGAGTGATATGTGAACGACATCTTGGTCAGAGGCGCGGGTGGGTGTTGCTTGTTCCTCCTTTCTCCTTTTGCTTCTTCCTGCTAATCTTACTTTTCTTAGCCCTGTCACTCTTTCCTCTCTTGTTTTTCCTATGGGCAGTCCAAAAGGAGACCTTAGAGCACCAGGCTTCAGAAGCCTCACAAATCCATTTTAGACAGAGCCCCAGCTGATGTAAGATTGGTGTTCCTTCTAAAGCCCTATTCAGATGACCGTTCTGAACAGAAGGAAAGAATAAGTCCTCCAGGGGACTTAGAAGTCTGGGGTCCAGCATATTTAGAACAACAGAAGTCTGAGATGGTTTATAGTCATTCTAATATGTTGCCAGAGTCCCTTTATAGCTCCGGGTTTTACAGTTTGCTTTGATTTCAGCCCTGGGTTCTCTTTGTCCACCTCTGGTGTAATTGCAGCATGCTAATGAAAATTGCAAAAATGTGTCTCGCTTCCCAAAGGCAGCCCACAGTCCAAAGTGTTTTTGGCTTCCATGCTCTAAACAAGACACTGATTAGCTAGTAATCAGCCAGTGATTAGTAGAGACAACTGGGTCACTTAGAGTTCAGGCTGCACATTGTTTGCTTCAAGGCAATGGAATGCTACTGCCCAGACCAGACTAACTGATCCGATTGCCCACTGTAAACACTGGATTTGGCATAGTTGTTTTGGAAAATCAATTTGCATCCTAGGAAGGGAAATATATGTGTGCGCATATTTAAAAACCAGGTCTACTGTTTCCATTTAGAATGTGGATGCATAGTGATTCTGCCGTTTGCCCATTCTCAGAACATTTTTGTTTGCACTAAAACTCCATTTTATTTTGAGATGAATGTAGACAAATTGAATTGTAAGGGATAGTCATTAAAGTTTTCATTTTTTTTTTGGTGGGGAAAATTATCATAAACATCTGGCACCAGGTTTGCATAATGTCCACATTCATGTGAATCTCTGAGTCCATTTACTAGGAAGCTACAGAAAATTTTCTCTCTCCATAGAATTATTTTTGGAATGATTTCTATGGACTCAAACATTCAGAAAACACTATGGGAATCGAGGTGGGGAGGGAGTGTGGGAAAATGGCTCTCTTCTGTGGGGTGTAACCTTTCTGCCATATAAGTTTTCTTCAGATGGTGTGAGTAGATCTAAGGGTTTACTCTACAAGAAGGTAGATTTCAGTGGAATAGCAGGAGAAGCTTTATGGTGGCAACCAATTACCATGGGGAGTTGTGGCTCCTTTCTCTCTGGCAGCCATCAAGTAAAAGCTAGATGTTGGGGAAGGTCTAGCTCTAATTTCCTGCTTTGAACAGGGGATTGAACTAGGTTACCTCCAGGTGCCCATGCAATTCTCTGAATTTATCAGAACTATTCCTAGAACACTTTGAACATAGGTAATCTGCTTTCTACTGAGTCAGACATTTGGGTCTGTCTAACTAAATATTGTCTTCACTTACCACTGGTGGCTGTCTAATCTTCTTCAACCCTATCTTGAAGATTGAACCAAGGGGTCTTCTGCATCCAAAGCAGATATTTTACCATTGAGTGATGGCCTTCGCTTTGGTGGAGAAAAACATGATGCTAAATTGCATCTACAGAAGATGCTCATTACACTTAACTAAATGCCCCTTACTACATCCCCTGTGGAATTAGCACTACCTGCTTTCTGAACAGGAATATTAACAAATGCTCTCAAAGCAGCTTACAAAAACAAAATGTAACAGTCATGAAACAATTAAATCATGAATAAACCACAGTTAAACAGTAAAACAAAATAGTAAAGCATCAATATTAAAAATAGTAGCACCCCTAAACACATTTACTTGAGAATAAGTCGCATTGAAAATAAATTATTATTATTATTATTATTATTATTATTATTATTAATTGTGGTGGCTTCAGTGATGCAGCTAAGTCTAGTGCTCCAACTGTGCCATTCATCTCTGGACATGGTGGCAAATGCCTTCTTAAGTTACACCTTGTCTAGAATACTGTAATGTGCCCAATGTGCATCTGCCGTTTGGAAACGTCAGCTTGTATATCATTCCAAAGCTTCCTTGCTCTTTGGGGGCTGCCATGGGTCACTTCCACACTATACAACATATTTATAAAACTTAAATAATAATGGCTTCCCCCAAAGAAGCTTGGGCTCCTCTAAGTTACAATTCCCAGCACCTTTAACAAAGTAGAGCTCTGAGGAATCCATGTGCTTTAAGTGCACTTTCAATATATGGCATGGCTGAGACCATGCTCTTCAACCACAGAAACTGTGCGTTGGTTTTTGCCTCTTGTCTGGGTTTACTTTCTAGGTCAGGCCTTATAGGCTTCTTAGCCATTGCGGTACCCTACACCTCCCAGAAACACAAATACTGAGCCTGGGCAGATTTATCCATCCAAGAATTACAGCCCTGAACTCTAAAAAGTCATGGGGCTCTGAGACACAATTACATGATGTACTTCCTAAAAAGATTTGTGTTTCCTGACAGTATGCATTTATCAACTATTGGATTTCCTCTCTTCCTGTTTCAAGTGGGGAATCTGCTGTGATTAAAATTAAAGCAGCAACAACAACAACAACAACTTGGGTTACGCTGCTTAAAATAGCATTTTAGCTAGATGGTAGTTAAAATAAAAAAGTAACCCCCATCTTATTATTATTATTTTTTGAGAGCCCTGTGGTTCCATTGTCTCCATCACTTAAAACATCTATAAAGCACCCAAATCTTGCTAAGCACTGTGCATATAAGATGTGACAGTGCTTGCCCATTGTCTCCCCAGTGTGAATGGGGCCTCAGAGAGTTTCCATACTTCTCTCTTTTTAAAAAAAATAAAATTAATTTTTATTAACCGACCAATCAAATCAAATCAAATCACATCACATAAATTCTGAATTTTAAATTTTTGTTGAGGGGACCAATATTTAAAGTTCCAAAGGGGGATTCCGATCATCTTCTTAAAGGTAAAGGTAAAGGTACCCCTGCCCGTACGGGCCAGTCTTGACAGACTCTGGGGTTGTGCGCCCATCTCACTTAAGAGGCCAGGGGCCAGCGCTGTCTGGAGACACTTCCGGGTCACGTGGCCAGTGTGACATCGCTGCTCTGGCGAGCCAGAGCCGCACACGGAAACGCCGTTTACCTTCCCGCTGGTAAGCGGTCCCTATTTATCTACTTGCACCCGGAGGTGCTTTCGAACTGCTAGGTTGGCAGGCGGATCATCTTCTTGCTACTGTGTTAATGTCCAAATCAGTCCAAATAAAGTTCATAATTCTATCCAGTCTTATCTTGCTGTTTCCACATCTCATCTTGTTCGTATATTTTTTTCTTTTTTTTTCTTTATGATCTCTTCTGATAATCTCCTTAAGCAGATAAATACCAATTATATCCTGTGTGAATTTTTCCGTTCGTCCAATCCTCATATCGAGATGGTTTCCATATATCATCACTTTCATAAATAACATCGCTCTTTCCACCATTAATCTCAGGATCTGTTGTTCTTAAGTCCCACTGAGGAGTCTCACCCACAATATAAAAACAGCTCTTTTCCTCCTCCCAGACTCAAGTCCTCCGACAGAGCTTGCCAACATGGCGACGGTATTTTTAACTGCGTCATTCCAAAGCTCTTAAACTTTCCACGCTCTTCTTAAAACATGCTTTGGTTAGAAAATTTATCTCCACACAGTCGTAAATCCACAGCTTAAGTCATTAAAACGGCATTTCTGACTTGTGTGTGTGGGGGGGAATTCTCGTTTAATCACATAGAGGAAAGAAAGGAAAGTTTTTTTTCCCTCACCCATCCAGTCCCTTTGCCATACCGAGTCTTGGCATATCTTCTCATGATTGATTCTTGTTCCTCCGACTCGTCTTGTTTATCAGAGAACTCTTCAGTTAGCAGTCTTTACTCCCCCTCCTTCCTTGAAATATGTGCATTCACTTCTTCCTAATTGTTCCCTTTGAAGTTCTTGCAGCTAGCAGCGCGGATCAGAGACAGCGTCCAGGAGCACCGAGATCCACAGGAGGGCATTCTGCCTAGTGCCCCCACCCCCACAAATTTGGGGGTGGTATAGGGCACAGCAGGCAAGGGCAGCCGCCCCACAACCTTGGGGGGGGTAGGGAGGCTATTTACTTCCATCACAGCCTCCTAATTACCTCCTGTAGGTCGGAGAGATGTTATTGTCAGCCATCTTCCGATGTGCCCCTAGTGGCCCCTTGAGAGTTACTTCTCTCTGAGAGGGAGTTACTTTCCTTTAGTGATGTGCAAATTCCCACAGGTTCATTTTGTATTGTGATTTGCAGGAGAAAGTGAAGTGTCTCTCATTCACACACCCCTTCCAAAAGTTTTAAACTGTTTGCTGGTCCCAATCCATGTGTGGGGGCTACTGCTACTACAGTGGCATGTTCCTTGAAGGCCAGATCTGCTGCCTCCTCAGCAGCCCCCCCCCCCCGCCATGCTGCCTCTGCAGTGGCTTCTTTGCAAATAGGAGGCACTGCTGGTCTCTTCCTACCATTATCCCCAGTGTAGTTCTTTATTCCTCCCTTGTTCCTGATGCAGATCTTCACTCACCCCCTTCTTCCTTGGCTGGGGTATGGGCCATTTTGTGGTTTGTATCAGGTGCCAAAATATCTTGGGTCAACCCTACCAGAGAGGATGTTTTCCACTGCAATCAGTTTTAGGTCCAAATGTGCCTCTGAAGTTTAAAAGGGTGGGGACCACAAGCACAGAAAGTTGGGCTATGGGAATTCTGTTTCCCCTTCACACACCTGAGCAATGCTCAGATGGGCACTCCCCTTATTCTCCTGCAGTACATGAATAACAAGAGGAGAGGCTAGTTCTTCACTTAAAAACAGGTATGTGGGCATTTAAGGTGCCTTTCAGGAACTGGTTCAACCAGTGTAACCTCTCTTGCTATAATACAAGCTGCATCTATTGAATATTTTTAAGCCAACAGCTGAGAATAAGAAGAGCCCTGATGGATCAGGCCAAAGGCCCATCTAGTCCAGCATGCTGTTCTCACAACTGCCAACCAGACACCTTTGGGAAGATTGCAAGCAGGACATCAGAACAACTGCACTCTCCCCACCTGCAATTTCCAGTAGCTGGTAATCAGAGGACCCAGCCATACAGCTGCAAACAAAACGTTTCAAGCGTGTTTTAAGTGCAATATACAATGTGATGCTAGATGGCAATGGCGAGCCTTATGGAAAATTCAATGTATTTTTTAAAAAGCATTTTCAGAACGGTTTTTATATGTGTGTAGATTCCACCAGAGTATAGACATCATGGCTGGCAGCTACAGCTGAAAGCAAAGAAGTCTATATCAAGACCAAAGGCAGCCAATTTGATGCTGTGTTAAGGTTAATAGATAGGGATGTGGGTGGCACTGTGGGTTAAACCACAGAGCCTAGGACTTGCCGTTCGGAAGGTCAGCGGTTCAAATCCCCGTGATGGGGTGAGCTCCCATTGCTCGGTCCCTGCTCCTGGCAACCTAGCAGTTCGAAAGCATGTCAACGTGCAAGTAGATAAATAGGTAAACAGCATTTCCGTGCACTGCTCTGGTTCGCCAGAAGTGGCTTAGTCATGCTGGCCACATGACCCAGAAGCCAGGCACCCACAAATTTCATCGCCAGAGCTATGCACAGTGCATGGTACCCATGGCCCTGGGCACCCATGGTTGTGGGGCCAAGCTGGCAATCCTGCTTAGGACAGCCAAAAATAGCATTAAGGCTTTTAGGCTGCTGCATCACACTGTTGACTCATGTTAAGCTTGAGGTCTAAATCCAAGTAATTTATAAAGGTGTTGAACAACAACGGTCTCAGGACAGAACCTTGTGGCACCCCACTTTTCACTTTTTTCCAGGATGATGAGGAAATAATTAGTGAGTATCCTTTTGGTGTGGTCAGTCAACCAACTACAAATCCATCAAACAGTAGCCTCGTCCACCCCACATTGCACCAGCTTCTCCACATGAATATCATGTTCTCTCTCCCTGTACTGCACTCCTCACCTGCTTCTCCTTTCAATGTGCAAGCTGAGAAAGGGACAGGGGTATCATTCAGGAAAGGGGCATAGCTCAGTGGTAGAGCACCTGTGTATGCAGAAGGTCCCAGGTTTAACCCCTGGCATCTCCAGGTAGGGCTATGATAGGTTCATGTCTGGATCCTATTCAGTTCCTGCTGTTAAGTGTAGACAGCACTGAACTAGCTGGACCAGAAGTCTAACTCTGTATAAGACATCCCTGTGAGCTCCTGGGCTGCTGTAGCCAGTGGCGAAGCTACCTGCTCCAGCACCAGGAGCAGTGTACACCCGGGGACGTGGCTGGCGCACGTCCCCAGGGTGCGTGACATGCCGCCCGTGGGGGCATGGCTCACGTTGGGGGGTGCGTGGTGAGTGGCGCACGTCCTGGGGGTGTGCAGTGAGTGCCGAGCATCCTGGGGGCGGGGGTGGCCGTAATGTCCCGTCCCCCCCGGGATGGCACCCGGGGCAAAACTCTTCTTCCGCCCCCACCTTCGTCTGCCGGTGGCTGTAGCAACTCATAAGAAGCTGTTAGTCCTACTGACTCCTCTGCTGCATAAACCAAAGGACATCTAACCACAATATGAAATTATATAGAGAGCCCCGGCAACCCGTTGGGAAGATTTGTTTTAAGGCACAAAGGGAACTGGAAAGACAATTACAATGGCAATCACTGTAAAACAACTAAGAGATCATGCACTGAGCACGCTAACTCAGATTAGAAAAGATCCTCGCCTCATTTAATAGAGAAAATACATATCTAGATTGGCCAAGTCATTAACAACAGAAGCACCTTTAAATTGAAATAATAAAACCATAGTCATCATAAGGAAGCTTGAGAGAAACCAGGCCAACATATGGTTGCAAGGTGTAATTAGAAGCCAGCTTGAAAGGAAGCAACATGTCTTTATTACTTTCAGAAGCCATTTAAAGAAAGGATGGAACTCTCGTTTCAGCTGAGCTGGGTGTGAAATCAACAAGATCACAACAGAAACAACTCTCTGGACCGTATCCAGACAAGTACGTTGGGTTTCGCACTTGGCATGGTGATGAAGCTGATAAGCTTAGCTAGATCTATTGCTGCTTAGAACACATTGAGAATACACAGAATTACAGGGGTTGGGGGGTGCTGCTATAAAATCTTTATTGATGCAAGTGGGATGCCCGGTGACTCATGGTAAACCTCTGGCATTTCTCGGAAGATGTTCTACTCATCAGTGTTGTACGTGCACCCAAGGGAAGTAGGAAAGAACTGACATTGTAAAAGCTGAATGACTCTAGGTCAGGCGATTTCATGAAACCAAACTTGAAAGTTTCTCGCTGTTAGTAACAGCTAGACCGATATCCTAAGAAACAAACTGCTGCTATGTTGTCTTAATTTCTGATTTCTTGATTTTTAAAAACATATTTGATATTTCATTTTCTTACATTTATTTCCCCACTTTCTTCCATTACAGAACTTATGGCAGTATATGCGTGGTTCCCATTTATGGTTCGTATCTTGATTTCTGTATCTTAATGTACTGTTCTGTTCCCATACTGGGAACCTTAAGTATCCAGGGCAGAATACCAGTTTAATCATCATCATCATCATCATCATCAACAACAGCAACAACATGTTGGGACAGAGGTGAAGAACATCAGGTCTGGGGACCAAATGTGGCTCTCCAGGCCTTTCTATATGGCCCTTGGGACTCTCCCCAGGCCATGGCACTCACAGGCCATGCCCTGCTTGAGGATTTTGCTGCGGTGGAATTAATCCTTTAATTCAAATAATGGCTCCTTGCTTTTCTGGATAGACGATAGAGAGGGGTAGGAATGTGTGTGTAGAAACTAGCCTACTGTACAAAGGCAAAATTAGAGACTTTTTTAGTGCAAATGTTCCCCAATATAAACAAGTTTGGATGCAGTTTGCCCAATATGCACAATTTTTGCAAAGCAATTCCCCTAATACAATGTATTTTGTATGTTATTTTTATGAATATATGCATTTATATGCACACCTTATCCTTTTTATCCCTTTTAATGTGCTGGAGAGATGCACTGCAAAATTAGGAGAAGATTTTTTTTTTTGAAATACAGTGGTACTTTGATCTGTTTCTTGTTTCAGGAAGTGTAAATTTAGTGAGTTTTCCTTTCAATGTGAACTGATTTGAATTTCTCCCTCATCCCTATTGCCAAGGTAACTTGGCACTCATTAAGATGTTCATTAAGCAGAGAGAGACTCCCCAGCTCATAGTGGCAGAGGGCCTTGATGAGGTAACAGGAGAGATAACCTGCTTTGAGAGTTGTTGCTGGTGTTAATATTTATTTATTTATTTATTTATTTATTTATTTATTTATTTATTTCATTTGTTAGTCAGCTTACTTTCAAAAAGTGTCCAAGCAACTTAATAACAAAATAAAAAACAAACAGCTAAAAAGAATAAAAAGTCAATTTTAAAAGTATGTACAGAGGTATCTTGGGTTACAGATGCTTCAGGTTACAGACTCTGCTAACCCAGAAATAGTACCTTGGGTTAAGAACTTTGCTTCAGGGACTTCCGGGTTGGCGCCTCCGGCAATGGCGGAGCTCCTCCGATCGGGAGGAACTTACTCCATGATAAACAGGGTCTGACCGCCACGGCGAAGGCGGAGACCCACTGAAATCACAGGTGGAAGAAACCTGTGAACCTGGGATTCAGCTGGCACCTTTTGCGCCTCCCCTACTCGCGGGGAAACCCTGTTTAGGGGATCCGGAGCGACGTGGGGTGAGCGGCGCGGTGCCTTGAATCAACCGCTTCTTTCATGGAGTGAAGCCGCATTGCTGTTGCTGGAGAGCGCTGACTTTTTCCTGTGGACAATTGGATTTTAAACAACTACCTGTGAGTAGAACGGAAAATTGGATTTTAAAGTATCTTAATTCGGCGCCGAAGCGGGAAGGTCATAAACAGGAAGTCCGCCTTCCACTTTTGTAAATAGACTGAAGCAAAGACGTTACAAGCTAAAGTCTTTGAAAGCTTTTGATAAAGGATTAAATTTCCATCGGTTAAAAGTACAAAACCCCCCTTGGAAGCAGGTGAAAAGGGGGAAAATTTTGAACCTAGTAAGCCTGCAGGAGTGAGGGGAAGATCAAATTACCTCAGCTCTGAACCTGGGAACGGCTGCCAGATGACGCTTGGGAAAGTTTATTGACAGAACGGATTTGACAGCTAGCTCAAATAAGAGCAAAATACTGTTTCCATTGTCCTCTTCTGCATTTAAAATGGAGAAAAAGTAACTGAAAATTGAAACTATGATTATTGCCTGAGCCGTGCTTGAAAGAACTGATACAAGTGGAGACTGTTTCCCTCTAGAGGGAGCCTTTGAAATTGTTATAGGAGTGTAACTGGGAGGTCTCCAGCTGCAAGATAAAGATTCTGAGAACCAGAAATTGACCTTGGACCATTCAAAATGTTGATAGGAGAAGCTATTTTGACTGCATTATGCAAGACGAACTATTTGCTGGAAGAGATTCATGGAAAGATGGATGATATGACTTTTAAAATGGATAATTTGGAACAGAAAGTGACTAATATGGGACAAGTGAGTACTAACACAGAAATAATTCAGGACCTGGCACAGGAACCTACCCTGGCAGAACAAATGGTGGAGGAAAAGGAGAAAGTTGTTGTTTTTGAACCTAAAATAACACAAGCGGGATCCTTAGTTCTACAGAAGCAAATTGAGGACTATAAATCGAGGCCTTCTATGATTGAATTTAGAAAAAGCCAGATTTTGAGGATTGGATCCCGGCTTGGACTGAAGAAGGAAAGTTGGAAAGATCTCTTTATCCAGGGATTAATTGACTTTTGGGATATGGACTTGGATTTGAAGGAGATTGAAGGAGATTTTGGGGGCCTTTGGATCTGGAGGAATTTTGAAATATGTCCTGAAACACTGTACAGACCCTAGCTTCAACTATGGAAATTTGGTTGAACTGTCCAGAAGGAATAAAAGTAATGTTAGGATGGAGCTCTCTCTAGACTTGCTCCCAAGCATTAAAGGATATGAAGAAGATCTGCGGAAGGGACATGGAAAAGAGTTAAGAGCCTCGGACATAAGATCCCCAGGTTGATGGAATGGAATTGACGGAAAGGACTGGCAGAATCCGAAACCAGGGAGAGGAGTTGATGGAAGAAGATTGGGAAATTTAAAGTTTATATATAGAAATATCACAAAATTAATGAGTGATAGAAAAATGATGGATTGATATTTTATGGATTTAGCAAAAATGTTATAAGGAATTAAACACATACAAGCATTTTAGTTTTAATGTTAATATAAGGTTAAGGGAAGAAAAAAAAAGAAAAAATTGGTGAAAGGAGGAAAGTAAAGTTATATTATATTGAGATAAATTACAGAACAAAAATAAGAAAAGATGGAAAGGATTTGCTGAAATAGATAATTGAATTAGAATACAAAAAAGGGAGGTGTGAGGAGGTCAAGGAAATAAGCAAATGAAAAATAAGTTGGGAAGATTAGTTGTGTTTTTTTTGTTTTTTTCTTTTTCTCTCTTGTTGTGATGTGTTGTTTTATTGTTATTGTTTTTACTTTTGCTTTTTGTAATCTTTGAAAATTTTAATAAATATATATATATATATTTAAAGAACTTTGCTTCAGGATGAGAACAGAAATTGCATGGCGGCGGTGCGGCGGCAGTGGGAGGCCCCATTAGCTAAAGTGGTCTTCAGGTTAAGAACAGTTTCAGGTTAAGAACGGACCTCCAGAACGAATTAAGTTCTTAACCCGAGGTACCACTGTACGCACTAAATTCCTAAAATGATCACCTAGGAATACAATCAGACAGAGAAGTCCTACCCTACCCTACTAAAAGCCTGGGTAAATAAAAATGTCTTGACCTGACACCTGACACCTTAAACCTGACAACAATGACACCAGGCATTTTTTTTAAAAAACTGGAGAGACCTTCCATAGATGGGGAGCTATCACTGAAAAAGACTGTTCATGTGTGGTCACCCTCTGCACCTCCCTTGATGAGGCAGTTGGAGAAGGACCTCTGATGAAGATCAAAGGGTCTGGGCTTGCTCTTGTGAGGAGATGGGGTCCTTGAGGTCCAGTATATGTAAAGACCCCTCTGAGCAAAATGAACATAATCATATAATCTATAGACAAGGAAAAACTACTACTTTTTCAGCTATTATGTGAATAGTTTACAGCCTCTGCCACCCCAATCTGAAACTGGGTTGCGTTCCTCTAAATGAGTGGTGAGGAACCTTTGGCCCTCCATTTGTTGCTGAGCGTCAGTTCCCACCATCCCTAGCTGTTGGCCGTACTCAGGCTTGACCCACTGGAGAGGAAGGTGAGGTGCCTTTCTCAAGCGGTGGAAACCTAAGAGGCACTGCCTGCCCTGCCACACCGCTGTCTCTGCTTGCAGCTGAGAAGTGGCACCAGCTGCAGTTTCCACAGAGACCTCAAAGAGACCTCACAGAGCACCTGAGATCTTGTGAGACTTCCCCGAGATCTCAGTGGAAACTGCTGTTGCGGGCACAAGTGTTGCTGTTGGTGTTTTGTGGCAGCCGCTGCCACACAACACAGGTAAGAGAGTAGCAATACCAGTGGTGGTGAGTGGCACCGGAGGGAACAGCATGTTCCAATTTTGCCTCAATCTGCAAAACTGGATGGGCTGCCATTGGTTGTACTTGCTGGGGCTGATGGGAGTTGTAGTTCAGTAACATCTGGAGAGCCAAAGGTTCTCCACCTCTAGCCTTTTGCTGTTATAGTGATTTCAGATGCGGTTGTGATTCAATATTATAAAACATAGTTACTTTTTGTTGATTTTATCATGTTTATGTTCTTTCATATTATAAGCTGCCTGCCATTTTTAGCAAATAAATTAGGTAAGAGAAACTTTTGTAAATAGCTAACTAAAATATTGTTATAGAGAAGAACATTCTGCTTCTTAAGGAATGGCGTACTGACATTTCCCAGCACATTCCTTTATAAAAAAAACAATGTCATGTACTGTCGTTGCATCAGGAGCATCTGGCTTTGCAGGACCCAGAAAAAAAATGACTATACTTAAGAGTCGTGGTTTATTATGAAGTGTATCATAGCTGGTTTATAATTACTTCTGAAGAAAATTGCAAGGCAACTTGAACAGCAGCAACACTCAAAGACGTACATTATTAAGGAAGATTAAGGAATTTCTCCCAGGAAAAGAGACTTCAGAGTGACCTAATTGAAGTTTTTAACATTCTCAAGGGAACTAACAGAAATTGGTTCATGCAAATTCTTCACCCTTTCAAAAGAACACAAGTTCTAGATAACATTATCTTTAAATAAATAAAAAGGAGTTTAAGATCAAAAAGAAATAAGAAGAATAATGTAGGATAATTTGGCTTGGCTTGGGCAGACTCTTCTGGGTCATTTGTTTTACCTCCCCACCCTCCACCCCAAAGATGTAGTGTGTTACATCACATAAGAAATGCAGTTTGTAACTTTTTACTTATTTGGCAACTTTGGAAAGCACTGCAGACATACTTCTCCCTTACATTAAAGTAGGGATGCTGAATAATTTCATTCAGTCCATATTATTAAGCAAACTCTCCTGATTTGTGCTCCTGGGTTAGTATTTTATTCATTTTGTCATCATCATCATCATCCTACCCTTCCTCCTAAAGCAGTCCAGGGCAAAACACACACATGTGATGAAACCATATAAAACCAATTCCATTATAGACACAGACTGGGAAAGATCTTTACTTAAAAGGCTCAACTTGAGGGAGGAATGTCTTCAGCAGGTCGCCAAAATATAGCAGAGATGGCACAATACAGTTTTTGAGTAGAGTAAGTATGAAAATGTATATTTTCAGGATAATAGGCATATAAAAGCACATAATTTAGGGTAAAATATCTACAGAAACAATATGAATGTTCCCTCCAATCACAGGTTGACATGCAAATAGGACGGAATGGACCTATGAATATATACATGCAAAACTGAGTTCTGCAGTGGCAAAACTGAGTCTGAGGAAGAAGCAGACAGCCAGGATCACTCTCTGGACTGGTTGTAAGTAAGAAGGCAGGTGGTTTGGAGGAATCAAGACTGAGGCTGGTTAGGCAGTGTCCCATATGCCCTAATGGACCAGCATCCACTGACAGCAATGTAGCTTCTCATTTTGCTAAGAAAGGACAGGAACACATACAGCTCACAGAGCAGAGAGATGTGAAAGTGTCTCTTACTAGGTTGTGGAGAAACATAAAGAGCAGGAAGCATAAGGGACTTGCACTTCCTGTTTTCTCACATTACACAATGCCTGAAGCCACTCTTGGATCTCAGGTCTTGAAACCAGGCTTTTCAAGACTCCAGATACAAGTTATGCAGCAGCTCAGATACTGCAAAATTATCCTAATTAACGTGAAATAGGGTACAAAGGTGGGGCATCCAAACAGTCTGTTTGCTTTGATCTCAAACATTCAGCTCAGCCTAGGGCCAGTTTTCCTTAACTGATGATACTACAGCATCGCAAATCACAAGTGAAGGTGAAACTGACCAGAACAAAGGCAAAATTGGGAGATTCTTTTTCAAAGCCAGAGGGAAGGAGATCACCTTGAACACAGGGTGTCTCCTTCCCCAAATAGGGAGAGTTTTTAGTTTAGGTCTGTAACTTGTGATTTTATGGTGTGAGCCCACAATGCTTCAGACACAAGGTGGTGAAAGAAAACACAGTCACACGGTGCCTGTTATTAAGGGGAATAAACATACACTCAACTAATCTTTAAAGAAAATAGTATTTCCGATTTTTCACAAGATAAAATAAGCAGGTACAAAGCAAAATGACTTGAAAATTATATCTTGGGTAAGAACGTTTGGTTTTGCAAAAGGCCTTTTGCACATTATGAAATACAGGACAAACAAGTGCAACACATTCATCTCTTAAAGCTGTGTGATAATTGTCACAGAAGAGCAATTCAGTTCATCAACCCTCAAGGTTTCTTTCATTGATTAATTTTTTACATGTTTCACCATGGCTATCCAAAACAGGGGTAACAAACATGTAAGAATAAGTCCATGAAAATATGTAAAAAAAAAAAAAATCATACCCTAAGTATAGTCAATAAATAAAATGGGTTTATGCAGAAGGAGTTCTGTCAGGTTTAGAACACTGGATTAATTATCCAAATCATTGGAAGTGTGTGAGAGTGTTTATTGCTCACCAAACATTTGTGCTGCTTTGTGAGTTTCTGTTCCTTTGGTTATTATTTCTTGCTGCCATTTTCATTTTTCTTTGTTGCTTTTGCTCTTGTAATCCTCATTTGTCCACAGTTCTCCTTAGTCTGATTGTCTGTGATAAGCTCATGTAATGTATTTATGGCTGTCCATGATGCCATCACATCATGGGATCACCTGCAAAATCATGTGGACCACCACATCCAATAGGCATCTTGGGAAGTCTGGGGGAAATGAAGTTGAGGGACAACGAATATGGTAACAAAAAGAACTGCATCACAACAACACACAAGTGTATTTGGAGCAAGTACTTTAAAACTGTTGAAAATGGGAGGCACTTTTAGATTAACCTAGGACAGGCTTCCTCAGCCTTGGCCCTTCAGATATTTTGAGAATACAATTCCCATCATCCCTGACCACTGGTCCTGCTAAATAGGGATCATGGGAATTGTAGGCCAAAAACAGCTGGAGGGCCGAGGTTGAGGAAGCCTGGCCTAGGATAATTTGTCATTTTGAAGCTCATCAGTATGACAACAGAAGTAAATTATTTTTCTGTGAAATCATCTATAACTTGAACTTAGTGTCCACTGAAATCAGTGGACAATAGTCATAATTATTCACTTCTCCCACTAAGTTCAGTGGGACTTACTGTCAACTAACAGTCTGGATCCAATCCACAGTATATTTTTAGGTAATGATGCATATACCGGTAGCTCTAGCCAAATCCAGTTCAACATCAGTACACCTATGCATGGAAATTATGCTGTCTTGGGAGTCAGAGCAGGCCCACTTAAAGGAAAGGACCTAAGTTAGCCATGTCCATCAATTCTGCTCTGAGTAGAACTCAGAGTAGAACTCAGTGGGTACAAACCCATTGAACTGAATGAAAATTAGTTTCTGACCTGGGTAATGGAGGTGTATCTATAGAGAATGGAAACTGTTGGCTTCTCAATCATATTAAGAAAAATGAGAAGGGTCAATCACTGTTGGGGTCCATTCCTAATAAATTGTTGTTGTTGTTATTCCCATTGGACGGTTTCCCAACCACTTAGAATCACCAACAAGTAGATGTCCACAACTTAGTGAATCTGTTTCTCTTGTCTGAAATGTTTGTCCCTTTTGTAAGACTTCTGACCAAAGAGAAAAGCAAAACAAGTTCTGTTGTGAATATCATGGAATCACTTCAAGATCAGGGTGAGGTCCACTCATTAATGAATGTCATTTGAGATAATTAAGTAGCCCTTTCTGGCTGGTTGGACACAGAGGATGCAAAATGTTTACTGGGAATCCCATGGGAAGCCTGGAAGGCTCGGCCTCCAAATAATTTTCAATTTGTTCCAAACTGGGTATCTTGGAGGCTGGAGGCAACGGCTGGAGGCAATGGCTGTGCGGGATCAGCCTGAGGGATCTCAGACCTGCTAATCTCTGGGAGGTAATTATATTCTGACTGAGGCTAAATTAACAAATATATAATTTGCCACTTTAGATCGCCTCCTTATTACAGAGATGTAGGAAGTAGTACCTATAATACTGCCTTTCCCAGGTTCCCTTTTATACCTCCAAGGCTTGATGCACTTTATTAATGCTTCCATCTTACAGAGGGGAAGCCATGTTAGTCTGCAGCAGCACAAACAAAGAGGCAATTCTTAAATCACAATACCCAGTCAAACTGGGTATTGGAGCAGTCAAACTGCTCCAATGGATGCACTGATGACTAGGGTAGGGTTGCCATAATTCAAAAAGTAAAAACCAGGACACCCACAACGACCTTTTTTTTTTTTTTTTTAATAAAGCCACTGAAATTGTTGACCCACAATTTTCTGATTGACTTGCCTAAGATCTGTGACAAAGCACTGCCTTTCGGAAATCCCCCCACCCAGACGTCAATTACGCCTTTGAAATCCCAGTAATGTCTGGAAAAATCTGGGTGTATGGCAGCCCTAAGAGCCTAGGGATACCCATGGGTGTACTTGCACCAACCAACTAACACCTTCCTTGCTGCCCCCAAGAGGACTATTCTCCCCCTGCTGCAATTTGATTTGTGAAAAAAGTAATCTATTCTCACCTCTTCCCGCCTTATTTTACCTCCACAACAACCCTATGAGGCAGGTTAAGCTGAGAGAGAGTGACTGGCCACCAAAAAGCTTCACGGTTTAGAAGGGACTTGACCTCTGCTCTCCCAGGAGCCAACACCATGAATGGAAGCTAAAGCACCAAAACACCTTATTAGGACACCTACAATTTGGAACTTCCTCACCTTACATATGAGACAGGCACTGTCTTGATTATGTTTTTGGTGCCTATTAAAGATCTTCCTTTTCCAAACATTCCTCATTTTAAGTGGAGTTTTCGATCCCACTCTATACTGAACTTGAAATGTGTGTGTTTATCACTTTGGGATATTTTATGGGCAGTGTTTCAGAATTAATTAAACTAACAATTCACTGTAGCTTGTGCAGCCTGACCCTATGCATGTAAGCCTTGTTGAGTTCAAGTGAGCCTAGGCACACTTTCTCCATGTGCAGGCAAGGCTGTATTAGATTTCCTTCTGAGTAAACATGCACAAGACCGCTTTCCAGCTTCTCTCTCTTTCCCTCCCCCTCCTTTCTGCATTACATGAGAGGCCGAGAGACAATGATTGTCTCAGGGTTGCTCACTGAGCTTCATGGTTGAGTGTGGATTTGAACCTGGGTCTCCTTTGTCTTAGCACATCATTCTAATTGCTGCATCATATTGGTATAACCTTGTAATGCAATGTCTTTGAGAATTCCCCTCTTTCTAAGCAGAGATTTTATGTTTGTAGGTTAATTCATTGGCAAGTAGTTTGTCCTGCTAAAGCTATTGCATGTATATTCCCATAAGTAGTAACACAAGCCAACTTGGATATTGCTGACCAGGTAACCTATCTGTCCCTTGACGCATGTGTTTGCTAAATATTTTCATTCTCAGACAATAGAGATTTGTATTCTTAAGCCTCTGCATTAATCTCAGGGACATGGAGACTCAAGTTCCCCTCCTACTGTGAAATGCATTTTATACCACACTCCAGTGTTGATGTTTTACCAAAAATTTAAAATGACCTTATTGTTCCCCACCCCATCCTAACATTCATGGAGAAATAAGGCAAAGAAGCTAATTAAGAAATAAAGATTTTGGTCTTCTGCACTTATGCTTGCTTTCCTTTCTAATAAAATATTTAAGCTAAATTGAATTTAACTTAACTCGATGACTGTTTAACCTTAGCAGTCATCAGTTTACTGCAGTTATTTCCAGAGTGGTTTTTTTTTTTTAATGGAAAAAAAAAGCTTAAACATCTTTGGCACTTTACCAAAAATGCTCTGGCATCCTCTCTTTGACTGTGACTTTATAATTCCTGATTCACCGGTGCAATAGTTTAAGGAAAGCAATTTTACAATATTTTTCATTTATAAGAAAACAGATGGAGACGAACGTATCTGCAATTGGGGCTTGCTCAGTTTAATTTATTTCTCAGAGTAAAGTAAAAGATAACTGTGAGGTTGGCACAAGCCAAATTCCATAATGGCATTGCTTGCAAATTATATATATATATATTTGAGATTACTGTCATGGAGAGAAGCAATTCAGTGTCACTAAGGCATCCCCTTCCCCCACGCAGGCTAAACACTCTCCTTCTTCATTTCCAAATGCTGTCTTTCAAAGAAGAGCTACCCCACAAAGAGAATTAAATTTAACCTCCTCCCTGCAACTTGCTGCAAAACAAACAAACTTCCTAAAGTGACATTTCCATTAGACTTGTGTCTCTTTGTTTTTTTAATGGGAGAGGGATGAAAATTACTGTCACATCGGCATATTGTGAAAATGTCATTTGCAGTGAGGAAAAATCCTCACATGCTGTATTAGTCTTCAGAGCCTTTCATTTCATTCATTCTGACTAACACAGTAGGAAACTCACAGCCCATCAGGGACCTATTGAGGCAGGAACCATTGCGAGCTGCTTTTTTATTTTTTAGAAACAAAAATGATGTTTATTTCCAATGTTTCCTCTAAAATGCTCAAGGTGGTGACTACAGTTCTTCCCTGACCCCCTTTTAAAAAAATCCTCACAACAACCCTCCAAGGTTGGTTAAACTGAGAGATGGTAATTGACCCAAACTCACCCACCCAAGGTATTTCATGGCTGAGTAGGGGGTTGAACCTGGGTTTCCTAATCTGACACTGCACCACACTGCTTTCAACATGGTGTCTGGAGAATGAATCTTGCTTTGCCAGATAATCTCAAGCCTGCAGCTTCTGGGTAAGGTAACCCTTTGGCCTCCTTTGGTCTCAGGGAGACAGAAGGGACCCTCTCCCTGACTAGAGGGGGCCACAAAGCTTCTTTTTCTGCCATCTATATGCAGCTTTCTAGCCACACCCACTGCCTCCATTATCTTGCTCATGAGTAGGCCCACCAGCAGGTTACTGCTCATGAGGAAGCATTCAGCTAGGGTTGAATTTCCCAGATTAGGCAGTCGGGATTATTGCCTGGGTGGAAAATCGCTGAGTGTCCTGGAAAATCCTGGGCGCACAGCAACCCATGTTGACTACTTTGCATCTCCATTTACACAGATCAGGTAGGAGGTAAGATCTTTGCCTAAATCCACGTAGAGCTGAAGAGACAGTATTGGATTAGATAAACGAATGATATAAGGCAGCTTCTTTTTCTTCCTTTGTTATAACACTAGAACACAGGTCAAGCACATCAGGCCGAATGTTGGAAGATTCAGGACAGACAAAAGGAAGTACTTCTTTGTACAGCACAGAGTTGGACTATGGGATCTGATCTGACAAGAGCTAGTGATGCCCACCAGTTTGGATGGATTTAGAAGGGAGGCTTTGGCAGATGACACTATCAGTGGCTACTAACCTTGAACTGATAAGGGGTTAGGGTTTGGACTCCACATTCTAATATGTGTTTTAAAAAATACTCATTTGAGCCCTTGGCACCTTAAAGTTTATCTAGTTCTGGCTTAGAGACTTCTGGACAAGGACAGTATTGGCCAGAGCCAAATCTGAATCTGCTACAGACCAAACACAGACACTGAGGACCAAAGACAGAGGGAGCAGCATGAGAATGGACTAGCAAGGAATGAACCTACTACCCCCAACCCCACAACTCCTCCAACATTCTGGAATTTTGCAGACAACCAGCTTGCTTGGTCTAATTCTGGGAGTAAGTTATTACTCCAAGTACTGAAAGGGCAGCATGTGTATATTCTCAAAATATTTCCTTGGGACCACTTAAGAGGTCACCTGGAGTGGCATGGTTGCTGGTCTTCTTGGCATTGCTTCCAAGCCATTCCATGTTCCACCCATGTGGTTAAACTGAACTTGTATGCTTACACAGTGTGGAAGGAAACGGGGGTTGGGTTATTTTTCATGTTATAAAAGCATGCATATGCCACTAAACCACGTGGGTGGAAGCCTTATACATTCCTGGAGTGGTGTGGGAGCAGTCATGGAGGGGAAGCATGGGCACCAGATAATGTATAAAGCAGTCTTGAGTGATTCAAAGTCAGGATCCTGGACCACTGCCAATTTGGGTGGCCAGGTGTCCTACATTACAAAGGACAGTCCTCTATTTGAAGGACTGTCAGTCCAAGTTCAGTTTCAAGATAGAGAATGAAAGGAAGGCAAAGTAGGGGCAACTTGAAGTTACCTGTCAACTGGTAGCCCCTGAACAACAGACCAAACAGGGACATGGTTACAGTCTCTAAGATGTATAGTATTTCTATGGAAATTATAACCATTAGCCATTATTCCTTTGCACTGAGCTGCATAAATCAGCACATGCAAATTGTATGCAAATTTGCATGCTTTTTTGTGTATACCCCTTTTTGAGCTGAACTATATTTGTCCAGGAACTGTCTTCCTCATTTCACCGCAGCATCAGCTTTTATTGGTGACTATGGTGTTGAATTAATTTATCTCATATTTTTTATGATAAACACATCACATTAGAATAATACAAACATTATTGTGCAAATTAACATTGTAGTCCAAATTAATAGTCTGCATTATATTTACCAGGGAGTATGGAAAAAGGTCGTGTAGGAGGAGAGTCATATTATGGGCCCTGATTAATCATACTTCATTAGTGCAGACAGGAAGCCATAAAACAAAATTACATTTGTGAGTCAATTGCTGGAAGAAGCAAGGCCAGAGAGTTGTAGTACAAGAATGATCCCCTTTCCTCACTCTTTTTCCCAATGAAACACCTCTGGAACACTCTATAATTGACCATGAAAGAAGCCGCTTTAGATGGGAAGCAGATTAAAAGACTTAAGGAACTTGTTTGCAAAGCTCACCTCCTATCCATTCCACAGTATTCAGGAGCCACGCTTGTGCATGAGCTAAAGTTAGGTTAGGTTGCATTAAATTCATGAATTGCTTCCCACAACAAGAAGTCTGGAAGCAATTTAAGACAAACAAAATATAGCAATAAAAATCAATAAACGTACTGAAAACCCCACCAAAGAAAAAAGAAAATCAAATCATGGATGCTGTCCAAATGCCCAGGAAAACAAAAATGTCTTTTCCTGGTGCCAGAATGATGATGCCAGGCAGGTCTCCTTGGGGATAATATTCCATAGATGGGAACTACTACAGAAAAAGCCTATGTTTTCACCACCAGCCTCTAGACATGCCTTGGAGGTGACATTCAGAGAAGGGCCTCAAAAGATGATCTTAGGACCTGGGAAGGGTCATATGGAGAAAAGGCTGTCATACAGGTACAGTCATACCTCGGGTTGAATGTGCTTCAGGTTGAGAACTTTTGGGTTGCGCTCCACAGCAACCCGGAAGTAACGGAGTGCGTTACTTCTGTGTTTTGCTGCTCGCGCATGCACATACGCTCAAAATGACATCATGCGCATGCACGGAAGTGGCAAAACGTGACCTGTGCACACGCAGATGCGCCATCGTGTCTTACGTTCTATTCAGGATGTGAACAGGGCTCCGGAACGGGGCTCCGTTCACAGCCCGAGGAACCACTGTATAGGGATCCCGAGATGTATAACACTTTAAAGGTCAAAACCAAAACTTTAAATTCAGCCTAGAAACAAATTGGTAGGCAGCACAATCAGGCCAGAAGCAATGTTATAGGTGCAAGCCTGTCCCAGCTAAAAATCTAGCCACTGCATTCTACACTAGCTACAGAAGTGACCTGCTTGGTGGGGCGAAGCTCCTATGATGGCTTCCTGGCAGGTGGGTCACAGTTGCTTACTGGGAACCGGGGGGGGGGGGGGAGAACTGGGGAGGTTGGCATGGTCAAAATGGAAAAAAGGTATATTTTGTCAAACATCATTCTCCCTTTATCTGGGAACCATGTATAATCACCCTAGGTGACAAGGTGAGGGGCCATAGCTACATGGTAGAGCAACTGCTTTGCATGCAGAAGGTCCCAGTTTCAATTCCTTGGTATTTCCAGGTAAGGCTGGAAGAGACCTGTATCTGTAACCTGGAGAGCCACTGCCAGTCAGCATAGACAATACTGAACTAGGAGGACCAATGGCCTCAGTCAGCATAAGGCCATCTTCCTATGTGTGGCTATCTACATGGTTACATCTCTCTTTCATTATCTGGGAGTCTTTACACATCTTAGGTGGGCTCTTTAGCTTAAGCCATTTGGTGCTATATTGTATTTCATCTCCAAAGCCTTTACTGTGTTCTCTGGTGGTTATCCTTGTAGGAGATCTGTAACTGCTTTCCATCTGATGAACAGGAGGCCTTAAAAGTTCAGTGTGTTTGTGCTTGTGTTCTTGGTTTGGGGGCTGCTTGTCTTCCTTTCCTTTCCTTTTTTAAACGTGTCATCATGATATATGGGCATTGCACTCATTGTGGCTTGTCAGGCTAGATCAGGCTGCATCTTGTCACACAGAGAAACAAATGAAGGCAATATGACTGAGTTGCAGATACATATCACAGGCCATTATAAAGTTAATAAAAACTTTCTTTGATGGGAAGTGCATTTGATGTGTTCTCTGAATGTGCCTCGGATCATGTTGCCTTCTCCCCCCGCCACAAGTCAGAATCTCCAAATCTTTCATTCTTCCATTTAAAGTACTTAACTGGTTGAATTCCATGTTACTGAGGCATGCACCAAACCACCCTGCCCCTGATTCCACCCCTCTCCTTTTTCTTCTCCCCACTGAGCAACACTGTTGTTGAGGATACTGCAGAAAAGCAAAACAAAATTCTAATGAAGGTGATATTGTAATAAAAAGAAGTATATTACAATGTTAACATTTATTAATATTAATGAGATTACTATGGCTTCTTATTCATATCTGTATTAATTGACTCGACAACTGGCAGAGGGAGCCTGAGAAAATGAATGCATAAGCAGGAAGTAGAGACAGCAACTCTTTGACATTTATTGAAGGGAAGGGTGCCTCTTAAGTGTAAAAGATGAGTGAACTGGTTTTAGTGGGGGAAAGAGGGATCTGAAGGATGGACCAACCAGGATTGGAGGCAATGTGCCTCTGAATATCAGTTTCTGGGAGTGCTAGTGGGGATTTGCATTTAAAGGTGAGCCTACCTGATTTGTACTTTCTGAAACAGTTTTTGGTTTAGTTCACCTGGTTCATACATTACTTTTATATATATATTTAAAAGAAGCATGAATTTTAGATAAGAATTTTCTATCTTGCAAATCAGGAGCAGGCAGACTTCAGGCTAGTGGGTTCAGCTATATCTTCAAGTGAGAACCACCAAACCTGGCCTGCTTCCAATTATTAATAATTAAAGAATTCTGAGAACAGGAATTTGTTCTGAGTACCAGAACTCAATGGAGCTCACAGGCTCACACGTATATCCACTCCCAATTATCTCAAGTTTTCTTCATTTCATCAAAATTTATGGTGACAGAGGGATGGTTGTTCTGCTGCTATTGTTAAAAAACAGGAAATCAGAAATCCTTGTCAACCACCCAGAAAATCTGCTCACAACCACACTATACATTTAAAACACTCTTATACACCACTTTAACAGCAATGGAGAATCCTGGAAACTATGGCTTTCTAAGGGCGCTGGGAATTGTACGTTTGTGAGGTCAGAGCCCTTAACAAACTACAGTTCCCAGGATTCTCTGGGAGAAGCCATGACTGTTAAAGTGGTGTAAGAGTGCCTTAAATGTACTGTGTTGATGTGTACAGGGTGTATACAGGGCCCATGATCACACACACATGCAATCTGTATGCATGAGGACTCTTTTGCATCGTCACCGTCACATAACACTGATTCCTTGCCGAAATGTAGGCAGGGTTGCTAGGCGATAGGGACATATTTACATCTATGGTGGGAATGTCCAAAAACCAAAGCTTTAAGGGTTATTGCTTCCTAAGCAAATGGATCAGTTGTTTTTGGTTATACATATCCTGAAGATTATTGTGTGCATTTTTTATACTTGCCTAGTTTTGGTGTTTGTTTGTGCTTGTGCCTGCCCCCCCCCCCAATTATTATATGATTTTTAAAAACTTGGTTGTGTGAATTATTGTGTAATTGATCTCATGTGTAGGATTTATCAAAACTCAATGAAAATCTATACAAAAGAGAAAATGAAACAAAAGAGATGCAGCAATATTATCTCTTTTACAAAAGCAAGAAGCAAACTGCTTTGAGCCTAGGGAAATGTACCAAAATTTCATTCTTAAACAAACAACATTCTTTCCTTTTCCAACCTTTGATTTATAGAACTGGGATAATTTCATGTCTCACTGGTTTTTCAGAGGTTAAAGCATTTTAAGATGTTAAATAAATAATCTCAATAAGAATATTATGCGCAACTGGGCTACATTCTAGGGGAGCCAGGTTGTTCAGGAAGCACCTGGGAGGTTGTTCCACAGCACCTGAACTATGCTGTGCCTTGGTAACTGAAGCTTACAGGAAGTTTTGGATGAAGTTATATAAGTACAACTACAGTATATATGCAATGCCTCTTTTGTTTAATATATGCAACTTGCAAAAGTATGAAGTGGCCACAGCCTTCATTTTGCCAGCCAGTTGGATGGAGACATATTTAAGAGAGATACCTCAAAAGGTGTTCTATTAGGCAAATTTACAGGGCTCAATGATTAATTATACCCATAATAATCCACTCCCATAGCCACAGGCCCAAAGCAGCTATTACTCAGAATATAAATACCAGCCTCTTTCTCACAGGCAACTCAAGACACCATGGAGTCTGCATTAGTGAAAAACCCTTGGAAAACATTCAGTGACTTTCCCATTCATACTAATCTCAGGAATAAAATTACAGTCTGGAGCTGCGTGGAAGGGAAGGGCCATGGCTCAGTGGCAGAGCATGTGCCTTCCATGGAGACTACCTCAGGTTAAATCTGAAGCATCTCCAGGGAGGACTAGGAAAAGAAGTGCCTCACCAGGTGGGGCAAAGCTGTTATGCTAGCTTCTTGGCAGGTGGGTCCCTGTTGCTTAGTGGGTAGAAAGGGGAGGCAGAGGGGAGGCTGGTGTGGTGTAAACACAGCAGCAGGAGCGGCATATTGGCCTCACTAGTCTGTTTGCATCATGCCAACCATGCCAACACTTCCATGCATGTTTTAAGAGTCATCTGCCCACTCTCCTCTCAGGGATTTAACTTCTCATGTCTTCCAGGGGAGGGGGATGAAATCTGAACAACTCAAATAGATAATGTATGCACATTAACCGTATTTTTGAAAATGGTATCCCAGCATGGCCACAAAATGCCAAACTGGGACATTGTCTTAGCAGAAACAGATGCCAGAAAGTGGATGTTATCCTTGGGAAATAGGAGAGAGTTTGGAGCATAAATGTACATGTGTGCCAGTCCCACCCCACAGGAAGAATTTACCTCCAGATTCTTCCAGATGTTCTGCCTGAGCAGGATGACTCAAACTCACATCACGTTTCCCTCTGGGCAATATTCGGTGGCAACTAGAGGCAAGAAATTACCATTGCCAAGAAGCTCTGGTTACAGGGAATGAGCTTTCTACTGTGGAATCTGCCTTTAGCCTTTGGAGCATGGTAGTGCAATTAGACTCATAACCAGAAATGCTGTGACAAGAGGAGGTCCAAGGGTGTCTGGGGGTGGAGTGAGGTAAATCAAAGCAAAGAAGTAAGAATCTAAATATCTGGTGCTTAATAAAGTTATTTATCCATTTAGTTGTTACCTGGATAAATTGCTCCCTCCAGAAGGAGCCCAGGGTGATGTACAATAAAAGATTAAAAACAACCAAATGCATCAAATAGATAAGATAGAAAAGAATGAAGCCATTAAAACACAGTATTCATTTGCAGCCATTGGTTATTAACCCAGCAGCATTTCATTCTCTAAAAAGCCAGAGTAAACAAGGAAATCTTCAGGTGGTGCATGAATGTAAAAAATGAGGAGTTAAAGCAAATGCAATTCCTGGGGGGAGGTGTTCCGATGTCAGGGGGCCAGGACAAAGAAGACCCTGTCACACAATTTGAACCATAAATCCTAGTGGAGTCCACAAGCAGAGTATCCTCCCCACCTGACCTTAGGGATTGGGTTGGCTGGTATTGGAGGAAGCATTCTGCAACTACTGGGACCCTGAGCTCTTTAGGCTTCACAAACCAACACCTTGAATCAGTCTGGTACCACACAGCCAGTTATGTCCCTGCATTCCATATTGAGTAAATGTAGTTTAGAAAATGTAAAACGACATGTCTAGTGACTATCAGTTGTCTCAGTCCCTTTGTATTCATTAGCCGGAGCAATGGAAGATTTTCATGGTAGAACCAAAAAACAACATGGCTAATTTGGTTCCTTAACCTGGCAGTTGGGTAGAATTGCTTCACAAATAAAAGGTTCAGCACTTAAAAGAAAGATAATAAGGCTAAAGCAACTCCTCCATGAGGAAAAGTTACAATGTTTAGGGCTTTTTAGCTTAACAGAGCAAGAAAGGCAACTCACCACCTGGCACAGGGCAGGGCCTGACAGGCCTTATAGGAACTGCTGCTGTGGCTACCAGCCAGGAGGACTCCCCTGCTCAGTACCTGAGGGCCCTAGTCCTGCAACTCACCACCTGGCCCAGGGCAGGGCCTGATGGGCTCTATAGGGGATTGCTGCTGCCGCTGCTACTGCTGGGCAGAGAAGGCTCCATTTTGTTTTGTTTTTGTTTTTTGTTTAAATTGCTGTTATGTTTTTACCTATTTCATTTTAAACTGTGATATTAATGCTGTATTCTTAGTTTTAGATTTTTATTTATGTGGAAATTGTTTCCCATTTGGTTGTGTATTTTTTTGATGTGGTTTATTTACTGTTTATGACTTTTGTAATCATGCAAATCTTGTTATGCTGTAAGCTGCCTTAAGCATTGTTTTTTTAACTGTGGAAAGGCGGCATACAAATAAAAAATGATGGTGAAATTATGATAATGGGTGGGGACATGACAGAGGTATATATATAATTATGCATAGTGTGGATAAAGTGAGCAGGGATGTATTTTTGTCCCTCTCTGAAAATCCGAGAACCTGTGAGATTCAAGACAGACAAAAAGAAGTACTTCTTCACCCAGTTAAACATAGGATTTACTACCACAAGATGCAATGCGGGTCACCAACTTGGACCGCTTTAAAAAGGGACAATTTATTTATTTATGACATTTATATCCTGTCCTTCCTCTCAAAGGAGCCCAGGGCAGCAAACACACACACAAAAATTAAAAAATAAGATAAAAACAAATTTAAAACATTTGAAAACTGTTAAAAACTTCTGAAAGCAAGAAAAACACAATAAAGCATCCAAGGCAAATTTAAGAACGGGCATAACCGTGTCGGGATACAGAGATGTTTTCTGCAGGTGTCTGAAAGTAACAATGGTGGTGTTTGCCTAATGTCAATAAGCAGGGACTTCCAAAGGACAGGGGCTGCCACACTAAAAGAATGATTCCTTACAAGTGAAGAGCAAACATTTTGTGCCACTTGAAAAGTGGAACATCAGTCAAATTAACCGAGGAGAAAAAAGGCTACCAATGGCTACTAGTCATGATGACTATAGTCTATATTACCTCCAGTATGAAAGATGGTTTCCCTCTGAATACCAGTTGCAGGAGAACAAGAGCAAGAGCAGTGCTGTTTCTCAAGACAAAATGGTGCTGGAACGCACCTCCCTCAGAAGACTCACCCCAGAGTCCAAAGAGGATGTATTTGGGCTGAGGGAGGTGGGTCTCCTTGCCAGCCGGAGGGTAGTTGAGGCTGCTCAGCTGAGGCGAGCAGAGCCTTCCTTGCCTGAGCTGAGCAGCTTAAAGTCGCCCCCACCTTGTGTGAACTGGAACAGCTGGGGGTTTGCTCAGCTGAGGCACAGCTTCCCTGTGCATCAGCTGTTAGCTGGGAGGTTGAAGAGCCTCAAAAAAGCCCCACTGTGCCTCCAACTCGTGAGGAGACCCTCTCTGGAGCCCATAGAGGATGTCCCATTAGACCTCTGGGGAGGGTCTCCTCATGAGCCAGAGGTGCAGCAGGGCTTTGCTGAGGCTGTTGAGGTCTCTCCCCACACTTCCAGGGGTCACCTGAGAGGTTCTGGAATGCTGTTCCGGAGCAATCCAACTGAAAAAAAAAAATCCCTGAGCAGGAGAATGTAATTGCACACACATTCTCCTCTCTTCCTATAGGCATTTGGTTGACCCCCTGTGGGAACAGAAGTTATATGGGTCTCTCTGGTCTGATCCACCAGGGCTCTTATGTCCTTCCTATCTCTGAAGGATCCTGCTCCACAAAGACCCTCATCCCTGCATCTCTGGTCCCCTGTGCTGGTCCTTGGTGCTGTCTGCCAACCACATGGTCCTGGGCCAATGTTGGAAAGACCCCCAGCCTTACTCAGATGATAAGAAGAGTGCTTGTTTCCATTCCCCAGGAATAAGATGGCAGGTGGTTTAAGTTTTAAGCAAGACTTCCCCTGCTACCCTCTTTTCATTATATTTGACATGTTGTAGCCTGAGTTTTGTAACAGACTTGTAGCCTATGGCATCAGACAGGGGAGATGAAATTTAGAGCAAACATACACAAAAAGAAAATGTACAAAACATTGAATTGACAGCTTGCTGAGGTAGCTTTTTGCCAGACCAGCTCTAGCACAGTCACTGCACGTTGATGTACAGTAGTTGACATAGCTTTGTTGTGATGTGATGGGATGAAATCACCATTCAGTGTTCCTAATACCCTATGATTTGCTATATAAAGAGGATGAGGGGGAGTCCAGTACTAACAAGTGTTACAGCAAACCACAGTGCACAGAAAAGCACATGGGGATGACTTTCTGAGCTACGTCTTCTTAACAAACAAAATATCTGCACCAGTACACTAAGAATGCCATAGGTCCTTTCCCCTGCCTTTCTTCCAAACTATCCCTTATGGATTCCTGGGTATTTTTGCTCTTCTAGTTGGAAAATCAATGCCTGGTTCCATTGTAATTTACAGCAATGATGCTATAAGGTGCTCATTTCTATAAATCATCTAAAAGTCTTGAAGGCCTTAGCTAGGGAAAGATCACCCCCAGTCTAGCTCTTCTCTTCGAATTGGATCACTACACCAGGGTTTCATGATTTGGAATAGGATTACAGGTTTGAGTGGGGTACAAAATTTGTATAGGGTTGCCAGGTCAGGAGCATCCCAGACCCTGAGATTTCAGGGCCCAAACCTGAAGCCTCAGGGTGGCCTCTGGTGATGTCCTGGTAGGGTATAGAATGTAGTTTATTGTACAAAAGAAAGTATCATATTTGTTGCTCTGCTTACTATCATGTACCTACCAAAAGGTTTTCCTAAAGGAAATGCATTCCTTCTGCTGAAAAAGGTTATCCACCTTCGTGTTAGATCATGGTGACTGAACACATTTAAATCAGTGTCAAGTGCAGAAAACGTACATGATCATGATCACTGATAACCTTTAAACTTCATTTTTATTCTGAATGTTGTAATCTTATTGTACTTTATATTTATACGCCACTTAGTTATTATGGATAAATGGTGGTATGGACATATTTTAATACATAAGCAAAGAACACAAACCACTTTCAAACAAGTTTAGATAGGTACTGTAGTTTGGATGTAGACTTACCCATCTGAAGGGCAAATATTTCTTCCTTTCTTCTTTCCTCCTTTCTTTTCTTGCATTTTGCTCATTGTTTTATTTAAGGCTTTTATATCCCACATAATTATTCATATTTCTAAGTGATGCACATAAAAACAATCCAGAGAAAATGAGACAATAAAACAATACAAAATTATCATAAAACTGAACACCACCTTAAAACACTAGCTGGAACAAAAAAGGTGGCATTCAGACAGCACTTTGTAGCACTTTCCTGATGTTTCCTTACCTGAATTTTTTCCCGTGTCTTATGTGATCTTTCACACAATGTAACAACCATTTCTAGAAATCTACTGAAATCTAGTAGAAGTTTAGCACTTATTTCTGTGTTATTTGCTTTCGGGGAGGGGGGGAGTTTGCGACTCTGTAAGCCAGAGAATTGTGTGAGTTTTGTGCTGCAGAGTTTTCATGCTCATGCCCCAAAACTGGGAAGGGGTATATCCCAGTATGCAGTTCTTTCTCATGATGCGAGCATGCACATAAAGGGTGGCAACATATCTGATGATGTCTGCTGTTGTCTACTGGTGGTGTAGTGGTTAAAAAGCCAGGGTTCCAAAAATGCAACAGGTAATAGGCAGTGTAAAGGGAATATTAGAAACTGAGAAAGCATCATGAGAAAGAACTGCATACTGGGATATACCCCTTCCCAGTTTTGGGGCATGAGCATGAAAACCCTGCAGCATAAAACTCAGAAGCATTTGCATTAGAACAAGGAAGACTAGTGCAAAATCCCACATCTCAATGCACCCTTAGTTATGCACCTGAAGTTCCACCTTTCTTCCATCATGGCAACCAAGGCAGAGTGCTTGTGGCCTATCTGGGCACTGACCTGATCCAGACCTGCTTAGCTTCTGCAAAGTGGTGATCTCATATGCCTTCAGGTCATATCTTGGAACAATATGTTAAGTGATGAGTGTCCTGATTATAATTGGAGACTGGGAGCTCTCCAACTCACTCGTTCTTTTCTTGTCTCTTGAATGTCTACCTCCTTCTGCTGTTACCTTATTCTTCCTTTACAGGACAACCTTTAAAATATTGCACAAACATGGCATGGCAATAGCAAGACTATTACTACTGCATTGATGCTGACACTGAGTCTAGACCTGGTCATCACAAACATTCAGAATAAATTGGTCAAACATCTTGTCAAGGTAAGAAGGCAAGAAGACAGAGGCAAAGTTGGATATTGAAAAACCACAGATGTGTCTTCCTCATAATGTTGCTACCTTTGTGTCACATTCAACACTGAAATCAAGAAGGAACCAATGTGCATTTTAAACCAGGGTGGTAAGCTGTGGCACTCCAACTCCCATCAGCCCCAGCTAGCATGGCAACAGTGCGCCAACAACCTCTGGAAGCTCACAAGTTTCCCACCCTTACCTCAAACTAATGGCTTAGTTCAGAGGGTTGAAGAAGAAAATATCCCTTCCTAGCAGAGATGAGAACCATCTTGGACCCTGGAAAAAGGAAACTGTCTCTATGAGGTAAACTACTGCATTGCTATGCAGCAATTGCAGTTGAGCCGAAATGATCAAATCAAGTTGCTGTCTCTTGGGATAAATTTAACAGGTAAATCAATTAAATATAACTCAGGGAGACCTCAGAGCATTACAGTGAGCTGCCTCTGCAATTCACAAGTGAGGATCAGGGAAAGATTTTGCCCTAGTCTCTGTTGCCGGCTTTTCCATGGAGCTTTGAAAGCAAGGTGCACACACAGACCTGCGTTTATGAGCCACGGCACTGTGGTTTAATAATTGACAAGTAAAGCCTTCGCTCAAAGGATGGGAAGCATCTTTGCATCTTTGCCCTGCCACGTTTAATTTTAATTTTAATTACACTTTTAATTTGTTGTTTGAAAGGTTTTTATGCACCACCCAACAATACTGAATGAAGACTATATTACAGAAGATAGAGAAGACAAGGGAAGGAGCTCATGGGAATGATTTGCCTGTCAATGTGTAGACAGAGGACCATATAACACTCTACGGAGCCATAGTGAATCCTAATAATAGGCATATCTCTGCTTTTCCCAGGGTGGTACTGGGGAAGAGAAATGGGATTGCACCCACTGGAACTGCATGTCTTCATCTGAAGCTGTGAACAGAGCATGTTCACCAGGATTGGCCCTGCTGTTAGGCAGAGTGAAGCAGCTGCCACAGGTGGCAAATGCTGGGATGAGTGATGATATGTTGGAGGACAGAGCTAGGTCCTGATCTGTACTCTCTAAGTTAGCCTTTTGCCCTCAGGTGAAGTAGAGGAGATGCTGTCATTAAAATATACAGCTGAAAGAATGCTAGAAGTGAGATACCGGAAATATTTTGAAGGCGTAAACAAAGATTGCATGATCAAGTATGGACACTGGCTATAAGCTCAGATAAAGCAGAAATCAAGCTTTGTTTTTTTAAAGTAACTTTCTATTTAGCAAGATTTTATTTTTCATGTAAATGAGGAACGCAGCATCCACATGATCCTGTCACAATCCACCAAAATGTGGAACTGTCTCTCAGTATCTCCAGAATAGATGGACAAATTTGTTCTTCCAAAAGAGCCCCAAATGCCCAGGTACAAAGACAAAGGCATCCTACTTCTGAACTTTCACTGATGCTCAAACTCTGTAGAACTCATATGACTCACCTTTAACAACATTAACTTATGCAAGAATATGTGTCCTTTTGCTTTGCTACTCTGTTTATTTTCATTATTAAAGATCTCATTTGATCTGCTTGTCATTTGCAAAAACTGCATGTACTGCTTTCATCCAGGGGTAACCTGTGTGGTGCCCTCTAGAAGTTGTTGTTGGACTACAACTCCCATCAGCGCTAGCTAGCAGAACCCATGGCCAGGGATAATGGGAGATGTAGTCCAACAACATCCAGATGGCACAATATTGGCTACCCTGCTTTATTCCAATATTTATTTTGTTGCTCATTCTTGTAGATTTTTGGCTTTGAACTTACTTTAAAATATTTGTTTCAATTTTCAATGCATACAACACATGAAAAACAATTAGAACAACATGAAAAACAAAATATAAAAATTAAAACGTATGAAATAAGTACATTTGTATATGGGTAGAGTTTGCAATAATTACCTCTTTTCCCTTGAATTTATTGTTTGAAAGTACAAGGAGATGGATAGAAGAAGGTCTAAATCCAGAATGGGGAACCTGTGGCCCTCTAGATAGCACCAGACTCCAACTCCCATCAGCCCCTGCCAACATTGTCAATGGTGAGAGATGATGGGAGTTATAGTCCACTGGTTCCCCATCCCTGATCTAAATAAACACTACAGAGGAGATGAGCACTGTTAAAACGTATTATTATAAAATCCAAAGGCGGCAGTCTTATATATCATATAACCTTGGAGCAATGACGAGACAGAAACTTGCATTTTAATGCAAATCATTATGTGAACTAAAACACAAGTGTCCTTCAAAATGTGCTTTTCTCCTAATTTTGCAATGTAGCTCATTGTATTTGGGGAAAGTGCTTGCAACAGGCTGCGTATTAGGTAAAATTGCATATAACGATGTTTAGGAGAAATTTACATTAAAATGCCGTTAAGAGTTTTCATGAAAGGCCTTGAAAGTGTGCAAATGTGGAAGATTCAACTTAAGGTTGGAAAGATGAGAAAAAGAAAGAAACCGTAATTGACAGAATATCCTATCCCTAAGGGGCAAGACCCCTGCTCAATTTCTCTGTACATTTCTTTACCCTTAAACAAAGTTATTTATTTATTTATTAACATTACAGTGGTACCTCGGGTTACATACGCTTCAGGTTACATACGCTTCAGGTTACAGGCTCCGCTAACCCAGAAATAGTGCTTCAGATTAAGAACTTTGCTTCAGCATGAGAACAGAAATCGTGCTGTGGTGGCAGCAGGAGATCCCATTAGCTAATGTGATGCTTCAGGTTAAGAACAGTTTCAGGTTAAGAACAGACCTCCGGAACGAATTAAGTACTTAACCCGAGGTACCACTGTATATCCCACCTTTCTGCCAATAAGCTCAAGACGGCACACATGGTTCTCCTGTTCTCCATGTGAGCCTCACCCCTTGAGATAAGTTAGGCTGAGAGACAGTAACTGGCCCCACATCATCTGTTGGGCTTCATGGTTGAGTGAGGATTTGAATCATGGTCTCCCAGGTGTGAATATATGACACTGGTTTGTTGGAGCAGGCTATCTTTCAAATACAGGGTGCTTTCTGTGAAGTAGGAACCAGAGGCCATCCTAGGTGTCATCAGGAATATAGCAATGGAGCAGATAGGCCAAATAAGTGATGGAGAGGAAACCATTGGCACACTGTGTATGCTGCAGTTGCTGAATTAATTTAACACCTTTTCTAATTTGAACTGGAATTCAGCAGAAGTGGAATGCAAGTAAAGCCTGACCTGAAAGTCAGGAAAGTGTCCCCTCCCACCCCCATACAAAAGTTGATTTAAAAAAAAACAATTCTGACAGTTGGACAGCATCATCCTAAAGGAAGCAAGCTAGCTTAAAGAGTAAGAGGTGGGCTATGTGTGGTTCACATAGCTCTGTTCTCCAGCTCATTCCCACAATTACTTGTCCCCTCAGCAACTGCCGCCTGAGGCAGCCACCTCACTCTAGCAAACAGTAGAGACAGCTCTGAATGCAGGGCAAAGGAAAACAGAGGAAAATTAAGGAAAGGAGCAGGGAAAATCTCATCCTTGCTCAGTATAAAGCACATTCATCTGGAGAAACTGTAGGGTTAAAATTTCTACCCTCCTTCCCCCATTTTTTAGGCTTTTGAAGCAATACCTTTTGATTTTAATCCAATTGCTTTTTGTTTTGTTTGTTTGTTTGTTTGTTTGTAAGGTTTCGGGGGGGTTTTGAGGGAGAAGTGCAGGCAGAAAAGCTTCCAAAATGTTCTGCCTGGGAAATAGATGAATGCATATTTGCTATGGCCTGAGAAAGAGTTAAGTGTGCCCTTTCATAATAAAAAAGCAACACACACACACACACACACACACACACACACTGCAGAATGGATGGGATCCAAGTCCTGGCTGAGAGAAGCAAGACTCTGAAAGGCACAAATCATCCTGAAGTTCGGTGAGTTGATAAAGTTATTAAAGAGAGGGAGGCAGGGAGATTGAAGACGAGGAAGGGGTGGCAGCAGGAGGTGACTTTGGTAGTACCTTAAGTCTGTGCAAAAGCAGAAAGAGGAAAACCAGAACAAGTCTGACAGGATAACAATCTATAGCAGCCCCGATTCCCTTGGGGTTAGAGAGAGAAAGAGAGGGAGAGAGGGAGAGAGGGAGAGAGAGAGAGAGAGAGAGAGAGAGAAGGAACAGCACAAACTCCTTTTCTCCGGCTGCTGTCTTGTGTTCTTGGCAAAAGCATCTTTGGTTTTACTTGCACAAACTTGGCTCTGGGGTTTCTTTTACTGTTATTACTAGCAAGTAGGAGAAGCAAGACCTTCATCTTGTTGGCGGGGAGAAGAGAGTGAATCAGGCTGTAGCTTAAGGGTGGGGCTGAAAATGCCCCCAGATCGGCCATCGGGCCATCTGCTTAGCAACAGGATCCTGAAGGAAGAGAGGGAGAGAGAGGAAGGCCAAGTGGAGCAATTCTACAGTTGGGCCAAATTCCAACATCTTGGTGCCAAGTGCTGAACTTTCCTGCCAAGACAACAAACAAGGGCACTTTAGAAAAAGCCTCCAGAGTAAAATATTTTTTCTACTTCTCCCTCTGCAAACTTCTTTGCCCTGGCTGTGCAAGTGATCAGTTATGCTTTCATTACACAAGTTCAAACAGGAGGATGCAGTTATATATATATAAATTCTTTTCCTTATAGGTTGGAACAGCGGCTTCATATGCACAGTGCACACACAGTTCAGCTCAGTCTATCCGCGCTAGGACCAAAACTGCCACCCACAATTCTCAAATGACCTGAGTAGCTGCTATGATAATGATGATGATGATGATGATGATGATGATGATGATGGCTGTGCACCAGATTTGCCAGAGGGCCGAGTGAAATTGGGCATATTTGGAGGGCCTCTCAAGCAGCTTCTTCATCTGATCCTGTGTGGTGATGGATGAGGATCTGATCCTGCACAGTGCCAGTGGCTGCTCCTTTGTGAGCAACTGTCCTTGCACGCAAAGGAACTGCTCACAAAGGAGCTGAGGTCAGTACTGTGCAGTACAGTACAGAGAATATTATGCTATTTAGTTTATTTATTGAATTTGTATCCATATTTTTCTCCAAGGAGTTTGAAGTGGCTCACCTTTCCTCAACCCTGTAAGGTAGGTTAGGCTGAGAGGCAGTGAATGGCCTAACATCACCCAGTGAGCTTCATGGCCAAGTGGGGATTTGAACCCTGATCTCCCAGGTCCTAGTCCAACACTCTAACCACTAAGCCACACTGGTCTTCTACTGTCAGACCCTTGGCTCACCTAGCTCAGTACTCACTGCTCTCAACAACAGCAGCTCTCAGACATCTCAGACAGAGGCCTTTGCCTTCACCTTTACCTGATCATTTAACAGGAGCTGCCAGTCATGGAAACTTAGAGCTTCTGTATGCAAGGCAGGTATACGGCCAACAAATTATGGTGCCTCTTTTTGGGGGTGTGATTGCACAGTACTAATAGCACAGGATCCTAAATCCTTATTTGTCAACATAATAGCCTGATCCTTTGAGGTGTCCACTAGTGGAGTGAGAAAAACCCTAGACAATATGGGGTTTATTGACTTCTGGATTAGAAGGGCCATTGGTTCCATTAGGTACAATGTGTAAAGTACACCACAGGTATTTATATTTACGGTCATCAACATGTATCTCACAACATGGCGAGCCATTTCATAATTTTAACAGCCCATGTTCTATTAAATGCCATACTAATGTTTTAATAATGCTTTATTAAAGGGTACAAAAATTGGGTCAGTACTTTCTGGTGCATGGCCGCCCCATTTTTTTTTTATTACAGTTTGCTAAAGAATATATCGGGACGCAGGTGGCGCTGTGGGTTAAAGCCTCAGCGCCTAGGGCTTGCCGATCGAAAGGTCGGCGGTTCGAATCCCTGCGGCGGGGTGCGCTCCCGCTGCTCGGTCCCAGCGCCTGCCAACCTAGCAGTTCGAAAGCACCTCCGGGTGCAAGTAGATAAATAGGGACCGCTTACCAGCGGGAAGGTAAACGGCATTTCCGTGTGCGGCTCTGGCTCTGGCCAGAGCAGCGATGTCACGCTGGCCACGTGACCCGGAAGTGTCTCCGGACAGCGCTGGCCCCTGGCCTCTTAAGTGAGAGGGGCGCACAACCCCAGAGTCTGTCAAGACTGGCCCGTACGGGCAGGGGTACCTTTACCTTTACCTTTACCTTTACCTAAAGAATATATCACATAAACTTCCCAGCCATATATATGAAGCCATTTCATAACATGCCTTGCACAGACTGTGATTAAAGCTGTTAGCTTGATCTGTAATTACATTTGCAAATACATTTTTATTGAGTTATGCAATGGGGGGGGGGGGATTAAACTTGCCCAAAGCATAATGGATTATGTAGCTTGAATTCCAGAAAAGAATGGTGTTATGTACTGAAGTTCTCACCCTGGGCCAGCAGGGGGATACTGTAGATAGTTATGCAAATGAAGGATCAAAAAGTGACGTTCAGTGATTGGATAGTTTTGTATGCAAATGAAAGATCGAAAAGTGATGCTCAGTGATTGGATAGTTTTAGAAAATGGCAACAGTTACATTGTTCTGGAGCTCTATATAAGCAGGCTGACTGAGCTCCTCAGCTTAGTTCTGTTCCAGTTTACAAATAAAGAGCTGCTTTGGAAGAATCGCTGTGTCGTCTGATATGTTCGCCCACAACTTAAATGGAAAGAGAGAATACAGAAATCTATATCTTATAATCTAATGCAACTTCTGCAGGGGCCCAGGTCTTTGGTGTCACATATAGGATATGAAGTGAACCATTGAGTAAACATAAGTGCATAAGAAGAGTCCTGTGGATGAATCAGTGAATCATTCTGAAGGTCCATCTAATCCAGAAATGGGTTCTCACACTGGTCAACCAGATGCCTGAGGCAAGGTCACAAGCAGGAACTGGAGTGCAACAACGCTCTTCCCATATGCGTTCCTCTGCAACTGTTCTTCAGAGGTAGGTAGAACACAGCCATCATGGCTAGTGGCCATTGATAGCTTTATCCTCCATAAATTTTTCTAATTCTTCTTTAAAGCCATTTAGGTTGGTGGCAATCACTGCCTCTTGTGGAAGCGAATGTCATAATTATATGTGCTGCACGAAGAAGTACTTTCTTTTGTGTGTGCTGAATCTTCCAACATTTCGTTTCCATGGATGTTCCAGCATTATGAATGGGAGAAAAACTTTTTCCATATTGTGTAAATTCATATACCCTTATTTTATGTGCCTCTGACTCGCCTTCTATCTAAACTAAAAATAATTTAAAGCAAGACTAGAACTCTAAGAAGCAGACACTCATGGTAAAGACCCATTTATCCAGCTGGCAAAGCCCTCCAGGACAAATATTTCATTTCAGGTAAGATATATACATATATAGTGGGGATCCTCAGGCCCAGGAGCTGAATGTGGTCCTCCAGGACTCTCTATCTGGCCCTGGGACTCTCCTCAGGCCACTCCCCCTCCCTAGGACACACCCCTCTTCCCAGACCACACCCTCATTGGCTCTGCTCTGTGCTTGCCTGGAGTGGTGGTAGGCAAGGAGGTGCATGTGTGAATATAGAAACCTCAGAATTTTGAGTGGTTGGAATGTATCCTAACATACAAAGGAAAGAAAGTCACATTTCTTACTCTGCACACTTTTGCCTCTGAGTCACACCCACCACTGGCATGTGGCCCCTGGAAGTTTTCCCATGAGGGAATGTGGCCCTCAGGTTGAGAAAGGTTCTTGGGATAGGCACATGTCAACAGTATATAAGAAAAAGAAATGAATTTGTATGTGTGTGTGTATATATATATATATATATATATATATGTATATATACACACAAACAAACACCTACATAAACACAAACCTAGCAAAATAGTTCAGATGATAATGCCCAGAAAATAATGACTCCTGCTAGTTGAGACTATTGTGCCTAGAAAATGACTATCCTTATATTTACTTGCCACTTGAAGACTGCATAATTTAGTTTGGAAAATACAACCAGAGGAGGTGGGAGGAATAGTCCATTTTCTCCCATTTCACTTAAATTCAAGTAAAATTGAAGTTCATCCTTGGGCCCACAGTCAAGGTGACATCTAAGAACATGGTTCCATTATTTTGTGTGTGTGCATGTGGAAAGTTAATACTGTACCATTGCAATAATGACAGATAATACGGTGGGTTGGACAGTTGTTTTTAGTAATGTCAAGAGCTGATCAGGAGTATTCTGCAAGGGTACTTGAGCCTGAATGGAACACTTGTGATGGGAGCTAAGAGGTCTGAGCTCAAGCCTTTAGCATATTTTAACTGTGCATGTCTGATTGCTCTCAGTGGAAGTGATCTGCTTTGTTTTGAGTGGCTTTCTAAACACCTCACTTGAGCTCTTGTGCTCATGCTAAGAAATAAAGGAGCCACCAGCCTTATTCCAACAGGACATCTTTTCCAAGTGAGATTGCTCACACCAGTCTGGTGCATCCATGCATAGAGAACTGAAAGGAAACTACAGAGCAGAACACACTGTACATCTGGGTGCTGTTTATATGGCAACAGAGCAGTTGCTTAATTAATAGTGCAAGGGGGCTGCATTTCCAGAATCCCACACAGACATTGTTTAATGAGGTAGAGAGTGATGTAATTTTGTAACGTGCTTGCAGGAATACAAAATGACTTAAAGTTGTTGCTTGGCTAATTTTGATTCAGCCGGACACACACCCTTTTTAGTTGCCCTCTCCCTCTCCCTCTCCCTCTCCCTCTCCCTCTCCCTCTCCCTCTCTCTCTCCTAAAATGTTTCCCAGTGCAAGATATGAATGGGCACTGCTGAGAAGGGCAACTGTAAATTCTTTTGTATAATTTGGTCAATTAACTTGATGCATTTTAACCATTTTATACAATCACCGTGATCTTGAGACTAGGGTCACTTTGTTGCCTGAAGCATTAGACAAGATGGCAGCTCCTTCTATGTTCCATGTTCAAAAACTGATCAGACTGGTAATCAAATCTTACTTCAACCAGACAAGTGCCCTTCACTACAGCAGGCTAGCTTCATGAAATTGTGTGGAACACACAGCTCTGTTTTGCTGTTGCCTGTCCTGCAAGCATCTACTGCTTGAGGCGACTGCCTCACACTGCCTAATGGTAGGACTGACTCTGACTAGAGGACACTCAGAAGTCAATTGATAAACCAAATTAGAGGGTTGCTTTTGGTTTTGAGTGAAATGTCCAGAGCTCAGGGTGTGATCATATGATTGTTTAACCAGATTCTCAAATGAGTTGAATTTGCATAAGTCACTTGAAACCAATGGACCTAAGTGTGTTTGCAGGCCATGTCTGCAACTCAAACTGCATTTACGACAACCCACACTTATCTCTTCTGGACTCAGCACAGATACATGCAACTGACATCAAGTGTTTGTCAGATCATGTGAACACAGGTTCAGAAATTTCAGGTGGTGGGATGTGAGGTCTATAGACTTTTATCAACATGTTGTTGCTCCTATTTGAATACCTATCTGGCGCAAATATACAAATATTTGGATTTCTTTTTAAAAATATTACTTTGTTAGTGTCACAGACATCATTAAGTCAAGTTCATATGGCTTTGTATGACAGACTAGGCAAGTCAAGTCAGGTTCACTTGGCTCATGGAAAGAGTTTGGTGTAGACATGTGTGATTTTAAATACTCAAAGGCAATCCCATATCTCTTGCCTTTGATGTTCTTGGAAAAACCTTGTAACACAGGCATTTATCCTACGCTGCCTTCTGCAATGCTTTGCAGATAGACTGTTCAGCTTAGGTGTGGGAGGGCCAGCATCAGATCCATGCTTAGCCATGAAACTAACTGGGTGGCCTTGAGCAAGATATTCTTTCTGAGCCTAACTTGTCTTCCAGGATTTTTGTGAAGATCCAGGACAATTCCGATATTACATTTTTTTAAAAAAACTAATACATCTTAAATGTTATAAAGTCCAATCGCACACTAAGCAATCAGTGAATGGTAGTTTCTAAAAGAGCAACTAGCAGCTATCCAAACTGAAACCAAAGGGGTGGGTTCCCACCCACCCACCCTCCCACCCTCTGCCCCACCCTGCAGTCCCAATCCTGATCCCTTCCATGCCTGCTCTCTGCTTTGAGAGGGACATTTCCATTGGTGCAAAAGGGGGCTTTTCTACCAATGGGTTATATCCATTACTAGCCATAGCCAGGATAGACCCATTGAAATGAACATCTATTAATGTTAATGGGTCTGATTAAATGAGTAGGATACATACCAATCCTAATAGCAGGTGTGGTGGAAGGATTCCTGATCTGAATCACAGGAAGGCAGTGAAGGTTTAAATTCCCTCTGTCCCATCCAGGATTCTAAACCAGATAGCCCCCCCTCCCCATGCTTGCTATTTTATCTGTCTGTCTCTCCATGCACACATGATAAATACATATTTGCAAGCTTATCAGCGCATGAATCCCGTGAGAGTATATGAATCCAGGATACCCTGAATATCTTCCACCTCCTTTTTGGCTGCTGTCCAGAGTTTTGGGAGGATGTGGCTTCAATGTGGGTTGGGCATGTGCTGGGAAGTTCTTGAGCCATTAGCTTTTCACTCCTTCCAGCCTTGTAAACTGGGCTGGTCAGGTTGCAAAACTGCCAGTGAGTTTCCTGTGGTCCAACTCCCTGCCCTGCTTTGCGCCAGGAAGATAAGGAAGCTACTTTATATTGAGTCTGACCATTAGTCTATCTAGCACAGGATTGTCCACACTGACCGACAGAGGCTGTTTTGGGTTTCAGATAAGAATCTCTCCCAGCACTACCTGGGGATTGAAGTTGGAACCTTCTGCATGCAAAGTAGGTGTTCTATCCTGGAGATACAGCTCTTCCCTGGTTTAGGTCATTGGTCCATTCAGTCCGCTTCTGTCTTTCCTGACCATTAGTGTCTCTAATTTCTCAGTCTTTCCCAGAAATGCCAAGCCCATCCTATTCAGAACAAGCTAGGTCACAAATGCATATATAGTTTTTATTTTATTTTATAGCTAATCTGGGTTTTTCTTAACCCCCACACGATTGGCTTTTCAAAGGTATCTGCTCTAGGGAAACCAGAAATGGAACATGTGCTGGCAGATGGCTGCAAAGAGAAATTTATATAATGTTTCTTGGCACTAAGTTTGGCAGCTGACAGAATTACAAGTTTTGCCATTGCATAACCAATACCATGTGGCACCAAAGAAAAATGAATTGCAAAGTCATGTGAGGACTTCTTTTCAGAAGAACTGTGCCAATTCCTTCATTATCCTCTCTTTGCCAGCTCATAGCATCCTGTGTTTTTGCCCCTAGCTGTTTGGATCTGTTCTTTCAGGGACAACCTGGTTCCTTTCTTTGATACAGGGGAAGAAGCTGTGGCTCAGTGGTAGGGGATCTGCAGACCTAGCATAAAGATCCTCTTTTCCATCACTCACTCATTATGTGGTGTTGGGTATACTGCTCAATGAATATTTTCAGTCAAAGTGGTAGCCGGCTAGTCATAACTTACAGCACAAATGAAATAATGGTCAAGCACCGTTTAGAGGCTACTCAATGTATTATTCCATAAGATGTAATGGATTAGCAAGAATGATGCATCTGATGAAGTTAACATTAGTTCCCAAAAGCTTTTGCCATACTAAATGTGTTAGTTTTGAAGGTGCTAGTACTATACCTTTCGTTGTTTTGCTCAAATTTCACTGTGGTCTATTTTACAGGGTTGTTGTGAAGATAAAGTGCCTCTCTGTCCCATCCACTGATTCTGTCTTACAAGTGACCCTCCAGCTCTACATTTCCACTGTCACAAGAAATGCAGGTTATGAGCCACATGTTTTCCAAGGAGCAAAAGAGGGGAATCTCAAGGAAGCAGCTTGCAGAAGACTAGAACAAGTGAAGTAGGGGGTTCACCATGTGTCCCATTTTACAAAGATCATTCTTCTGTGGACATAGTCTTCCTCCCAAATACAGTGGTACCTCGGGTTACAGACGCTTCAGGTTACAGACTCCGCTAACCTGGAAGTAGTACCTCAGGTTAAGAACTTTGCTTCAGGATGAGAACAGAAATTGTGCTCCGGCAATTTTTATGCAAATATGATAGATAGATAGATAGATAGATAGATAGATAGATAGATAGATAGATAGATGATAGATAGATAGATAGATGATAGATAGATAGAAGATAGATAGATAGATAGATAGATAGATAGATAGATAGATAGATATTGGGGTGGAGGAGAGAGGCTGTCAGTCATGGGAGAGATTCTGTTTAGAGGCTGATATATCACATGGAGCTCACTGGCAGAGGATCTGCTTTGCTTACTTAAACTACCCGGTTCAATCCCTGACATCTCCAGGTAGGACTGAGAGAGAATCTTGTCTGAAACTCTGGAAAGCTGCTGCCAATCAGAGTAGACAATACTGAACTAAGTGGGCCAATAGTCTGATTTGGTTTAAGGCAGTATGTTAGGTAATATGCAACACCTGACAAACACACAAACCGTTCAGAGTAGCTTTCAGGTAATGGCTACCACACCACAGGGAGTCTGTTATGTGCTTATTTTGTCTTCTCAATAGGACAATTGTGAGTACAAAGATCCGTTTATCTGTATGTCTGTCCAGCTATCTTGGCTATGCTTGCCACTGGTCAGCTACTTGAGTGCTACCTATCATTATTTTCTCCAGCGTTCTCAGTTATTTCTAGTCACTCTCCATATCCATCATGTGGGGAAATAGTTGATTTGTGGGTTTCTCACAACAAACCACTTTGCAAATATCCAATATGCAAACCTTGGGCTGTGTTGGGAAGTTTCCATTGGACATGTAAGGCCATATTTTTAGAATGGCAGAACAACCACAATTATTTCTGACTGGAGTCAACAGGAATCTGAACTTCAGGCCCAGTCCAATAACTGTCATTCTTGCAACGGATAATTAGCACCTTAGTTTTATGTGAACACTTTGCAATCTTACATTAGAAAAAGCACTCACTTGATCTGGAATTTCTAAACCCTTTGCGGAATGTCAGTCTTTTGGTGGGATGTTTCCTCATATTCAGGAACACAGCTGCCAGTCATGTTTTAAATGACAGCAGGTTCACCATATGTCAGATCCAACACCCTTTTAGAATGTGGCTTTTGGGGGCCTGGTTATTGGGTTACTGCTTTTGGCTTGATTTTATATGTTGCGGTCTTGTTGTGAACTGCCCTGAGACCTCTGGGTATAGGGTGGTGTATAAGTTGAATAAATAATAAATTAATAAATAATAGAATTCTTCCCTGGACACTTTGGCTGGCCATGTTGGGTACTGGATGGAGCAGCAAGTCTTTCTCTTTTTCTGTTCTTGGCTAGCCATCTCTATGTGTTCCTAAGTCTTTTAGGATCAGCTGGACTTGATGTTTAATAAGTGAATAGCAGAAGATAAGATTAAAATGTAGTAGCAGTGTTCAAATATTTTTAGAGCATCACACAGAAGATGAAACACACTTGATCCAGGACTTGAGCCTATGCTCCACCTGCACTGTTCAAAGCAATATGCTTCCTAATACCAACTGCTGAAAACCACAGGTTAAGAGAGTGCTATTGTTGCTTCCCCTGAGCATCTGGTTGGCCACTGTAAGAACAGGGCTAGATGGGCCACTGGCCTGGTCCAGCAGGGTGGTTTTTTTAATATTCTTTGGTAACCAGTGGTTGGCAATTGCAAGACCACCCACCCATTCCTTGTAATTTTCATCATTTTAAAATGACCATTTTATTTGATGTTTCTGTCCGGTGGCAGTTTTTTCAACACAGAGAAAAGCTGTGCCAGTGTAATGCTGGTGAGAGGAAGGAAAACTTGCCCGTGATGAGCTTATTAGCACATGAATAGGTTGTGTGAAGCAACCACTGAGAGCAGCAGATGGGAAGAAGAAAGAAAAAGTAGCCCATTGCCAAATTTCTCATAGAGGGGTTTGGGAACTCCTAGCTAATTAGATAAATAATTTGAAAATATTTATTTCTTTCACAATGGAAGAAAATGATGGCCTCTGTGCTTTAATCAGCAGCATGTCTTCCTACACCGCCGTCCATGAAAAGTTATTGCTTAATTAACCCCTTTAAATGAATACCTGATAATTAATAAACCCATTGGATTGTACCCCAAGGCTGGGAGCTGAAGAAGCCTCCTCTGTTCAAGTATGAAACGAGAAACCATGCTGAACTAATGGGAAATAATTCCAGTAGAAGGCAAACCAATTAGGATTAGTGAATTCCATTTCATTTAAAGTTTCAAGATACAGAATTTATCTAGTAAATTAATAGTGTTAGTGACTTTCCTAATATATTAGCAAGTGTTTCGTATCAAATTAATGAAAACCAAACTGGTTAATACAGAATGAGACTTATTATAAAGGTATAAATGTTATTGCTGCGATAAGATCCAAATGGTTAATATTAAAAGGTTCATGTTTCTCTAATGGATAGCTATTTTTAATTTTTCCATATGCCAGAGCAACTCAATTTTATTAGTTAAATAAATAAATTTGTCAGTGCGGAAAGACCTGTTTATTTTGGCATATGGTTATGTTCTCCTGAATTTGGGGTTAGAAGAAGGGCAGTCACTTCCCATCTTATATAGCCAGCACTTATATGCATGGGGGTGGGGACATATCCCTCAGTTAGAGTGTGTTTGAAAAGAACAGCAGTGAACACTTTTTGCTTCAATATATGACCTTAATAGAAATAAGAATAAACACCCAGCATTTGGGTGTTGGATCCTATCACTATGCACATGATACCCAGCCCATGACCCCCATGTTTAACTGATGCCAAGGAGTCTGTTATCTGGACCCAGTGATGTGGGCTTGCAATCCAGACAAGATGGAAGTACTGTTGGTCAGTAGACAAGTTCAGTGGTGTCCAAACTTTTTCAAAGAGGGCCAGATTTGATGAAGTGAACATGTGTGAAGTTGTTGAGCTTTTTAGGATTGCACCCTACAGAAATTGTTGGTTCTAACTTACATTTACACTTAGGTGTTGAGGAGACAGAAGAGAACATGACTGTGGTCGAACTTCAAAGAAATAAGCTCTCTGTTATTACTGGCATCTCCTTTCCTGGGCTGCTTCAACTCCTGAGACTCTACAGCAGGCTTTGTCAACCTGTTGCCCCGGATGATGGAGACTACAACATGCATGAGAACTGAGGCATGATCCCTGTCCCCTCCTGCTTGCATGCAAGTAGGAATGGGATCGGGGCTGCTCCGATGGGGAGGCTTCATGCTGCCTAACTGAGAGATCCTTGCCCCCTCCTGCTTGCATGGAAGTAAGGGGAAACGAGGAAGGGGAAACATGGTGGTTGAGGTCAAGGTGGCGGCCACCCCTCTGCCACCGCCATCGCTGCAGCATCAACGTCCCAAATGTGTACCGTAGTATTTATTTATTTATTTAGCCACTCCCCCCGGTTGACTAAATTGGTCGACCCAAGGCGTGACGCAGCTGGGGACTCCCTAATGGCGCGGGGGCTAGCCCTGTGCCCCGCACAGAGGGGAGAGCTCATGACAAGCCCGCAAAAAGGAAATGGCTTTGGTGGGCAGGTGCTCGGGGGCCACAATAGATTACTTTTTAAAAATTGCCTGGGAGGCCATTTGAAACCAGCCCGAGGGCTGCAAGTGGCCCCTGGGCCGGACGTTGGACATGCCTGGACAAGTTGATTCAGGATTGGGGGTACAACCTGTTCTGTCTAGGGTTGCACTCCCTCCGAAGGTTTGAGTTCACAGCAATGTTGGTCCTGGAAGGTCAGGTGATTGTTGAAAGATCAGATTGGGTAAGGGATGTAGCTCAGTGGTAAAGCAACTTCTTTGCATGGAAATGCTCCCAGGTTGAATCCCCAGCATCTCTGTTATGTCTGGGAGAGACCCATGCCTGAAACTTTGAAGAGCCTAGCAGGTCAGGGTAGACAATACTGAACTAGATGGACCAGTGGTCTGACTTAGTATGAGGCAGTTTCCTATATTAGCTTCCTGTATTCCCATACTTTAAGAAATCTATCTTGAAAACATGTGTACAGTGGTACCTTGGGTTACAGACACTTAAGGTTACAGACGCTTCAGGTTACAGACTCCGCTAACCCAGAAATAGTACCTCAGGTTAAGAACTTTGCTTCAGGATGAAAACAGAAATTGTGCACTGGTGGTGCAGAGGTGGCAGCGGGAGGCCCCATTAGCTAAAATGGTACCTCAGGTTAAGAACAGTTTCAGGTTAAGAATGGATCTCCAGAACGAATTAAGTTCTTAACCCGAGATACCACAGTATTGCAATGCAATTAATGAATATGCTTTCTTTCACAAAACTCAAGGTAGTATTTTTGGGGTTTTCAAGCAAGCTGTCACCCAGTAGTGATCAGACCCAGACCTCCTTAGCTTCATCAAGGTTGTGTCTTCAAAACCAATTCCTGGGGCCAATTTTTGGAAGTAGTGACGGTGATGATCAAGCTTTAGCTACTGATTGGCAAAGCAGTCCTGTTGTCATAGTGAGGAAACACAGGCAGAAGTTGCTCTGGCTGGCACCAACTAGGCAGTGGCAAAGCTGCATGCTCTGGTACTGGGGGCAGAGAGCAGGTGGGGGCATGGCTGGCACCCTGGGGAGTGGCATGCATCCCAGGTGCATGGTACGCTGCCCGTGAGGGCGTGATGTGCCACCCGCAGGGGTGTGGTGCGTGTTCTAGGAGCGTGACACGCCACATGAAGGCATGGAGTCCTGTGCGTGCACGGGTGCACGGCGCGTGTCGGAGGGGGGCCGCCACGATGGCACCCTACTGGAATAGTGGTGCCGGGGGCAGTCCACTCCCTCCGCATCCCCATTTCTCTGCCAGTGCAGCTAGGCCATGAGTGTGGAACTATTTTAAACCAGAGGACCATATTCTCTTCTAGACAACTTTCTGGGGGCCACATGCGACTCTGTTTTCTGGATATTTTTAATGTCCCTGAAACATAGTACTCTTGATCAGGTTGTATTAGTTTATTCCAAAAGAAACCCAGGAAGTCAGTTTTCTGCTGTTGGAATACAGGTAGGGATGTGCTATAGCTCAGCAATGGAGCATCTGTTTTGCATGCAATAGGTTCGAAAGGTTCAATCCCCACTGGTCAGTGTTGCTGCTGGTCATTGTAGACCAGGCATCCCAAACCTTTGGCCCTCCAGATGTTTTGGACTACAATTCCCATCATCCCTGATCACTGGTCCTGTTAGCTAGGGATCATGGGAGTTGTAGGCCAAAACATCTGGAGGGCCGCAGGTTGGGGATGCCTGGTGTAGACAATATGAGTTACATGGACCAATAATCTGATTTAATATGAGGCAACTTCCTATTTTCCTATGTTTCCTGGACTTCTCCGTGACCCTTCCCCTCTGCAGGGAGGTGGGACCAATTCGGATGGTCCGCCCCCGCCACTTAATGGATCCAATTGGCTTCCAGAGAGTGGTAGGGGATGTTTTATCCCAAGTTGATGGCCTTTCAGCTGATTCCCTGGTGGCACGCTGGAATGCGGAGTTAACCAGGGCTATTGACTGTCTGGCTCCGAAGCACCCTCTCCGATTGCATGGAGCCCAGACAGCCCTGTGGTTTTCCCTGGAGCTGAGGGCGATGAAACAATCGTTGAGACGGCTAGAGCGCCGGTGGCGGAAAACTCATTCTGAATCAGACCGGACACGGACTAGAGCTCAACTTCGAGCCTACCAAGTGGCAATGGTTACGGCAAAGAGGGCCTTCTTCACCGCCTCCATTGCATCTGCAGAAAACAGCAGCAGGAGACTTTTTCAGGTGGTTTGCAATCTATCAGAACCACCTGTACCACCGGGGCCTGGTAGGGACCCCAAGATCTCCTGCAATGTTTTTGCAAAGTTTTTTTGCAGATAAAGTCGCTCAGATTCAGAAGGAGGTAGACACCACCGTGGGAGCAGGGCCAGGGTGAGAGAGTGCTAGAGTTCTGTCTGGTCCTGTTACATGGGATCAATTCCAATCTGTTACCTCCGAGGATGTGGACAGGCTGCTTGGATGAGTGAAACCAACCACCTGTCTCCTTGATCCTTGCCCATCCTGGCTGATAAAAGCGAGCCAGGAAGGGCTGGGTGATGGGCTCTGTGGGGTGGTGAATGCTTCCCTCTGTGAGGGAGCCTTCCCAGACCTGCTGAAAGAGGCAGTCATTAAACCGCTTCTTAAAAAACCATCTTTAGACCCGGCCAATTTGGCCAACTATCGCCCAGTCTCAAATCTACCATTCTTGTGCAAGGTGATTGAGTGGGTGGTTGCCGAACAACTCCAAGCACGCCTGGAGGATGTGGACCATTTGGATCCCTTCCAATCGGGATTCAGGCCTCACCATGGGACTGAAATTGCCTTGGTCGCGCTGGTTGATGATCTCCGGCGGGCTAGGAACAAAGGTGAGAGCTGTTTCCTAGTTCTGCTGGATCTCTCAGCGGCCTTTGACACCATCAACCATAACATCCTTCTGGACCGTCTAGAGGGGCTGGGAGCTGGGGGCACTGTTATACGGTGGTTCCACTCCTTTCTCCTGGGCCGTGTCCAGAAAGTGGTGGTGGGGGGTGAGTGTTCAGACCCCTGGGCTCTCACTTGTGGGGTGCCTCAGGGTTCCGTCCTCTCCCCCATGCTTTTTCATATCTATACGAAGCCGCTGGGAGAGATCATCAGGGGGTTTGGACTGGGTGTTCATCAGTATGCAGATGACACCCAGTTCTACCTCTCCTTTAAATCAGAACCAGTGAAGGCAGTTAAGGTCCTGTGTGAGTGCCTGGAGGCGGTTGGAGGATGGATGGCGGCTAACAGATTGAGGTTGAATCCTGACAAGACAGAAGTACTGTTTTGGGGGGACAGGGAGCGGGTGGGTGTGGGGGATTCCCTGGTCCTGAATGGGGTAACTGTGCCCCTGAAGGACCAGGTGCGCAGCCTGGGAGTCATTTTGGACTCACAGCTGTCCATGGAGGTGCAGGTTATCTCTGTGTCCAGGGCAGCTGTCTACCAGCTCCACCTGGTACGCAGGCTAAGACCCTACCTGCCCGCGGACTGTCTCGCCAGAGTGGCGCATGCTCAAGTTATCTCCCGCTTGGATTACTGCAACGCGCTCTACGTGGGGCTACCTTTGAAGGTGACCCGGAAACTGCAATTAATCCAGAATGCGGCAGCTAGACTGGTGACTGGGAGCGGCCGCCGGGACCACATAACACCAGTTCTGAGAGATCTGCATTGGCTCCCAGTACGTTTCCAAGCACGATTCAAAGTGTTGGTGCTGACCTTTAAAGCCCTAAACGGCCTCGGTCCTGTATACCTGAAGGAGCGTCTCCACCCCCATCGTTCAGCCCGGACACTGAGATCCAGCGCCGAGGGCCTTCTGGCGGTTCCCTCATTGCGAGAAGTGAGGCTACAGGGAACCAGACAGAGGGCCTTCTTGGTAGTGGCACCCGCCCTGTGGAACGCCCTCCCATCAGATGTCAAAGAGATAAACAACCACCTGACATTCAGAAGACATCTGAAGGCAGCCCTGTTCAGGGAAGTTTTTAATATGTAACGCTGTATTGTTTTTAACACTTGATTGGAAGCCGCCCAGAGTGGCTGGGGAAACTCAGCCAGATGGGCGGGGTATAAATAATAAATGATGATGATGATGATGTTATAAAGATTGATCACAATTAAGAGGATTGCTGGAGTCACTTCTCTTAGCATCAATGATGTAAACAATCCTGATGAATTTTATTTCCCAAAGTCCCTGGAAATTGTCAAGCCTTGAATTCTCGATTTACAGTTTGTTACTTGAGCGACGGTAAAGAGGCATGCTTTTAATACAACACACTGCCTTGGATCCTTGCCTGATTCAGTAATACAAATAATTCCAGCCCAGGAGAGCTATTGACTAAAATGAAATTGTCCGGAGATGGAATGCAAAAATTGCCCACAATTTGGCAGAATTTCTATGCAAGAGTGTCCAAGGATTAGGATTATGCAACCTCAGAGAGGAGAATTTCATTAGCCTGTTCTTTTTATCATGCTCTTAAAACAAGATACAATAAAGCGAAATAAAATGCAACGTTAAATATTCTGAGAATTGCAAAAGTACTTGTTTTTTTATTTATACTTACGCTATTGGTGTTGATTTCTATAGCTGGGTCTGCATGCACTAGGGAATGCCTGTGAGTTAATAGCAGGTTAACTGTGATATCATCCAACCCATAGAATCTAGGCTGAACTGAAACTGGCTGAGTTTCAGTTCACATATTATTTCAGAAAGTGTGAATTAAATGCAGACTGATTTGAATTTCTCCCTGATCCGTAGATGTGAGAGGTAATTGCTGAAGAGAGTCATGTAGCCGAGGCCATTGCAAGCTGTAATTACAAGTGAGAAATGACTATGAGCTATCTACTTGTTGCAAATCTAATAATGAGACATTACTGGATAGAGTTCTGCCATGTACTCTCTCCCGCAATCCCTGTCCCAGTCCCACAATCCCTCCTTTTTTCTCTTTGATGATTAAAACAGGTGCCGTAGCCCTTGCTGCTTTACTTTTAAATGTGGAAAACCAGACAGAGACATAGAAACTTGCAGGCCAAGTGCTATTACGGCAGTCTGTGATCTCGGGTAATCTGATTAGTCTGATCAGACTCTTAGATACACGCTTCCTTTTCTCTCAAGGGGTGTTACATCACTTAACCACCATACTGCAACATTACACAAATTGCTTTGTTAACTTAAGCCGGCTTGGCATACAACTTTTTTGGGGTTGCTTTTTCAGGGTGGTTATTGTTGCTTAAATGCTTTCTTCCTGTCTTGCTGGCTGTCAAATGATAAATGTTGAGGGTTGCTCTGTTTTGCATGCCGAAGTCCTATCTGCCAAATATCTGCCAGATACCTGCCTACCTGTCTGTCTACGCACCCTTAGAGCTTTGAAGCTAGCAGCAGTCCCAAACTGAGGAAGGAGTCCTGTCTATATTAGAGTGCTTTAGACTTACGAGATGCCCTTTATTGTTCCTGTAGAACTTTGCAGTCCACCAACTGGAGCCAGATGTGAAATTGGGGTTCAGGAAAGGGCACACAGAATGTCAGAAAAAAGTGTCTTTCACAGTGTTTTTCCCAGTGGCCTACCATGTATCCCAATGGGAAGTCACCAGCTGGATTGAACCACAGTCATGCAATGGAGCTTCCTCTCTCCTCACCTAGGCTCCCAAATTCTGCTCCAGAGGGTCCCCTAATGGAAGGGCAGTGCTGGATACAACCTAGCATCAACACTGTAGATCATGCACAAATCCTTTTACATAAATTCTTCTACTCCAGTCAGGGCTGGATTTAGGTTGGATGAGGCCCTAAGCTACTGAAGGTAATGGGGCCCTTTATATATCCAGTTGTCCTTTGTCAACAACAAATTTTTGCTGTTTTTTGTGTTGAATACATGCTATATGGTAATTTATGGACCTAATAGGTATCTAAAGCCATTTTATTTGTTTTTTATCTTATATTTTGGAAATGTACATCCAGTTTTTTGCTTTGAATTTTTTTGGGGCCTCCCTAGAGAGTAGCTATAGCTTAGCTATAGCCCCAGACTATAGCTTGTTTAGTTTATACGTAAATCCGGCACTGACTCCAGTTTCCCCTCCAAGCTTTCTTGGTTTCACTTTCAGCAGCTTAATTTAGAAGGAAAAAATGTATTTCTGTTGTTCCTTCGGTTACAACTGGGAGTCAGAAATCCTTTCTGAACTACTGCAAATCACCTGAAAATCTAACAATAGACCCTGAGCAAGTTCAAGGTGCAGCCTAGAAACTAGAAAGGTGGGGGCAATGGTCTATCCAGCAGTTTTTTTGCTCCTTTCACAGTCCACTTGAAAATTGCTAGAGGTTCCAGAGCGCCATTTAATGAACTATGTGTGTGCTTTACAAAACAAAACGTGTATCGAATGCTAGCTCTACTCACAGTAGACCCATTGGGGTTAATGAACCTGAATAACTTGGGCTCATTAATTTCAATGGGCCGACTCATTTCTAGGTTTGCATTGCTACATATAGATTAGCCTATGCAAATTCTATGCAAATCTGTGTCCTCTTAATTGGTCTTCCTAAGTAGCTTATCAGGAAGGAGATTTACTTCTGGGTAGCAGCCCTCTTTAGGCCATAAATTCCCATCTGCTTCATTCCCACCCCTACTTCTCTGAAAATATATGTGATGTCCAGCAGCTTTTTCCGAAAGAAGTCTTCCAACTATATTCTTGCACAAAACCAAGATGAGCTGATTTTGTGGCACATGGTTTGGCAAAGGAGTAAAAAGTAGGGGAGGGAGATGGAGAGGGAGAACTTGAGACTGTGGCTGTCAATGACAGGAATGGAAACTTTGGGAGAAAAGACGAAGCATCTGATGATTTCCTTAAAAAGCACAAGAAATCAGAGAAGCCAGGAAATGCCATCGAAGCCAATATGCCTGCCCATCCCAGTTCTTAATCCCATTCAGCACTGATGACACATGGATCAGGACTAGATGACATGCCAATAAAAGGAAAAAAAGAATAGAATGGAAAGGAAAAGAAAAGAAAGGATATCCTTCTGGTAACCATTCAAGAATGCAGATTTACAAACTTGTATATTCAAACACTGCTATACATAGTCCCTTTTCAAAGAAGAACCCCTTTGCACCAGTGACGCACCAAACTCTGACTGCTTAGAGATAATGCATCTTCTTTTGGTACCCATTTTTCTTCCAACATTTTTTTAATTAAAAAAAAAGTAACTTTTTAATTGAGGAACTTTTAAGTCCTCAGAGGGGTCTTTACTGTGGGCCAGAAGCCCTGAGCAGGAGGACAGAGCTGCTATTACAGAGGAACTCTGCATCACTGTCATTTTAAATATACCCCAGAACTTTGGCTCAGTTTTGTCAGAGAATTGGGACAAGTTGGGATGGAATTCACCTTAAGCATATTCAGTGAGAATGACCCTTGTCAGATCCAGAAGGGGAGCGTGACTGGTTTAGTTGCACTGGACACTGAGCCTCAGAGGCACTGCAGGAGATGCCACAATGACACCTTAGAATGGAATATGGGAGACAGGGGTCACCAAATATTGATGCCATGCAGGGCATAGCTGTCAACGTTTCCCTTTTTTTAAGGGAAATTCCCTTATTCCGAATAGGATTCCTCGCAAGAAAAGGGAAAAGTTGATAGCTATGACACAGGGCACTTCTGAAATTTGAGACCCCAAGGACTGCCACTGTCAGATATGCATAGTAGCGTGAGACCTCTGGGAAATGCAAATGCATTCCTTCTTCTCTGTCTGACCTCTGTCCTAATCACCCCAAACATATCCTGATTTGTCCAATCTAGACCCTGAAGGAGAATGCTCCATTCCAGAGGCACTGCACACTGCTGGCAAACTTATTATAGATGTCTGACCACCCAATAAGGTTAGGTTAGCTTCCTGTTTGGACCAGTGTTTTGCCTGAACAACAGTCTTCTGGACTCTGGTGTGGTCTTTGGTTCTGACTCCCTGACACAACTCTTGGTCCCTGACCCCCTTCCAACAGCTGTCTACAGCTCAGTCCTGGCACAGGGTTAGATTCTATGGCACTACAATGCACATAGGAATCCCAAAATCCCAGTGATGGAGCCAGCTACATATGGATGTTCCTACTCAGCTGTTGCCTGGCCTAGAAGGGCAGGTGCAACTAAAGTCACTCCCCACTGGTCTGCCTTATAGCAACTGGTGCCTCTTATACGTATGGTTCCAGTGATGGCATGTATGCTTCTGTACTCAGCATGACAAAGCAGTTCCTGTGCTGTTGTGTGCGTGATGGGATCACACAATTTCCACTCAGATACTCCTTAGCTGTATGTATTGCATCCACAGTCCTTGAGTGCACTAAAATTATTGCTCAGTTTCATCTAGCTTGAAAACACACACACACATTATGAATGGCATAAAGCATAATGAATTGCATGAAGAAAGGCCCAGAAGAAGTCTTAAGTGGATGCCTTCTTTCTGCATTTAGGTTGCTCTGCTTTGCCAGAAGTCTTTCGGTCTCCTTGTCATTTTTCCCCTCTACATAACCTAAGTAACACTGATATATTGCATATTTTCATTTAGCTCTTTGAAGCACAATCCACTTAGTGATTAGAAACCTCACACAATTTAGCAGATACCATCAGTGCAGAAACTTGCTACAAGCATGTCCCTTAATAAGCAAAGCGAATATTTGAAGTGTGGTTTGTGGTTGCTGCTTTTCGTTCCTGGATTATAAAATGAGGACAAGACATGTTTGATGGGTACTCTAGATTACCTTTGCCCAGTTCCTGTGACTCAGATGATATGTAAAGGATGGCTTTCCATTACTTGTCAGAGGCCCATTTGCCCCATTATAACCCAAGACCATTGTGCTGAAAAAATGTCTAGAAGTATGAAAATGTGGACACTAGCAAACTTTTAGCAATATGTAATAGAGTGTTACTGAGTCTAAAGGAATGGGGTGAGCCCTCAGCCTTCCTGAACCCAGGCCAGTGAGAAATGAGTCCAAAACTGGAAATTCTTGGCAATATGGGGAATGCACTGTTTTTGTTTCCATTTGTTTGAAATATGTACTTTGGTTATAGCTCCTTCTATTTGTGCTCTTAAATGGTTTATTAGGTGGAAGCTATCTAGGGTGCAATTTAGGGAAGGCTGGACCGGAGTGGGAAGAAAAGTCATTAACCCCTATGTTTCAGACGAGATGTGTGTATTCTTCAGGAAGACATGTGGTTGGTTATCATGTGAGGTACCAAACTGAAACAGCAAATGCTTTTAAAATACACCAAACCAGCCTGTAGACCTTTCTGGGAATCTCACCGTACCACTGATATAGCTCTGCTTCCAACAACTAAACCTTTCAGTGGTACTTCTGGGTGGTGATAACTATGGTCCAGCCTAGTGCTTCCCAGATGTTGCTAGAACTTCAACTCCCATCATTCCTCACTTGGCCATGTTGACTGCTGTTGATGAGTGTTGTAGTGCTAACATATTGAGGGCCTCGGGTTCAGGAAGGCTTGGCTATAGTCCTAGTCATATATTAGTCTTTAGTGTGGAAGAGACAGGAGGCCAAGCTTCCAGGACCCAGCCCAAGTAGTGTGCCCAGCTATCCCTCCCACTCAATGTCTCTATTAAGCTTCACTCCTGTGACCTGATTTTGGTCACTAGAGACTCTTCTCCCTCCATCCCTCCCTCTCTTTCTCTCTCTCTGTCTGTCATAGAACTATTAAGCCAATGATTTCAAGAATCCATTGAAGCTATTTTTATATGTGGAAATGTATTAAAAATATAGTTTTACTTCTGATAAAACACAGCATAAACCCAAGGATTCCATTAATATATTTGTAATCTCTTTCCCTTGCAGTGGGATGATGACCTTGCATCTTTGACACTATTGGTGAAAGGAAATGGATCAAACTGTGAGTAATGGGTTACTTCCTCACATACAAACACAAACGTCCTTTTCTCTCCCCACTCCCCAGCCCCACCCCGCGCCACTGCCAATTGCTTTTAAGGCCACCTTTTATCATTGTTTTTCCTTCTGAAACATGCATTTAAATAACTGAGGACTTTGGTTTCACCACTTTCTCCTCTCCTGTCAACGAGGGTTGCAAACAAGATTGAATCTATTGTGGGGAGGCATGGGGCTCTGTACATGAAGGCTGTCATGCAGAACAAAGGAAGTTCCTTGATAGCAAGTGAGACCACATCTCTCTCTAGCTGAACAGAAAAAGGCCAAAAGAGCCTGCTGGATCAGACCAGTGGCCCATCTAATCCAGTATCAAGTTCTCAGAGTGGCCATCCAGATGCTTGAGGGAAGCTGTGTATCTTCCATACTGACTGACAAGACCTTTGTGACGATGCCAGTGATTGAACCTGGGATGTTTTGCATGCAAAGCATGTGCTCTGCCACTGCTCTATGGACATTAGCTCAGGATCATGTATGTACAGTGGTACCTCAGGTTAAGTACTTAATTCGTTCCAGAGGTCAGTTCTTAACCTGAAACTGTTCTTAACCTGAAGCACCGCTTTAGCTAATGGGGCCTCCCGCCACTGCCACGCTGCCGGAGCACAATTTCTGTTCTCACCCTGAAGCAAAGTTCTTGACCCGAGGTACTATTTCTGGGTTAGCGGAGTCTGTAACCTGAAGCGTATGTAACCTGAAGCGTATGTAACCTGAGGTACCACTGTACACACAAACACATAGCACCAGGCTGGGACCTTCAATACAAATAGCACACCAGAGTCAGAAGATCTTGTTGGCTACACAGCTGCTTGCAACCCTGCTTGTACTCTGGAAAACATTTAACACACTTATGGTTCTATAAATAAATACATAGAAAAGATGGAAATATTCAGATGCAGAGTGTTAATTGCCATTGGCCTCTCTTATGAGTAGAATCAATTCACCAAGGATATTCTAACCAGAACAACCCACTACTTCATGCTCAAATGTCTCTCTAGTAAAACAAGTTGCTGTTAGGGATGAATGTGGCATGTCCCTTTGAGGCAACTGTATGGACATTGTACTTCTAAAAAAGAGGGGTGCTTCAAACTCCCCACCTTCCAGATTCAGATTCAGAACATGGTGTGATCCAAAGTGTCCTTGTTTGTTACAGCACTGTGTGGGCATCTGGTGGTGGTCCAGAGAGGCTCTCAACAGAGAGAAATCTTGGAATGGGATGGTTCTACAGCCCTCACATAGGAAGTGGCTTGTAGGTCCAGGAGGTGTCTCAGGTACCAACTACCCTGTCCCTCTGTCTCTGGGGACCCAGAGAGACACTGCAGCCCGTTAACGATGGACTCTGTGACAAATGCTTTAGCTTTGCTTCAGAAACAGAAGCAGGTAATTTTAAACTCTCAAATCCAGGATGAAATTTGGATGTGTATAATTTTGGAGGCGTTGCTAATAGCTAGCCAGGATCATATATGCAAAAAGATGTATTCACTTACGAAGGGATGGGAGTGAAGATGCCTGCCTGCAGACTGTATTATTTGTGAACACAACACTTGTCTAAAGCGTGTAAAACAAAGTCAAGCCATACTGAATGCATTCATTACCAAGCCATCAAATTTACAGAACGGGGATGAAATCTGTTTCTGTTTAGGCTATATCTGGAACAGCTTATTATTATTATTTTTACAGTGTTGCTTGTACCATTAACGTGCACGTGTGGAAAATGTAAGTTGCCCTTTCCAGTCCAGAACTGCAGCAGTACCATTTGGTAGTTATTAGCATAAAAACAACATTAACTGTTTCTCCATAGCGCTGAACTCTTTGTGGCCTTCCTAGAAATAATAGATGAAAACTATCCCCAAATAAATACCCACACTTCTAATAAATATTAACCATGGTGACCTTTAAATATGAAGCAAAGAGTTCTGCTCTATTGCTTTGTCCCCGATAATGTGAAAACCACCCCACGGGGTTGAAAAATTGACTGTTCATCGGTCCTCAGGCTGTGTTTGGATGTTTGTTCCAAGAAGGCTGTGTGCCAATGTTCATGAGTGGCTTCATCTTCAAAACACATAGTCTTGCTTTCTTTCAGCTTTCCTAATTCTTCACATTCTTTCCTAGCAGGGGAAAAAATAATATGTTGGCTGCATTAATAGCAGAAACATTTGGAAGGGTAAAAACAAACAAACAAAAATAATCAATTTTCAAGGTCCACTTGCAGATGGATGGAAGTGTTTATGAAACATTTATTGTTCGGTCACAAGAGAAAATGTTGCTGTAATAGCAAAGGAGAGGCATGAAAATAGTGGGAGATTATTTCTACCACCCACCCCAATATGCATTAAAATATGCTACTTTTCAGTTTGCAGTGACTTTAGGGGAAATGGGAATTTGGAACAAGGCAGAATTAAATAGGGTATCTACAGTATCTTACAATATCTTGAAAGTCATAGAATAAATAGTATCAATAGAGAAGACATGATTCTCAGCAAGGTTTAAACCAGGGGTGTAGAACCTGTGGCCCTTGATGCTGTTGGATTTCAACCCCCATCCAATCCAGCCAGCAATAGCAGTGGTCAGGTATAATGAGAGTTGCAGTCCAGCAACAGCCAAAGAGTCACAGGTTCCCACCCCTACCTTATATTCAAAGCCAAGACCCAAGTTAGGCACAATAGTCTTTGGTGACAAAGCTGCAGCAGAGATTTAAAATCACAAAACACGCAGCAAAGAAAAGTGTGTAAATATAGGCTGTAAAACCTTTTAAATGTGCCCTTTCCAGTGAAAGTATCCCACTTTTAATGGTTCTTTCCAAAGTATCCCAATTCCCTAGCACAAAGATAAACCACATGTTTAGAAACTCATAAAATGGTTTACTTACAAAACTATTCAAAGGTCAGATTCATGTGCTTTTCCATACAGCAGACAGAAAAAAATTGCACAGGCAATAAAATGTTGCTTGGTTACAAAACGGTAATACACACCACCATTTAAACAACTCTCCCCCCTGCTAAGACCATTCATGCAAAATGCATAGGTAATTGCCTGCAACACCAGGGCATTTGCCAGGAATAGGAACACTCTTGAGTCGGGATATAAGAAGGCAACAATTTTCATTCTAACTTGTATTTGTCACAATCCACAATGCTTTCATTCTGTTGCAGTTCAACTTCCACCAGACACTATGTTATTATTTTCACTGTCCACTGTTTAACAAGACTTATGTAACATACATAACTATTTATCTAATACAGTGGTACCTCTGGTTAATAACTTAATTCGTTCCGGAGGTCCATTCTTAACCTGAAACTGTTCTTAACTTGAGGTACCACTTTAGCTAATGGGGCCTCTCGCTGCTGCTGCGCCGTCACCGTGCGATTTCTGATCTCATCCTGAAGCAAAGTTCTTAACCTGAGGTCCTACTTCCAGGTTAGCAGAGTCTGTAACCTGAAGCATTTGTAACCCGAAGCGTTTGTAACCCGAGGTACCACTGTATATGTAACTTACATTCATTTAAATGTAAAGGAAACACCAAAATGAAATAAAATGAGATTAATTAATTCTTTGGACATTTAAAAACAGCAACAATAAGAATACTGACTATCTTCCCTTGAGTGGTTTCTCTTCCTGATCACAAATGAACTTGCACACTGCAGCCATTTCTGCTTCCTCTTCTGCTCTTGTCAGTTTTTCAACATCCCTACCTTTGAGGAGTAATCACATTTAATCTAAAACATTTTCCTGAATTGAATGCCCCCCTTGCCCACCCTAAAAAATATCCCCCATAGGGCCCAGGGCAGGTGTGCCTACTGAATTCATCCAAAGATGCCTCTGAAGGGGACTTTTGTGAAAGGGTTCATATGTTCCAAATATTGCACTTAGAAATGAAAGCCTCTGTTTTAATTATCGCAGCTCCTATCAGCTTGTCTTGATCTTGGCTGCACCATTTGAAAGAGATGATTACAAGGCCTCTGTACAAATGTGACTCTCAAATCTGAAAAGATAAAATGACCAGTTTTACCGAAACCAGTTTTGGTCTAGCAATCTTGTTGAAATTATCCAAGGGCCCTAAGGGACATTAATCAGATCAGTTTGCATCTCTCTCTGGGTGTGCAATTGCACAACTATTTTGCATACAAACTGCTTGCATGAATGCATACAAAGAAAGTGTTTGCATGGGCATGTAATTAAATAAGATCATATCTGACAAGCAAAGCCCAGATAGAATAAGCACTAATTACATGGTTACAGTAGAATCTAGCAGCATTCCATGGTTTAACAGAACCACATTTCTCTCTCTCTTCCAAATCTGACCATGACTGGGTGTGTCTGTTATTAGAGAAAGGTTCCTCATAATTTGTGAAAAAGGAGGGGGAAACCCTCCTCCATTTCAACTGATATAGTTCCCAGGAAATGAAGGAAATACAAGACACCAGTACAGGAAGCAAAGTAGTCTTCTTCTTCTTCTTCTTCTTCTTCTTCTTCTTCTTCTTCTTCTTCTTCTTCTTCGTCTCCTCCTCCTCCTCTTCCTCCTCCTCCTTCTTTATCCTCCACCCCTGCTGCATCAGGCCAAAGCCCCATTTGGTCCAAAAACTTGTTCTCACAATAGTCAATCAGATGCCTATGGGAAGCCCACAAGAAAGACACAACAGCACTTTTCCTATTTGTGATTCCCACCATTATGACCATATTGCCTCTGGGAGTGGAGGTAGAGCATAGCCATATCCTCAATAAAACATCATAGTTAGCAACAACAGATTCAAACTCACATCCCTACTGTCCTGCTGTGGCTCCCAGCCTATTCCTTTGTTGATGTCAGGGAGAACCCACCCTCCAGTTCATCCAAACCCTCTCCTACCAGGACAGGGGGAGGCTGCATCAGTGCTTCTGCTGGGGGCTAAAAGTGTGGCTGGTTTTATGGAGGATGCTCAGTCACCTCAAGGGAACACCAAGGACGCTTGCTCAGGGTTTGCCAAAACATGGAACTGGACCTGTTCAGGTGTGTAACCATTTGGGTTTTAAACACATGTATGCATAGACACAGCATGAATGCAAGGGCTAGTGACTTAATAGACATGACTGACTTAGGTTCATATAACTATTAGTCAAGGCCATCTGGCGAGACCTCAGTGCTGAATGGGGAACCCAAGCAATGGGGCTCCTGGATCTGAACTGGAGTCTAACACTCTTTAACTATTGTGTTATGCAGTAGATCAGAGATCTTCTCTGCATCCCAAGCAACAGTCCATGTGAACTTGGTGAGAAGAAGGAAAAAGAATGAGAGACAGTTAAGGGAGAAAATTCAATGGGTGGAATAATTCAGAGAAAACTGGCAAGGTAATCTACCCTGTTATTACCCTCATGAAATACAAGGTGCCATCTTTCACAAGGAAGAGCTCTAGGCCCATAGCTTGTTGGTAAAGCCTTTTGATTTGTATGTTGAAGTCCTTAGGTTAAATCTCCAGCATCTCTAGGTAAGCCTGGGAAAGACTCCTCACCTGAAACCCTGAAGAGCTACTGCCAGTCAATGTAGACAATACTGAGCTAGGTTGGCCAATGGTCTGCCTCAGTATACGGCATCATTCTTAAGGTGTGCATAAGCCTCACGTATAATGTCTCTCAGGCCAGAGACCTTTGAATATTTACACCAGTGAAGTATCAGGCATACAAATCTCAAGATAATTTTTTGTTGTTGTCCCTTCAATATTTCTCAATAGTTTAATTATTGTTTTAAGTAGTGATGCTGTGAAGCAGGATTTTCAGATTTTTGCCTCTTCTGTCCAATTCCCAGGCATCCTTTTCTGAGAAACATGCTGATGAAGCAAGCAATTAGATATCTTCCTTGAAATCTCCCTGTCTTACAAGTTAAGGGGAGACACCCCTATTATTCTTAGCAAAGGGGAGGGGGAGGAATGTTGCTCCTCTAACTAAGTGTTATGTAAAAGCTCTGTTACTTTCCCTCAGTAAAGATGGATAGATGTTTAGGGCACTATAAGCAGAATGAAAGACTGTTCCAACACAACCCGAGTTGGGTTGCACATAGGGATGAACAAAACTGTCATAAGAACCTAAGAAGGCCCCCACTGGATGGTGTCAAAGGCCCATCTAGTCCGGCATCCTGTGCGCACAATGGGCAATTAGATGCTTATGGGAAGCCCACAAGCAGCACCTGAGCACAATAGCACTCTCCCTACCTTCACTTCCCAGTATTTGCGCTAGGAAGGCTACTGCCTCTGACAGTCGAGAAGGACCATAGCTATCATGGCTAATAGCCACTGGCAGTGGCGTAGCGTGGGTTGTCAGCCCCCGGGGCAAGGCAAGTAATTTGCACCCCCTAACCCGTGGATTTGTGCCCCCTAACCCGTGGATTTGCGCCCCCTAACCCTAACCCCCAGATGTTGTGCCCGGTGCGGCCGGGCCCCCCTGCACCCCCCACGCTACGCCACTGGCCACTGGCCACTGGTAGCTTTATCTTCCATGAATTTGTCCAACCTTCTTTTAAAGCTACCCAAGTGGCTATGTTCTACCTCCACTGTTGGAGGACACCTCTGAACATCAGTTGCTGGGAGTTGCAGGTAGGTGGAGATTGCTGTTTTGCTCAGGTGCTGCTTCCCCGTTTCCCACAGGTATCTGGTTATCCACTGTGAGAACAGAGTTCAGGTCTAGATAGGCCTTTGGCTCAATCCAGCAGGGTTCTTTTTATGTTCTTAAGACAGTTTTGTCCATCCCTAGATTCTTGATCTTTGGCCATGGCTGGTAAACTTGAGGCTCAGAGCCTAGCTGTTTTCACAGCCATCAAATTGAATGTAAAATCCTGTTGGTGGAAAGCTTCCCCCTTCCTTTGTATATTGCCAGCCTAATGGCTGCAGAATCCAGTCCTTAATTGACCGAGTAGCTTGTATAATGCGGATGGTTAAAATGACGAGATTGGACAGTTATTTCTTGAAATTTGTGTGCCGTTCTGTGACGGCTGTTGTTGTTAAATGCCCTACTAAAACTAGCAAGTCGTAGCTATAGCAGTCATTTTGTTTAGCTGAGGATTATTACACATTTTATGTTCCTGGTCTTTACATTTTATTGGGAGTATTTTGTTAGCTTCATAAATTATTCCATCACTAAGGAGGCAGCAGGCATGTAAAAACCAGATTCAACATAGCTTCCTCTGTGGCTTTTGTTTGTCAAAGCAAAATGGGTCCTCCTCTACTTCCTGGCTTGAAAATAAAACATTATCCTATCTTATTTTTAAAGAGGCACGTTCCCTCTGCAGGGAAACTTCAAAAGTAGAGACTCAGCTTAAACTAATTTGCTCCAATGCACACATGAAGCTCTGGCATATTCCATATTGTGTGAGAGAGAGCTCCATGCACAAACTGCACCTCCTCCTTCTGACCACAATAAATTATAGGGACTGGATTGTGCTGTATATTAGGGATGGGGAAGAAATCCAATTCAGTTAGCATTTAAACTTCATCTGCAGTTTCCAAAATAATACGTAAATGGAAACACATCAATTCTCCAAAATTGCAGTTATCTGAATTTTGCAGTGCAGTTCTTCAACCAAGTAATGTACAGTGATGGTTTGGTTCCCGAACAGCTTAGCTGACGAACAAATCAGCTCCCAAACACCGCAAACCTAGAAGTAAGTGTTCCGGTTTGCAAATGTTTTTCGGAAGCCAAACATCTGTTTTGGCTGTCGGCATTGTTTCCAGGGCCAATCAGCCAATCAGAAGCCACACCTTGGTTTGCAAATGTTTTGGAAGTCGAACGGACTTCCAGGTACCACTGTATATAAAAATGCTCATGCTAGGGTAAAGTGTACGTAAAAGGGCATACATTTGTGAAAATAACAAAAAATGGGAAATTGCTTTACAAGATTGTATATACCAAAATGTATAAATTCAGCAGAAATCCGAACTAAAATGCTGATTTAAAGAGAATGCATTTCAAGAGAAGTTAACAGGACTCATACTGGATGATGAAAATCTCTCTGGGCATTCTTAGACACCTTTATGTTGTTGTCACGCAACGTTGCCTGAAGAGCAACATGAAGGGAGAGATTGGGAGGAGTATTGGAAAGGTTACCAAATGAAAGTATCCCAAGGGGGTATCACATGTCCTAGAGATTGGCATCAAAGCAACCACTGCTGGTTTTGAACTATAAAGTCTTAATGGGCTCAGAACTGCAATACCTCAAGGATGGGTCTTTCCATATGAATTGACCTGGACCCTCGGATCATCATTTGAAGTCCTCCTTTGTGTGCCTCTTCCATGACAAGACTGGAAAGTGGCAACACGGGCCTTTTGTGTGGTGGCTCCCCAAGGAAGCTTTTCTGGCACCTTGATAACATATCTTTAGGTGTCAGGCAAAAACATCCCTCTTCTCCCAGGCCTTTGGCTAATTAAACAATCTATGGCCTTTTAAACTGTGTTGAGGAATGTTGTTTTTGTTTGTTACTATGTTATGTATTTTTGTGTTTCTATAGAAATTTAACAAATAAAGTAGTAGTAGTAGTAAAACCAGGTAAAAATATTAATCAGTATTCAAAGGTTGGTTTGTTTTTAAACAATTGCTTGCATACATGAACCTCGTAGAAGCATTCAGCCTGAATGTGGAAGGCCAAGAGGCAGTAATGGATAATGTGGTGGAGCAGCAATGATCACATCACCTTCCAATCGCTGAGCTGCACCCACTTACTGGGAAACGGAGAGGCAAGGCAAAGTGACCAGAGGTCAGCACATCTGCACTGTGTTCATCTTACCTCATCCCTTCCCAATAATAATAATAATAATAATATTTTTTTATTTATACCCCGCCCTTCCCGGTTCAGAAAACCGGGCTCAGGGCGGGTAACAACAAATTTTAAACACTTAATTGCAATACAACATAGAAGCAGCATAAAATACATTATAAAAGCATGAATAACAATAAAATTCAAAGTTCAAAAATCAATTTGGGGAAAATCTATCCAATAAGCATTAGTCACCAGGGCTAGCTGGCTGAATTAGTCCTACTTGGGCCAGTGAGGAGGCCAGGGGAGAATTAGCTGTGGAGTCTCAGGGACATCAGCACAACTCCTCCCTGCAGGCAGCACCTATACTATCCTTTTAATGTACTTTCTTACAAAACGTGTATTTATGCAATGTGGTTTATTGTAAAATATGCATTTTATATTAAATTTGTCACTTTTCTTTCAACCAAGAAGTGCATTGCTAAATTCAGAGAAGTGCAAAGAGCAGCCAGTCATTTTAACCATTGTTCTGTACTGCCTTCAGTGGGTATTAAGCATTGTTGTTCCCTGCCCTGATACCTTATAAATACTTTTATAAATAACTAAGGAAAATCCACAGGGAAACATATTAACCCAGGAGGTATGGAACAGATTAGTTTGTATCAGAATTTGAATGATGATGATGATGATGATCCCACAAACATCCTTAGTACAAAAATTCCATAAGATTCCTGCATTTAACCCTAAAATGGTGGTCTCCCTGTCTGAGAAAAGCAAACTTCTGGATACCATTTCTCTGGCAATCACTTTGTGTGCAAGGCGCTGAAATGATGTGCGTCATTCCAATCTAACATTTTCTGTGAGTGATGCTTACATTTTGACTCTACTTTTTATTCATATTTTTCATAAGGAGAAGCTAAAGTTGCTGCTCTCCGCCAAGGTCACCAAGAGTTCACTAAATGCTGATAGACTGTGTTCTGTATTAATGGCGCTAAGCTAACTGCCTCCCAGTTCTGCCAGATCCCTTTCTTTAAAGAAATAGCTCTGTATTTCACGAGGAAATATTTTGTAAAGCTTTCCCTGCTGATAATTTGTCTGAAAAAAGAGACAGGCTTAATTATTTATATTGACTTGGAAAGTTGGGTATTAGATACGTTCAATAAGATCTGTGCTTTGTTTATGTAGAAATATATGGAATGAGATAAATATATCCAGATTGTGGAAAGAGCTGATTTCTTATTTCTGAGCTAATTGTTTGCATTTTTAGCCCAGTTTGCAACCCGGAACTTAACTAACAATTGGAAGTTAAATTGGAAGTGCTGATTTGTCAGTAACCTTTAATATAGACTAATGAACGGGGGGAAAGGCTTGGAGAAATGACTTCAGATCTCTGCCATGGTTTCATTGTGTGGCCTTGGTCAATTCTCGGCACTTCAGTATGGGGTATGTGTAAAGCAAAGCAGGAACCAAGCAAGCTAACAAACATTGCTCAGGGCAAAAGTCCTGCCTGACTTGAAGCTTTTTTTATTCCTTCCAAGTCAAAGGGAGGCAATGGCCAACTCTGGCTCCTCCAAACACTGAGAATGACTTAGCCAGTAAGCTAGCCTTGGTTGCTCACCAAGGCTGGGTTCTTTGTTATAGCCCTCCCTGCCTATCTCATGTGATACTAGGGGTGGAGGAGAAATTCAGTTTGGTTTTGCATTTGAAGGCAAACCTTCATAATTTGCACTTCCCAAAACAAGATGCAACCCGAAACATAGCTGTCCTTCAAAAGTCTCTGAGTTTCGTGGTGCAGTTTTCAACCCCCAAATGTATAAAAAAATGAGTATGTAAAGGAAAGGTGAGCATAAAATGCATATATTATTGAAATAATATATTATTGAAAATAAACATACAAAATGCACTGTATTGGGGAAAATTCCTTGCAAAATGTGTATATTAGGAGAAATGCGCACTAAAATGCTGATAAATCTTCAGAATGGCTTTTTTTAAAATGCAAATGGATGCAGAAATGTGGTGAAGTAAACTCAAGAAACTAAAAAGAGAAACTAAAAAGAGAAACTGAGAGAAGCCACAGTTATATGATGCAGCTTTATTGTTTAGACTGTTAAACACTTACATGGTTGCCTCATTAATATCTGCCTTTGCCCAGACAAGAACTGCATGCATGTTAAAGCACTGCTGTTGTTATTGATGTATTTCCTATAATGAACAGTTGCTTAAATATCCTATTTAGGGAGAAGATAAGAAGCTCAGCCTTTCTGAGTAAAGCGTCTCTGTCCAACTTCTACTCTATTGCTGATTGATTAGTAGCACAGAAACGCCCACACTGTGCCTTCTGGTTTTGTGCCATGCACTATGAACTGGCAAGTCAACTGAGTTCAGACAGCGAGCGTCATTTATGGTTTCGAAGAAGCAAATAAGCCTGCCTCCCAACCACTCGAGATGGGGGGAGGTTATGAAGCCCTTGCAAATTGCAGTCACCTTTACGTCAGGAGGTTAAAGATCATGCTTGTCAACAGGTCAAGCTACAGTGCTAATTCACCTCACTAATGAGTCCCAAACATCCCATAGAACATATGTCAGCAGCTCTGGCCTGCCTCCAGTGAGTAAATAAAATGAAAACCTTATGGAGGAGGTTAGCCTAGCTTTTTGTCACACTTGCATGGGAATTTTCCCTTACTGTTATCTCTGCCATAGCTGCATTGCTTTTACCATCCTGTTGTATGTGTTTCATTCATGTGCTGAGTGAAAATGAGGAATTTTATCATTATTGCCGGGCTATAGCCATAGACCACTTTTGGATGCAAATGGAAAACATAAATAAAATAAATTAGAGCTTTAGGGGGCTTAACTTTCCTCCCTTCCCAGAGAAAATGCAGATGCAAGAGCCAGATTGGCTTCCACCTCCCCAGTTCTCTTACGCTCTCAGTTCCCTGGCCAAATTGCCTCCCTTTTCTAAAAGGTAAAAGTCAGATTTGGCTATGCTTGCTGCCTGAGCCAGAAGCTGTCTCAGAAATCTCTCAACTGCTACAATTTTTAGGGACAATTTACACACTTTCCAATCCACTGACCTGGGACAATCACAACTGAGACCATGTGTGTGTCTTCTTTACAGATGACAATCCTCGATTTGAAAGAAGCGTTTGCAGATGGGACCTTAAAGTTGCCCATCAACAGGCAGCACTCAGACAGCAGACTGAGGAAGCACACAGGTCAACTGGCCACCTTCTTTTTTTTTTAATGAATATTTATTAGCATTTTCAATAACAACACAAAAACAAAAATAAACAAAAAATGACAAAAATACAAAAATACAAAAGTAAAAACAATTAAAAACACATAAAATTTTAATTGTTTATTTTCTTTTAACTTGCTTCTCAGACCTCCTCGCACCTCCCCTTCTTGTATTCCAATTCAAATTATTAGCTCAGCAAATCCTTTTTACTTATTTCTCAACTTTAACTTGATAATTTATTTTAACATGTTATTATTTTATTTTTTCTCTTTCATCCGTTTCCTCAGTTTATTTTTACAAACCTTATTTTCATTTAATTTAGATCGTTTTAAAGACCAGTTTTAGCTTATCCAAACTTAAACATCAATACTTATACATCAATACTCATTCTTAAACATTTTTCCTAAAGTCGACCAAAATTCCCTTCCATGGCTTTCCCAATTTTCATACGAATAACAAAACAAAATATAAACAAACCAAAACAAATTATAATTATATACCCTTTGGATTCCCAAACTCCACCCACCCCCTTCCCGGTTCCAGTCCCCAGCAAGTGTCCATCAGTCTCAATATACTATTAGCCTGGAGATCTCACGTCCGAGGCTCTTAAATCTCTCTCAGTTCCTCTCTGCCGGCCTTTTTGATAGTCCTTAATGTTGAACCCCAAATCTCGGAGATGCTCCGGCCCAACAGGATCCATGTTTCTTCCAGCCAGACCTCCATACTTAAAAGTAAAGCCTATGGGGTATTCCAACTCTTGTTTCATACTCCTTTCCAGTCCAAATGTCCCCAAAGCTCCAACTTCCACCTTAATCAGATTTATAATCCTTCGGTCTTCAGATCTCCACATAAGGAGATCTCTCAATTTTTCACTCTCCAATTCAGGCCAGACTTTCCACATCAAGTTTTTATTTTCCTTTGCTGCCATCATGTCAGGCCTCAAATTACAGCTCTCCTTTGACATCTGCAGAATTACAGCTCCTCCTTCCTTCTCTTCAGGGGCAACATATGTCTCCTTTTCTATGTTCTCAAAGCTCTCAAGTTTCTCTATTTGTCCAATTGAATAGGCTTCCTGTTTCAAATCCTTATCAAATTCAACAATGTTATTTACTGTTATGTCCAGAGTTGTAACATTTGTAGCCAAAACATTGATTTGGCCTTGTAACTTTCCCAAGAGAACAAATGCTCTATCAAATTCAGCCTGAATTTTCCCTCCTCCAGCCATTCTTTAATGTCCCTAAACCCCCTCTAGAGGGATTTTGGTTCCTTAATGTTCCTTTCAGCTTAAATCCAAAAAACAGGTTAGTTTGTATCAACCCTTCCTTATTTTCGACAAATTGTAACAAATATAGCCAGTAGAAGCAACAGAAACAAAGTTCTCTTTTTCCGTCTTGACAGCTAACTTGACAGCTGTCAAACTCTTCAATACTTCGTCAACAGGCTCTCTCGCGGGACGCTCCCGGGTCCGGGGGGGGGGGGGTGGAACTTCAGCTCCCAAAATAGTTCTTCATCCTCCAGTAAAATTTCTTATAATACCAAACCATGAAATTAAAGTCTTTTACAAGAAAGAAAAAAAGGATTCTCTCGACTTTAGTTAGCAGGTCCTTTGCTTTAAATTATTTACAAAGGGGGGGGGGGCGGACTTCCTTTTTAAACCTTCCCCGCTCGTGCCTAATTCATCAAAATTTCCTTAAAATTCCAATTTCCGTACTACTCACGGGTTGTTGCTTTAGAGTCCAATTGTTCAAAGGAAAAAGTCAGCGCTCTCCGACAATGGCATTGCGGCTTCACTCCGCAGAAGAAGCAGTCTACTCTCAGCACCGCGCCGCACCCTGTCCCCGTTCCGGAGCCTTTAAAAAGGCTCCTTCGCAGCTTGGGGGGGCACAAATGGTGCCCACCGAGTCACCATGCTCACAGGCATCCGCGCCTGTGATTTTTAAGGGTCCCCGCGTCGCCGCAGCGGCAAGACCCGATCCTGCGGAGCCGGTTCCCTCCGGAGCTCAGAGGGAATCCACCATTAGTCGATGGCGCTAACCCGGAAGCCCAACTGGCCACCTTCTTTCCAGCAATTTATTTACTTTTATTTAACAAGATTTAATTATATACCACTGTGCACGCACGCACGCACGCACGCACACACACACACACAATTGGTGTAAAATAATAGACTTTAAACAGTAAACATAACAAAATTATCAAAATATAGATAAAACTAAGAGCTTTTCAAAAAACTGTTTGTTGCACACCACCTCAATCTCCAAGTGGGGTGAGATTCCCGGGGTTCCAGGGTTCATAATTCTTTCGGAATGAGATACAACAGAAACGGTGGGGTCTTTATGATATATGGTTTATTTATACATATATACAACCTGAGCTTACAATGGAGGGCTCACAGCATTAACACCCCAAGAGGGTCTTGCTTCACCCAGAGCCACAGTATCAGATTCAAGCAGAAATCAGACATGGCTCTGAACCTCTGCCTTCCCAGCCGACTGCTTCTAGCTAGTAACTCTAAACTCTTACCTTTGTCTTTGTCTTTCTAACTACCAGTGAGTTGTGTCATCTGGCACAGAGTCACTTCCCTTTTCCCCTCAATGACCCATTACCTAGGCTATCTCCTCATCAAGAACAAAATAAAAAAAATCCTTCCAGTAGCACTTTAGAGACCAACTAAGTTTGTTATTGGTATGAGCTTTCATAACAAACTTAGTTGGTATCTAAGGTGCTACTGGAAGGATTTTTTTTATTTTGTTTTGACTACGGCAGACCAACACGGCTACCTACCTGTAACTATCCTCATCAAGAAGTTAGGCTGGCTATTCCAGGTATCTGAATCCTTGTTTAAATTGTAATACGTGCTGTATCCAGGAATTAGAACAGTCTCGGCATATATTTTGCACACACACACCTCGAAAAAACTCATAGCAGTACATATTAAGATCACATGTCTCGTCTGAGTACTTCATTGTATTTGTATCTCACCTTTCATCCGATAGATTTATGGTGATGTACATGGTTCTCCCGTACCTCATTTATTCTTTACGACAACCCTGAGAAGTAGGTTAGGCTGTGAGGCAGTGACTGTCTCAAGATCACCCAGTGAGTCTCAAGGCAGAATGGGAATTTGAACCCTAGTCTTCTAGGTCCTAGTCTGGCACTCTCACCACTGCATCACACTGAGCAGGCATCAAAACCAGTACAATGATGGCACCAGCCTAATATCAATAGGCAGGGAGTGCTAGATAATAGGTACTGCCACACTGAAAGATTGATTTCTCACAAGTATTGTCTTTCTGCTTTGGTTGTATTGTATTTTTATTTAACTTCTAGTAGTATCCCCCCCCCCAAACGTGCCTCTGTATGTATGAATGAGCATATGCAAACAGATGCACATGGTGTCCTCTTTGTAGGCAATGATGACGTGCCCTGTTCTATCATCAGCTGAAGAATAATGTGGGGCACTGGATTTCTGCGAATACTAGAGCAGCCATCATGGCTTTTGAACAAACCTCCCCACCACAGAGTTTCCTTTTAATGCAACTTTTCCTATCTGGTGCCTCCCTGATGGTATTTAAAAACCTTGTTGCAACAGCTCTGCAGCCAGAGGCCTGCAAATAATTATGGCTCGGATTCTGTGGTCATTTTGGATTGGTGCAAACATGATAAATGGCAAGTTTTAATTTGAACTATTGCTCAGCAGACTCACTCAGGTAAGCAATAACTCACTCCAGCAGGCAATAAACCAAAGCAAGAAAATCGCCCACACCTTCTTGAATGTGCTAACAAACTCTTTAGCAGTAAAATAAATATGGTCATGAACTTCCTTAATAAATTGTCCTTTGAAGAGCTAAGGAGGCAAAGTCTTAGACTCACTAGGGGCCTTCAGGGTAAGTCAGAGAGGGTTTATTTATTTCTTTTTAAAAAGAAGTTTTTTTAAAAAACCTTTTAGATTTTTTAATCCATTATTAGGTTGTGGGTCAGGGAGCCATACATAAAGCTAAATAAATACCTGCTACAACATTGATTTTCAAACTGTGAATCTTTTCCATATGTGTGCCTCTGTTTTGCAGAGCATACTGGGGCAAGTTCTAGAGCTCACTGAAACAACAATTGGTGCTCAATGAGGTTTTCATAAGGATGTTAAACAGGGGAATTATGCCTAAATTATGAAGGGCATGGGAACTCTTAGCCACGGATTTAGAGTGCTATGGGGGCCATGACTTGCCCCCTACCTATATTCAAGTGCTCCCACAGTCCCTCTGTCTGGAATGTTTCATCATAATCCTTCACTGATGAGACTTGGGAGTAATAAACAGCGCCCAGGCAGGGCAGGGCAGGACCCTGGACAGCTCCCAGTGGTCCCTCCTGCCTGACCTATAGAAGATGTTGTATCAGCAAAGGTCCAGAGCAGCTCAATGTTTTAGGGAGGCTGACATAGCTTTCCACTCCAATGTCAGTCATCTGCAAGTCTTGAAAGGCTTGTAGACAATTCAGCAGCTATGTGTTCCTGAGTGGCTGTGAAGCAGGAGAGAAGCTACTGAGGAGTCATTCTCGGGGTTTGAGGATAATGAGAGAGCCTCGTCCTCAGGCCAGGAGGGTGTAGAGGTGGGTGCTGAGGGCTCCCCTCCTGTTTTGACCTGTGATTCACCCAAATCTGAATCCTCTGATGCTAGGACTTAGAATGCAGAGCTCATGACAATCTTGTCTCATTGTAGCTCTGTGTTTGGCTGTGGAGAGCAATGTGGTCTCAAGCTCTGAATTGCTTTCCTTACTCAGACTATCTCAACAAATACTGACCTCTGACAGCAAATAGCAACCACTGACATGTCTCCAAACTATCCTCTGTGAGGTAGCTCACATGACCACCCTACCCTTTAAAGCAGGGGTGGGGAAACTGCTTTACAGCTCTCATTGTTCTTGAGCATTGGCCATGCTGGTTAGTGCTGATGGGAGTTGGGTCCAACAATATCTGAAGAGCCACGGCTTCTTCATCCTTGCTTTTGGGGCCACAAGATTGCTCGATATAGGCCCATAGGCACTTGCAATCGATTCTACCTGTGTACCTGTGTGATACACATTTCTAAATCTGTTTTTCAATTATTTTTAGGTGCACAAGTAGGTGTGTGCTTTAAAAGCATGGTGTGGGAAAGAACCATGGGGGGAAATGGTATAAGCACGTTAAAGCAGCTTATACCATCAAAGTCTCATCTGGTCTGGTATGCTGTTATCACACTGGCCAACTGGAAGCTATTAAGAAGCCTGCAAGCAAGACGTGAGTGCAGTGACTGGTACTGAGAGGCATATTGCCTCCAACAGTGGAGCCACCATAGCTGTTAGCCTTATCCATAAATTTGTCTCATCTTTTAAAGCTAGCAGTAATACTAAGCAATGTAGCCAGGCCTGATCTCTGCACAGAGTGGGTTTGCTGAATTTTCATTTCCCCCTCTAGGGATTTTCAATCCCTTGTTGGACTAGATGACTCTTGGAGTCCCTCCTAACTCTACAATTCTATGATTTCCAAAAAAAGAAAAGAAAATACAGCTTCTGAGAGTCAGTATAGCTTGCTTTAGCAGCCTGTTCGTTAGGCCAAATAACAGTTGTATTTGCATACATACACACCACACCCCCTTTTTTGGTGTAGATTATATAGGACATCTGGTTTTAAAAAGTGTCGCAATTTCTAAACATATTCTAACACTCTTGGGATTGGAATATCAACAACTGTCTATTGCGGTGAACCGCAGGTCTGGAAAACATTCCTGCAAACTGAGTTCTTAAGTAAACATCATGCATCCATAACACATAATGCAAAGCAACGTTCCTCCCCCTTTCTCCCCACCACCATAAGCTCAATATTTAGACCAGATGAGGTGCAAAATATGACTTTCCAGGACGAAGCTGCACAATTTACAGAAACACGTACTGTCTTTTCTATGCATACAGAGGAGGGCATGTGGGTTGCAGCTATAGTCAAAGCATTTCAGTTTACTTTGCATTCTCTCTAGAACATGATTATTATTTTTTAAGTGAAAGGTTAGGGAAGAAACAAATGGATGCACCAAAAAGGAAGGGGAGAATCTGATACTTACTATATAAAATAGGCATTGTAAATTTGGCTCATTTGCTTCTCTCTATCCATATATTCCCCGCATCCAACAAACTTCTAACCCATATTATCAGCTTCCTGAAAGTATCCAGCTGGACTAGAAGGACTCTAATGTTCTGCTATGCTACACCTCATGACAATCATTTTGTGACTGGCACCAACAGCATTCTCTCAATGTCTGGAATGTGTCCATGGGTCCACAAAGTTTGTGATCCCGTTCTATCCCAAGTAAAGCCTCCAAATAGGACAATTAATAGCACAGCTAGAACAGCATCACACAAAGCTACAATATGAGTCAGGGATAGACAACATGGTGCCCTCCAGATGTTGCCAGTTTCAGCTCCAGTCAGCAAGGCCAATGGTCAAGAAAGATGGCAGTAGTAGCCCAGCAACATGGGGGGGGGAGTTCATGTTGGTTGGCCCTTGTATAAGGTTGGAGCTACTACCAAAAGGCAAAAGGAAAAGCAGCCTAATCTGATCCTTGTTAACCCAAAGCAAATCCCCATTGCCCAGAAAGGAATGTAGCCCTCAAGCTGAAATAGTTTTCCCATGCCTGACTTTCTGGGTGGGGCAAGATGGCTGGTGATTTGTGGGGGCATTTGCAGGAGCAAAAGACTGGTTCTGCCAATGCCATGACACAGCGGAGACCTCCCCCTCCTGACCTGCTACCTCACCCTTCTCCTCCCAATAAGCAGCAGATGTGTGGCCCTGCCCCTCTTCATTCCCCTCTCCTGCCATGATGTATAGGATTGCACCATAATGCAGTTAATTAACCTAGAATTGGAGCTTCTGGAGTGAACTAGGCATCTTTTAAAACTATCTTTCTGTGACTGATTTCTCTGACACAAAATATTTATCAGACAGCAGCCTCCAAAGACATATAGGGCAGAATCCAGTGTAGGGCTGTTCCCTCTGGTGTAACATGTTGTGTGAACAATGATGAAAGTGCAGCCAAATGATAGTAGCACATAGTGAGCTTAAGGGGGAAAGAGGGTAGCAGTGGTGAAGAGTTCATTTTCTCCTTTCCCTCCCCCTTCCACATTGCAATGGGAAGTCTTTGACTAGGGATCTTCCTTGTAAACTCAAAAATCTACATTTAAATGTAGGCATTTTGCAAGCTATAGCCTAGAGAAGCCAGTGAGTATCAACATGGCACAGCTATTGAAGAGAAAATAAGCCTCCACAAAATAAAGGAAAGGTTTTTGCTTGGGCTGGGAGGAGGCGGTGGAAGAGAAGTAAAAGAGACGGATCATGGATTGACTTTTCAAAATATTGACAAATAGAAGCAGAGAGAAAGCTCTGTCCATAAATAAGAGGACTATTAACCATAATATTGCTTTCTTCTAACTGTAATGTGACAGCTTTATCTTTCTTTTAAAACAAAAAAGGATAAAGCTGGATATTACCTTCTTTTTAAAAACAAAAACACCCAACATTGATAGCATCAAACCTCATAAAATATTAGTATCTGTCTCCCCAGCTATTAAAATTAATGGCTATGGATTCCTTTGTGCTCATTCTTCAGCTGTTTTATCACCTGATACAGAGTCAGTCTCTCTCTCTCTCTCTCTCTCTCTCTCTCTCTCTCTTTGTATTTCTCTGCGACTTTGTGTGTTTCATGACCAACACCATTGAGCAGGAACTAAGTGCGACAACTCATAAAACCCACTGACAAATACCCCTTCCTCTTGGTTCATGTGGGAACCAATGACACTGCAAGCAATAGCCTCCAGAAGATCAAAAGAGACTATGAGGCTCTGGGCAGGAAATTGAAGCAATTAAATGCACAAATTGTCATCTCATCTGTCCTCCCAGTTGAACGACGTGGCCCAGGGAGAGAAGGAAAAATAGTGGAAGTCAACAGCTGGCTTCGCAAATGGTGTAAACAGGAACGGTTTGGATTCTTAGATCACGGACTGCAGTTTCTTGAAGATGGACTTCTGGCAAGCGATGGGCTGCACCTCACAACGGTTGGGAGGAATGTTTTTGCCAAAAATCTCAGAAACCTCATCAGGAGGGCTTTAAACTGACTAATGTGGGGGAGGGAGACAGTGCTCCTGAAGGTAGGAGTCTATCAATTGATGAAGATGATCATCCAAATGTCATAGACCAAATGGAGCAAACAGCACGCAGACCTAGTGGTGGGAGGAAAAAATCCTTAAATAAGAGACACGGGGTAATGATTAATGGACTTCAATGTCTGTACACTAATGCGCAAAGCATGGGAAATAAACAAGATGAGCTTGAGCTCTTGGTACAGCAAACTAAATATGACATAATAGGCATCACTGAAACCTGGTGGGATATGTCTCACGACTGGAATGTAATAATGGAGGGATACAATCTATTTCAGAGAAACAGACCAGACAAGAAAGGAGGAGGAGTGGCGTTATATGTCAGGGATGTGTATACCTGTGAAGAGATCCAAGATTTAGAACCTCAAAGCCAAAGTGAGAGCATTTGGGTCAAAATTAAGGGAGAGAAGAATAACAGTGACCTCATTGTGGGAGTTTACTATAGATCCCCAAGCCAAACGGAGGACATAGATGATGCCTTCCTGGAACAGATGGCCAAGCATGCAAAAGGAAGGGAGATAGTAGTAATGGGGGACTTCAATTACCCGGATATTTGCTGGATGTCAAACTCAGCCAAGAGCATAAGGTCAAACAGATTCCTCACTGGCTTTGCAGACAACTTTGTTGTCCAGAAAGTGGGAGAAGCAACAAGAGGAACAGCCATTTTAGTTCTGGTCCTAACCAGTGTTGATGACCTGGTTAGTGGGGTAGAAGTGGAAGGATCATTAGGCGCGAGTGATCATGCTCTTCTGAAGTTTACTATACAGCGGAAAGGAGCAGCCAAGCATACTAGGACTCAATTTATTGACTTTAAGAAAGCCGACTTCATAAAACTTAGGGAAGTACTGGGTGAGATCACATGGACAGTAATACTAAAAGGAAAGGGAGTTAATGATGGCTGGGAGTTTGTTAAGAGGGAGATAGTAAAAGCACAACTTCAGGCAATACCAATGAGACAGAAACATGGAAGGTGCCTAAAGAAGCCAGGGTGGCTATCTAAAGAACTTTTAACTGAGTTAAGATTAAAAAAGGATGTGTACAAAAAAATGGAAAAGGGGGGAAACCACCAAAGAGGAATTCAAACAAATAGCCAGCACGTGTAGACACAAAGTCAGAAAAGCTAAAGCACAGAATGAACTCAGGCTTGCTAGAGAGGTTAAAAGCAACAAAAAAGGCTTTTATGGGTATGTTCGTAGCAAAAGGAAGAACAAAGAAACAGTGGGGTCACTCAGAGGAGATGATGGTGAAATGCAAACAGGGGACACAGAAAGGGCTGAACTCCTCAATGCCTTCTTTGCCTCAGTCTTCCCCGATAAAGAAAACATTGCCCGACCTGAAGAATTTGGAGCAAATGATTCAGCAGAGGAAACACAGCCCAGAATAACTAAGGAGATAGTACAAGAATACTTGGCTAGTTTAGATGTATTCAAGTCTCCAGGGCCAGATGAACTGCATCCAAGAGTATTAAAAGAACTGGCAGGTGTGATCTCAGAACCACTGGCAGTCATCTTTGAGAATTCCTGGAGAACAGGCGAAGTCCCGGCAGACTGGAGGAGGGCAAATGTTGTCCCTATTTTCAAAAAGGGGAAAAGAGAGGACCCAAATAATTACCGCCCAGTCAGTCTGACATCAATACCAGGGAAGATTCTGGAGCAGATCATTAAGCAAACAGTCTGTGAGCACCTAGAAAGGAATGCTGTGATCACCAATAGTCAGCATGGATTTCTGAAAAATAAGTCATGTCAGACTAACCTTATCTCATTTTTTGACAGAATTACAAGCCTGGTAGATGAAGGGAACGCAGTGGATGTAGCCTACCTTGATTTCAGCAAGGCATTTGACAAGGTCCCCCATGATATTCTTGTAAAGAAGCTGGTAAAATGCGGACTTGACTATGCTACCACTCAGTGAATTTGTAACTGGCTGACTGACCGAACCCAAAGGGTGCTCATCAATGGTTCCTCTTCATCCTGGAGAAGAGTGACTAGTGGGGTGCCACAGGGTTCTGTCTTGGGCCTGGTCTTATTCAACATCTTTATCAACGACTTGGATGATGGACTCAAGGGCATCCTGATCAAATTTGCAGATGACACCAAACTGGGAGGGGTGGCTAACACCCCAGAGGACAGGATCACACTTCAAAACGACCTTGACAGATTAGAGAACTGGGCCAAAACAAACAAGATGAACTTTAACAGGGAGAAATGTAAAGTATTGCACTTGGGCAAAAAAAATGAGAGGCACAAATACAAGATGGGTGACACCTGGCTTGAGAGCAGTACATGTGAAAAGGATCTAGGAGTCTTGGTTGACCACAAACTTGACATGAGCCAACAGTGTGATGCGGCAGCTAAAAAAGCCAATGCAATTCTGGGCTGCATCAATAGGAGTATAGCATCTAGATCAAGGGAAGTAATAGTGCCACTGTATTCTGCTCTGGTCAGACCTCACCTGGAGTACTGTGTCCAGTTCTGGGCACCACAGTTCAAGAAGGACACTGACAAACTGGAACGTGTCCAGAGGAGGGCAACCAAAATGGTCAAAGGCCTGGAAACGATGCCTTATGAGGAACGGCTAAGGGAGCTGGGCATGTTTAGCTTGGAGAAGAGGAGGTTAAGGGGTGATATGATAGCCATGTTCAAATATATAAAAGGATGTCACCTAGAGGAGGGAGAAAGGTTGTTTTCTGCTGCTCCAGAGAAGCGGACACGGAGCAATGGCTCCAAACTACAAGAAAGAAGATTCCACCTAAACATTAGGAAGAACTTCCTGACAGTAAGAGCTGTTCGACAGTGGAATTTGCTGCCAAGGAGTGTGGTGGAGTCTCCTTCTTTGGAGGTCTTTAAGCAGAGGCTTGACAACCATATGTCAGGAGTGCTCTGATGGTGCTTCCTGCTTGGCAGGGGGTTGGACTCGATGGCCCTTGTGGTCTCTTCCAACTCTATGATTCTATGATTCTATGAACTCTAATTGGAGTAGGAGCTGTGATCCAAACAAGAGCTCATGAGCTACTGTAGGGACGGGGCACCTATGGTTCTCCAGATGTTAATTGAATCTCTGTTTATTAGCCATTCTGGTGGGTATCAATGGGAGTTGGAATCCAACATCTGGAGTGCCGGAGACTCCCCATCTCTGAGCTACTGAGAGCCTTATTTCCTCACTGCCACCCCCTTTTCTCCTGGCCTTGCACTGGGTCACTGTTAACAGATGAAGCTTTTCTGATTTCTCAGTGGCTACTAGGCATGATGGCTATGCAATACCCCCAGTGTTGGAGGTTGTATGCTTCTAAATACCAGTTTCTGGGAAGAACAAGTGGTGAAGAGGGCTGTTACATTCATGTCCAACTTGTGGGCTTCTCAGAGACATCTGGTTGACCACAGTGAGAACAGGATGCTGGACTAGACAGGCCTTTAATTTGATCTAGCAGGAGTATTTTTCTTGTGTTCATTTCCATAAAGGCACATGAAGGCAGCTAAGAGTCTCAAAAATTAGAAACACAAAAGCACTGATTAGAGAAATGCAGCCTGGAACAGATATGTTCTCAGGCCCAACTCAAGGCCACATTGTGAACCATCCTGTGATCTTTAGAGGAAGGGTGGGTATACAAATTTAATAAATAACATAAAAAATAAATAGTTCAGTTGGAAAGAAATTTCATAAACATGAGACCACCACCAAGAAGGCCCTGATTTTATAGGTACTGTTCCCAGCTTGATGCAACATCATAAATTTCCCTAGATTAAACTCAATTAATTTTCAAATGATTTGATTTATTATACACGGTTATGTTTTTTTCCCCCTTCTATAGCAAATACATTCCAAAACTCTCCATCTCCTGGGGCTCTCCCTGGCCTTTCAGACAAAAATGTTTTGAGAACAACTCAATTTTGCTATTTGCATACTTTTATATAATATAACTTTCCCCTAGTGCTTAATCAATCATGCTGAAATGTCTGCAAGATCCTTTGGGTAGGCCTCTAGAAAGTTAATATCAATGACAATAATCAACTTTTCTTTTCATGAAAAATAAAACCTTAAAAAGTTGCCTCAAGTTGAAGTTGGATTTTGACACTGCCATGCAAATCAAGCCAAAATATAGTGAAAAGGTGTGAGATTCCATTCAGAAAGAACCTTTATATGTAATCTATGGGATTCAGAACACAAGCACCCAGATTTTTGCAAGATACTAGCCCTCTCCATGGGCTCAATCTGTGCAGGGGTGCAGGGGCACATGCACCCCATAGTTTCAGGCCATCCTTCCTACTTGCCCAATCTTTTGCACATTGAGGTGGTAGTCAAACTACCTGCAGTCCTTCATGCTCAACACAAAATAAGTTAAAAGAAGAGTCGACTGTGCATGCCTGTCCAGTTCTTGGAAGTTGAGCTTGGAGCTATTGCTTCAGAGCTTACATAGGGCCTGGAGGATCTGAATTCAGCTTCCATAAAAGGAAGTTGGCAGCCACAGGTTTTTGAGTGAGGACTGGATGTGATGAGATGCCATTCACACAATTAGCTATTTTGATTCCTGTGGCATGGCGTGACACATTAACAGGACCCTCCCCCCAGTTTGCCCATAGCCCGCTGTTAGGAAATGACTTCTCCAGCATCTGACGAAGACGTGGTGTCCCACCCTTTGATCACAACCACGTCTTTCATTCTCCTGCACAGAATTCTAACAGGAGGATATTTGTGGGAAACCTCTCTGATTTCACTTTAATGTCCTATTTGAATATAGTAGTGTATTGGGCTAAACTGACTTTTTTGCAGACTCTTGGGTCAGTGCTGCTTAATGGTCCAGCCAGGAATGAACCAATTTTGGCCACAGTGGGCTGGCAAGGGGATTGAGTGGTTAACCCACTTTGTTTCCCTCTTGACCTTAAAAACCAAACTTGAACTTTCCTGGGACAGAAATCTCTAGAGCATCCCATAATCCTGCCTTGTTTCCCCCCAAGAGGTTTTTGTTTTTGCCTGTGACCCACCAACTATGAGGTAACGTCTCCTGATTTGGAGGTTGGTAATGCCCTCAATTATTTAATGACAGGGGACAATGTTTGTGCTGAGACTACAACTTGGATCTCTAGTTTTTGGTTCCAACAAGGGTTTAGAGGAACAGCTCCAGCAACCTGGAAACAGGCACGACAACTTTGGTTTCCAACATACTCTGTAGCAGGGCATTTGCATGTTCAGAGGAGGTCCAAGTCCAACCACCAAAGCCAGTTGTCCTACTGGAGTGCACACACACACACACACACACACACACACACATGCATGCATACCTTCTATCTAGTGAATGTGGTGCCCTTCAGAAGTTGTTGGACTACAACTCCCATTGGCCCCAATTTGCATGGCTTATAGTAAAAGATGAAGGGAGATGTGCCCAACAGCATTTGGATGGTGCCACACTGACTATCCTTGACAGTATGGAAGCAGCTCCTGGAAAAAGTTATGGAAGGTTCTGACTCCTGATACCCCATATTCTTATTGTGCAGTCTCTAACAGATATGGGATAATGCCTTAGAAGGAATCAAACTTTATCCAGTGCAGCGCTCCAGCATATGTCATCTTAGCACCTGCCATTCATCTCTGTGACTGGAATCATGCCAGCTGGCTGTGCTTCCCAGGCTCTAACACACTCACTAGCCACACCTCACACATTTGACAATAGAATGAAGGGGCTTCTCCTAACTGGTCAGGATTCCTTCTTGCTTATAAGGAGGAGCTCCTACACGCTCACATCTGTACATTCACTGGGACCTTTTATGCCAAAGGTATCCAGCATGGAACCCTCCAAACACTGCAGACTACAACTCCCATCAGCATGGCCAATAGGAATGATGGGAGTTGTAGTCCAAAATATGTGGAGATCCCTGCTTCAGCCTGAATGCATGCCTACCAAAAGGCATAACACTCATGCCAGCACTAGGGCCACAGTTAGAGGGCTCGATTCTGTTTCTGCTCATGAATTGAAGTTAGGCATTGGGTCGTAGCTGTTGTGTGAGCTCTCTTAAGGTATGTGCATCACTTTGAATAATTTAAAGTGCTGAATATTATCCCTCTGCACCTCCCCCTCACCATGACGCGCCTTAAAAAGAATATGAATGAGCAAATGGAGATTTTTTTTAAAAAAAAGCAAACCTCTCATACGCAAGGCACATTAAAACATTAGTGGTAAAACCAAGTAAACAAGCTGGCAATTGACCCGTCAATTGTGAGGTTTAGCCCCAATTTTTGTGTGTGCATAGCTGAAGGTTGTAAGCTGTACAAACCTTTATTGATCTGGGGTCTCTTTGTTTAAACAGCCCCTACTGTATTTATTTGTGCTGCTTCTCTCAAGTCAAACAAAAGGGGATGGATTGAAGTCAATCTCGGCATGACATCGCTGCCATGTGGTTCATTCACTCTGTATACAGATGTTTTCAATCTGCAGAGTTTGTCTTGCACATCCATATGAGATGAAGCAGGCTTGATTTAGGCTGGGAACAAAGCCAGAAAGAAATGAGGAGATACATCATTGACCCTTAATAAACAAGTTACAGAATGGCCTCGTTTTAGTCATTAGATCAGAAGAACACCTTGTGAGCACTAAGGCACTCCTTTAAAAAGTGCTATTTACCACTGTTCGTGTTGAAATCAGATATCTGCGTTGGGTTGGGTTTTTTTTTCTCCTTTTTGCATATGTGTGTTGTTATTTTTTTGCAAGCCAGAAAAACAGTACCAGTCTCAATTTAACATTGTGGGCAATGGCCACTTGCCAGATATTCTAGTATTCTGAAAGCATTCTTTTATTATAAGCAGCAATCAGCAGCTTCAGCTAAGCATGCAGCTCTGCAGCATTTAGGAAAAGAGAAGAAGGGAATCCCTCTTTGAAGAGCCACAGAGTTTATCCACATCACCACTTGGGTGTGTCTAGCAGGGCTGGGTCCAGGAGCGGATCAGGTCCCCTAATCTTGGAGGGGCCCCAGAAGTGACTTTATTCATGCATGTATTCCATGCATTTCCTTACTTTTAATCCCCCACAAAACTTGAAAACTACAAGGCATAGGAAATGTTTATTCACACCAGTGACGTTGACATGTGAGATAATCCAGTACAACAGTTTTAAGAAAACTCTTGAGATGTAGTGGAACAACCCCACTGTGGTTACCCAGACGTCATTGCTGGTTGCCAATGGGCTCCCATAACAATTCAAGCTTCAAGGCCCCTAACATGTAGGTCTACCGCTGGCTGGGTTCTAGGCTTGAGATGGTCCTGAGTCAGTGGAGGCCGGTACATTTGGGTGAATTGGGCACTGACCCACCAAACTCAGTCAGCCACCAGCTGCTTGCCTTCTTTCTTAGAACTAGTCCAGGGGGTGGCAGTACCTGTCAGTATCTTCCTCCTAAGTCAAAGTGTTGTCTTTGTAGAAATCAGCAGGGAGGAGGATGGTGGCAAAACTAGAATTAATTGGCCCTGGTGGTCATATTGCCCTCCTTCCAGCCTGACCACTCCCAATGGACACCAGCACTCACTGCCCTCAGCAAATGTGCCACCTCTCATGCTACAAGCCCCCCCCCCCCAACTTGTGTGGCAATAGCACGTGGCCATTGACATTTCTTACAGTGGTCCAGGGTTGGGGCAGGGAAGGAGCCAATGTCATACGTTCTGTGTGAGCTACCCAGAAACTCCTTGGTCCTGGTCCTGAATTTGCTCTTAAGCTTTTAAACCCACCAAGCACGCCAAAAAGCAAACAAACCTTCATGATCCAAATGTGTTGCCCCACTCCCCATTCACTCTCTCTGTGTGTGTGTCTCCTAGTAGGATCCTCTAAGCCAAAGTCAGAGAACGTGTGGCCCTTCCAGACCTTGTTGTACTCCAGCTCCCATAATCTCTGCTCATTGGAACTGGGGGTCCAACATCTGGGGGCCTCCTACACTAAACCATGTGTTTGGTAATCATAACTACCCTTCAGCCTAATCTTACAATTCTAAGGCAACATCCTGCTTTACAGTCCTGACTCTAAAGTATATTTCAAGTCCATTTTAAACATAAAGAACTCTAAGAAGAAGGACCTGCAGGGGCCTTGCAGTCACCCATCAATTGTTAGTCCCTGGATAGCAGACAGAGCAGGCACACAAGCTGCCTGGTCACAGTCTTCCACAATACAGCATTATAATTATTTATATTCAGAATGTAAAATCAAAAAAGCATCTTGTGGCACATTGAAAATGAGTAAATTTTATTAAGTTTTCATGGACTAGAGTCTGGTTCATCATAGACACTAGTTTTTGATATATTCATAAAACGTGTTATGACCTTTCTTGCCTTCTTGTAAGAACAAGAGTCTCAGTGGGTTGTAGTGGTGCTATGAGCCGGTGTGAATGCACGAGAACTTCTAAATGATTAAAGGGTTCCATGCCTGTCTTGTCCGTTTTTTTAAAAATGGCTTGTCTTACTCAAGACAGATCAGTGCACTTGTTTTGAATCCAGGGATATTAGAAACAGCTGGTAGTTCAGATACAGCAAAAGAGCCATTCAAGTTGGCCTCTTTTCCAGCCTTCCATTTTACCCCCTTATATCTTAAAGGAGGAGAGTGTATTATCTATCGCACTGCTTCAGTGTAGAATTTGCTGATTAATGCAACTATTAGAGAATCAATCAGTGACTTGTTGTATTACTGAAGCAGGCAAGGCATCAAGAAAGAATTGTAGCATTCTGTGCCAACAGTTAAATCTTTCAATTTTAGCAGGCAGTTCAGCGTAGCTTGGCAGCATTTTTAAAAAAAGAAAATTATTATTATTTTGGTCTTTCCACTCCAGTGCAGATAAAATAAAGAAAGTTGTCTTCTGTCTTTTGTTATTTTCAGAACTGTTGCCCTAAACCAAGCCAGACCCTTGGGCATGGTCTTGCCCAGCATCTTGCCCAGTGCTGCCTACTCTGGGTGGGCTTCTCCAAGACCCCAGGGAAAGGTCTTTCCCAGCCTTGGCTCATGAGAGCCTTTTAAAAAATGAGATGGTGGGGCTCAAACAGGGTTTCTTACATGCAAAACAAAAGCTCCACCACTAAACTGGGGAGGGCTTTAGTAGATGACCGGGGCAAGAAAAATGGGGCATGTATTTGTTATGTCAACATTATTAGCAATTATGACATCACAGGCAGGTTGCGATGGTGCAATGACTATATTCACAATAAAAAGGGATAAAATGGTGTTTTTTTGGAATAGTAGTCTTGGGGAAATGCATGCAAGGAAATATTTCCAATGCTGAAAAACTGAACTGTCTTGAAATAACTCTATATGTGATTTATTCTGTATAGGCTGTATCCAACTAAGTTCTACTCTGTCTAAGACTCACATTGATTACCACCTCTTTTTTTCTTCTTCTTCTTCTTCTTCTTCTTCTTCTTCTTCTTCTTCTTCTTCTTCTTCCATGATGATAATGTCAGATTTCCCAAGGTGATTTACAAATATACTATAAGAACAAGTAAAAATAGTTTTTAAAACAGTAGAAAAAGGAACTATTGATAGGTGTTCATTTTACTTTGACATTAAACCTAAAGCAGAAATCTTCACCCAGACAGGAAAGCTTGTCTAAAGGAAAATGTCTTCAGTTATTTGCAAAAAGCACAGATAGTGGGTACCTGTTATATCTCAACAGGAATGCTGGTCTACAAAACAGGGGCAGTCAGAATAAAATAATGCATGTTTGGTGTGTGCATGTGTGTGTGTCTATGGATGAGAGAGAAAGCATTCCTGAAATCTAAAAGCACAATCCTATACTATGCATGTCTACTCAGAAGTAAGTCCCATCTTACTCCTGGCTAAGTGTGCGTAGGATTGCAGATGAACAGCACACAACGTGGGTACCAGACGGGTCTTTTTGGGATACCCCTCACTCCGGAAAAGAACTCTGTCTTCAGTAACCACCCATTGAATCTCTGGCTGCATCGAACCATGTGATCATTGGGTCTATTTTTACAGAACCATCCCAAGCAACTGCAACATCTATGCAATATGCACTTGCACTGGGAGACCAAGTGCAGAGAAGTCAGAGAGAGGTTCACCATATCAAATGAGTCAGAGCTGCTACATATTGAAAACATGCAGCAAGATCAGACAATCAATAGGCTCTCCTGATGTTCCACATCAGCTCAGAGGGCTCTCATTGCTCAAGAGCTTGAACGTTAAGCTCCCCCCTTTTCTTTCTTTGCAACACTCCCCCCAGCTGTCAAATCACATGGATTTCCAGTCATTTTAACCTGGTCAAGCTCTGCAAACCCAGTCCCATGCGGGACAAGCCAGGACAGCTAGAAAGCCACACTGGATGCCTGATGCATTCAGTTCTTTCAACAGTGGAAATAATGTGTTGTCTTACTTACGAGGGTTGAGGGACCGATTACACAGAAGGCTAAATCCTTCATTATCCCCATGATATGCTCTTCACACTTTTGCTATCAATACATGAGGCAGAAATGTTCCCAGTGCTAGCAATACAGCTGTCTGATCAAGAAGGGTTTTCCATGGGCCTTGCGCTGTTTCTGAATTACATCCTACCCCTGGGGGAAGTGGTTTCCCTTGGAGGTCATTCATGGGGTGAACATGTGTTCTCTGTTTCCCCGTCTTTGCTGATGGGAAGGGGAGGGAGGGAAAGACATTGCTGAAAAACATATGGTATTTGGGAAATAAATATAAATTAAAGGAACAAACAAATTGAAGACAGTCGTAGCAGGCAGGGAACATGGAACACAGCTGAACCTGTGCATAATGTTCATATCAACGGGGACAATGCAAACGATACTTCGGACTTTCATGTGATGGGTTCAGTAACTCTGAACTTTGAATGACTCTTGAGCAGCCGAGAAAGCAAAAACAGGTGCTATGCTGAGGAATCCACGCCGCCAAGTCACAGAAGAGTCGCAGACCAATACACTTGCCTCCGGATTTTGTTCTCCTGTTGCTGTGTGTTTAAAAAACCATAATTGTGAGCCAGACATTGCTGATAAATGCAATCAAGGATGCAATGGGGAAGAGGTAGATGTCGATTCATTGTGCACCTGGAAGATTTGGCTCCACTGAGTGGTGTGTGTCTGTTTGACATTTATGATGTCCTCCCTGTTTAAGACCTTTGTGTTCTCCTTGAAAGCTTTCAAGTATGCTGAACTACATGGACCTTGGGCCTGATCCATAGGGCTTTTCTCATTTACTGGATAGATTGATGCCCCACCCTGCACAAAAATTCCCAGGGTAACTTACACAACTTCAAAACACATATGAAAAAAATTTAGGCTGTGTAACCTAGGCCCAGGAGACAGATATGACCCTACAGGCCTCTTCATTTGGTCCTTGGAATCTTCCCAAACCAGACCCCTTACTAGCCCAGTGCCTTGGCTACTGTTTGTGTGAAAAGGTGAGGTATAATTCCAAGTGGAGGCAGGTGTTCCTGTGTTCTGAAACCACGTATTTTCTGCCATTCCTTTTCAGCGCAGGTAGAGGTCTCCAGAAACTTGCTTAGGATCTATCCCTGTTGCAAAAGCTCTTTCACAGACACCACCATGCAACCCAGGCAAGGAAAGGGCCTACCTGAATCACGTCAGCAACACATCAACACGTCTAGGCTTTGCCCAGAATTTGGCAAGTGATCATAGTGCTGCAGCTGTGGAGCAGCATTTGGCAGGAAGAATCAGCTCAGGCAGCCTTGTCTAAAAAACTAAATGATTTGGGGAACCATTAGGAAACTTTGTTATTGTATTTCCCCCCCCCCCCTTCTCCCTGTAGGTTGCATTCAATTTTTGCCTTCTTTCTCTTCTCCCTTGTGGTTTTTCCCATCTACATTTTCTTCCCCTTCTCTCTAATTAGAAGATTATAGAGCTGGATTCCTTTGAGTCTTTGAGACTGGTCTGCTCAGGAGAGGGCAGGCAGTTATGTACAGCATGTGAATGCATTAAGAGCTATTCGTTTTATTACCAAAGAAATGAGTTAGGGCCAACGTAGTGAAAAGAAATAAATCTGGGTCAGGATGGTGAGTTATAGGGAAATGGGTGGCAAAAAATGAAGACAAGCAATTGATCATTACAATATCTTCTTTGCCAGCTGGCATTGGCTGTTCAGCTGATGCAAAGTAAACTCAGAGGCTCTGGGGTTTCAGTGTATTTTTTAGCGAGGCCTGTGAGTGTCCCTCAGTTCCATTTCATTATGCAACACAGTATTATAAAGGTATATAAACAGGGCTCAGGTGCTGAAATCTGCCATTCAACTTGTACAGTGGTACATTCAACTTAATTTGTTCCAGAGGTCCATTCTTAACCTGAAACTGTTCTTAACCTGAAGTACCACTTTAGCTAATGGGGCCTCCCACTGCCGCCGTGCTGCCGCCACATGATTTCTGTTCTCACCCTGAAGCAAAGTTCTTAACCTGAGGTACTATTTCTGGGTTAGTGGAGTCTGTAACCTGAAGTGTCTGTAGCCCGAGGTACCACTGTACAGTAGTCGAGAAGTTTGTCTAAAGAGGTGCTGGTACCAAAGGGGAGGACTAAATAGGAGGAAAGGAGGAGGAAGCAAATAAAACAGATGGAATCAGGGTCAGCTCAAATCATTCTGCTGCCTCAAAAGGAGCAGCAAATGGCACCTTTCCCAATCGAGATGCATGGTACCCAAGGCTGGTCAAGTCATTTTGGTATCTGAGGCAGAAAGTCCCATGGGAATCTCTCTCTGTTCCTGGCAGTAGAATGATGATTATATTAAATAATGTGCTGCAGCTGATTGGAGAAGGCTGACTGGAGCAAGACCTGCAGACACCGGGTGAGGCATCTTCTGTCTAGAAAAATTTCTGCAGCCTCTTTACATTCTCCCATTGGACTTAATTGAACAGTTTCTTTTCATTTGTTCCTAGGAATGGAAATTTATGAAAATCTGAGTTTTGAGTTCATCTCCAAATAGTTCTTCTAATATTTAAACACAACAAGGAGTTGTTGTTTTTTACTGGTTCTGCTAAAAACAGAAGCAATTCTCATATATTATATACACTATTATACACATTTTTAAATGTACAGTGGTACCCCGCAAGACGAATGCCTCGCAAGACGAAAAACCCGCTAGACGAAAGGGTTTTCCGTTTTGGAGGCGCTTCGCAAAACGAATTTCCCTATGGGCTTGCTTCGCAAGACGAAATGTCTTGCGAGTTTTTTCTGACTTTTCCCCCCTTTCCCCCCCTTTTTCTAAGCCGCTAAGCTGCTTATCCGCTTATCCGCTAAGCTGATAAGCCGCTAAAAGCCGCTAAAAGCCGCTAAAAGCCGCTAAACCACTAATAGCGCTAATCTGCTAAACCGTCAATAGGCTTGCTTCGCAAGACGAAAAAAACGCTAGATGAAGAGAATCGTGGAACGGATTCTTTTCATCTTGCGAGGCACCACTGTATAATATTATACACATGTTATTCACATATGCAATCCAGGATTCCTAAAGCAACCTGTACATAAAACATATGCATACCTCAATGCACATACTTGTATAAAAATCTCTTTGGTATTAACTTAACCAAGGACAACAGGTGACCTGTATGCTGAACAAGGATTACTTCCTCAGTTAGGTAAAGGTAAAGGTACCCCTGCCCGTACGGGCCAGTCGTGTCCGACTCTAGGGTTGTGTGCTCATCTCACTCTATAGGCTGGGAGCCAGCGCTGTCCGGAGACACTTCCGGGTCACGTGGCCAGCGTGACAAGCTGCATCTGGCGAGCCAGCACCAGCGCAGCACACGGAAACGCCATTTACCTTCCCGATATAAAGCGGTACCTATTTATCTACTTGCACCCGGAGGTGCTTTCGAACTGCTAGGTTGGCAGGCGCTGGGACCGAGCGACGGGAGCGCACCCCGCCACGGGGATTCGAACCACCGATCTGACAATCGGCAAGTCCTAGGTGCTGAGGCTTTAACCCACAGCGCCACTCGTGTCCCCACTTCCTCAGTTACCCATGTCCAAACCCAATGATCCAATGACCTCCCCAGTTTTGAAAGCAGCTTCCTATAGGCATTATGACATGGATGTGGGTAATGCCAAGGACAGTCATATTTGAAGCAAATCTATTTAAATCAAGGGCCTTAAATACCTTAATTTCAATAGACTTTCAATTGGTATGACTTAGTTGGCTATCACCCTCTGTCTCTTAACCACAGTCTCCTTTGTCTGTTTTGTTTTGCCTCACCCAGTTTGGTCAATGGCCCCTGAACCTGGTCCTGATACCTACTGTTTCACTAAATGATAAGTATGGTACTGGAGCACTAGATCTGTTGCATACAGTGAGATTCAAGGAAGGGCTGTAGCTCAGTGGTAGAGCATTTGCTATTCATGTGGATCCTAGGTTCAGTCTAAGGCATCTACAGGTAGGGTTGGAAAAGACCCCTGTCTAAAACCCTGGAGAGTCACTGTCAGTTATTGTAGACAATACTGAACTAGATGAGCCAATGGTCTGACTCATCTAGTTCAGTAGTTTCCTATGTTCCTAACCAAAGCATCATGAAGATCTTGTCATCTGTTCAGAAACCAGCACACTAGAGCCAGCCGAAGCTTGACACTGCTCCAGTGTTGCCAAAAAACTCATCAGGCTCGCATGCAAAAATCTGCTTAGTGTTGTTCCCACCTTTGCCCCAGGATAGTAAAATTGTGCAAGACGTGGGGCAAAAGAAGTGGCGCCACAAGGGAAACAGGTGGAAGGGAATGAGAACTGAGAAGTAAATGCAGAGAGACAGAGAGTCAGAGAGTCAAAGAAAAGCCCTGGAGACAAGACACTTTCTATCTGTGCACACTGCAAATTATGTTACATTAATTGAATGGCAAGATAACCAAATAATCCCTATTTGCATAACGACTTGTAAATTTATGTGAGTAAATTCTGCTGTGATGCATAGACTGTGTCTAGGAAAATCGGGCCCTCTGGACCTGAGCCCCTGCTCTGGACCAGGGATGGAGAACCCATTTCAGCCTGAAGGCCACATTCCCTACTGGATAATCTCCCAAGGGCCACTTGTGAGTGGTAGGTGAGGGCAGAGGCAAAAGTGGGCAGAGTTACAAATGAAAATGTTACCTTTGTACAGCTGGCTATTTTCTACACACACTCACATGCTTTCCTCTATCTTCCATCCAAAAAAGTGAAGAGTGTTGTTAGAATTCAAAGACACATTCCAGTCAGGCAGAAACACTCTGGGAGTGAAGTATGGGCAGAGAAGGGAGTGACCTGGAGAGAGTTTTGAGGGCCAAACAGAGAATATTAGATGGCTGCATTTGGTCCCTGAGCCTGAGGTTCCCACCCCTACTCTAGACCCTTCTTGGGGTCCAAGTAAGGCATTGTGTTGCCAGAGACTGCCTAGCTGCCTCCCCCAACCTCCTCTTTCTGCCTCAGCTCCTTCCCCCTACTAGCTCACCTGTTCCATGTTTATCTCCTCTTCCATCCCCTTGCCAATCCAACACTCCTCCCCTTACATGGCCACCCACCCACCCACCCACAACTTTGATCTGAGGACAGGGCCCTTCTTCAGACTGGGACATTGCAGGTGAGACTGTTCACCTGGTGATGCTCTATGACTGAGCTATGGCCCTTTTCCTGGGAACAGGTAGGTAACCGTGTTGGTCTGCAGTAGTTGAAACAAAATGAAAAAATTCCTTCCAGTAGCACCTTAGAGACCAACTAAGTTTGTTATTGGTATGAGCTTTCGTTTGCATGCACATTTATTCAGATCTCTTTTCCTGGGAGTAACTGATTGGCCACTGTGGGGACAGGAAGCTGGAGCAGATGGGGGGCCTGGTTTGACCCAGCAGAATCTTCTGTTCTTTTTTGCCTAGTTGTGGTGATTCAGGCCTGCTGTACTGAAATCAATGTAGTTTCCTGAAATGCTACCCTAGAAGTAACTGAGGCATTTTAAATAGATTGTGCCTTCGTTCTGCTGATTCCAATAGTATGGTTCTCTCTCAGTTCTGGCAGTCAGGAGCAATTAAGGCAACAGAAGGCGAAGTATGTATTATGCATGTACAGCAACTATGTTTTTAATCTGAAATATTAAGTTCCTATTTCTTCTTTTAAAAGTATATTAAGTTAATGACAGTGCTTAATAATATCTTACATGAGATGCTTTAATACCCCAAACAAATACTTAATTTCTGCTTTTCTGCAATTTTGCTAGGATTACATCATGTCAGATTACTTTAAGTCTGCTCTAACCCACTTTGAAAAACACTAATTATTCAAGGATCTTTCATGTTCTTAATGTCACTTTTGCTCTTTCTTTCTTTTTCTAATGCTGCAGATCTTCTGGGAAAAGTTGGCACAGTAGAAGTTTAGACAGGTACAGTAGGCAAGACAATAGCAGAATTCATGGAAACCCGAGGACCATGTTGCCCTATGAAGCTACTATCCTCTCGTCCCCGTGCCCTCCTTCCCAGGGCAAAAGATGCAAAAGATTTCACTTCTAGAATGTGAAGTGAGGGGTGTTCACACAATGGGTGATGTTCAACTAAGTCCTACTCAGAGTAGACCCTTTGCAATTAATAAATCTTAGTTAGTCGTGTTCAGTCACTTCATTGGGTTTACACTAATTGAGACCAACATTGAATACCATCCATTGCATTCAACTAAGTTTTACTCAGAGTGGACCACTGAAATTAATGAGCATGGCTATTAATTTCAATAGGCTTACTCTGGGTAAAACTTAACTGAATGACATGCTGTGAGAGTTCACTCTATGAACCTGTGTACAAGGTGGTGGACCTGAATGCTCATAATGTAATGCTTAAAGAATGTAGAGTCTTTGTACCTGTGTTTGGGATATTTGAATCTGTCTATATCTATATATCTACACACACACACACACACACACACACACACACATACACAACACAACACAACACACATATATAAAATGAAAATTCATCTTAGTGCAAATTTCAGTGCTGGAGAATGCCCTTGCAACATTTCAGAGAAGTGGAAATTTCAAACGGTGGATGTGTTTTCTTTCACATATTGTTTTGGAAAACATGAGTTGGGGGTGTTCACCTTCAAATGTGAATGGAGTCAAATTTGTCTCCCCTCCTTACTCTGGACACAAAAATTAACAACTGCACCCTTTTTCTCTCACACCCCTGTACATGTGCAGAGACAGCTTTTGGCTGTGTTCAGTGTAACCTGTGAACAAGACTATAGTCACATTTAGTCAATAATGCATTAAAAGTTTAGGATATATTTAGAAATGTGTACATTAAACATATATATATTAAAATGTGTGTTTTGTAATACTGTGCATATGTACATTAGGAATGGATGGTTTCCACGTTAATTGCATAATTTTTAAACCTGCAGCAATATATATTTAAATATACAAGTAAATGCATGTTCTATCATAAAGTATCTACTTAAATGCATATTTTATCTCAATGCATGCATTTCTAACAAAGTAATCCTCATGTGATGCAGGTTGGGGGAATTCTGAACTCAGCTAAGCCACCACATCCAATGTCCTTTTTGGCTCTTGCCAGCAAGGTAGAGGACTGCTTTTCAGCTCCTCCATCCTTTTTTTTCCATCCCCGCTTTTAGTTCCATGGCAGTGCATCTTCTTTGTATGCAGAAGGTCCCAGGTTCAACGCCTGGCATCTCTAGACAGACCTTTGCCTGAAACCCAGGAGACCTGTTGCCAGTCAGTATACTAAACTGAATAGAGCAATGGCTTGACTCACTCTAAGGCAGCTTCCTATGTCCATATCCACTTTTGCCATCTCATTCAAAACAATGTGAGGCAAATGTAAGGAAGATACTTATGCCTGGTCCTGACCTGGCATAAAGTTCTCCTAGCTTTTAGGTTGCGCTGGAGGGGGGAGGGCTGGGAAATAATTTTATTTTTGGATACAAGCCTTTCCCCATTCCTACTCAGACATGTCTCCAAGCGATCCCAATCCTTGATACCCCCTTTTGGTTTTACTTATGTTATAGCTCTGAGGTCAGTAGAGGCAGAGTTATGGAAACTGTATGGCAGTGGCGAGAGCACTTTTCAGGAAGGGAGAAGAGATTTAGGGATGGGCTAATCTGTCAGTTTTGGTTTCTCTCAGTTTCTCATTTTTGCACACTTACGTTTAGTTCTTTGCATTTCCACATCAGTTTGCAATTTAAAAAAATGCTTGCATGAAAATTCACCAGCATATTAGAGCAAGTTTATCCGAATATACACATTTTTATATGCAATTTTGTCTAGTGGCACACATTTTTACAAAACAAATTTCTCTAATATAATGCTATTTTGTATACCTCCCACCACAAAAAGCATTTTAATGTTATCTTTATCCCAATATATGCAAACGTTTGGCTGGAACTGCACTGCAAAATTCACAGAATTGTGAATTTTGAAGGGTGGCCATCTTTCAGTTCATGCATTTTTTCAGAAAGAGCATATTAGGTAGGTTTGCCTTTAAACACAAACTGAATCAAATTTATCCCGCATCCCTAAATGGATGTATCCTCTGACTCTGAGAACCATCTCATCATCTTTAGAAATACAGTATAAATGCATTTCATCCTAAAATATGCATAGGAATTCACAGAAATCGAATTCGTCAAGCACCCTCAATTTAAAAATGGGTTTTCATATGGATTTTCTTTCTTTAAAAAATGGCAGATTAATATGGGAACGGGATGGAATGGACTTATGAATGAACACATGCAAAACTGACACAGACCGGAAACAGACTGATCCATCTGTCCCTAATAACAAGGCACTGTCATATTAGGAGGCAGATAAAAAAGTAGCAACTTCCCACAGACAATGGCTGGTGTCACCAAAACATTAAATGAGACTTGAAGGTGTCTTTTCAGATTTGAAACAAACACTTTCCCATATAAGTGCTTCCTTTGTTGTGAAAACTGGCAACATGCATCATGGATGAAATTAATTCAAAAGTACGCCTGGCTGTAAAAATGAGATCGCAGAGCTTAGTTCTTCAGCGTCTGAAACAAACTAATCCATTTGCAAAGAAATTCAGTGGCTCTATTTTCATTCCATCTGATAAACAGCTGCATTCCTAAATCTTTCAGAGAGAAGGTCTTAAACATTCAACACAGCCAGTTAGCCTAATTGCATATGAAAACTTCTAAGCCTCAGCAAATTTTGTTGAGAATCCCTGAGAAGAACAGAGAGTAGAAGCTACTATAAACCTATGTGCCCCATTATCGTCATAACATTTTGAAGACTAATCCATTGGGGTGGGGGTTGGGGAGAGAAGAGGACAAACTTTTTTTAAACACCAAATATACAACTGTTCCAGGAAGCTGGTCCTTATGTATGTTTAAAGCATAGATGGCTAACCTGTGGCCCTCCAGATGTTGCTGGACTACAGCCACCATCATCCCTGAACATTGCCTATACAGGCTGAGGGGATTTGTAGTACAACAACATCTGGAAGGCTACACCTGGAAGCCATCCTGCTTTTAAGGAACACAATTTGCTCCAGTGTTAACTACAGCAATCTTTCCTAGAGTATTTCCCCATCCATGTATTTCACACGGTTTATGCAGTTGAAGCAGCTGATATATTTACTCCTAGCTTATTCACAGAATAACAGTGGTGGAGTAGATCAGATCTATAATAATATGTGATCTATGAACAAAGACAATTATAGCCTAACAGCGGTGTATGGTAGTCCATCTGGGACTGCTTTTGGCTCTTCTCTTGCATGTTTGTCAAGCATCTGCCAGTGTATCAAGTTAACTTCATAAAAACCAACTGTGGTAAGGTAGAAGTGAAGGGAGGTTTGTCCAAGTTAGTCCTACAAGCTTTTTGGCTAAGCAGGATTTTTTTTTAAGGTTCATGATTATGCATCCCAACATGCTGGCTTCAACATGATCCAAAGCAACACAAGACCCACTTGCAATTTATTGATCTTATATAGAAACCATACATTTACTCAGGCTGTATGCCTACGCACATTTTCCTCAAAGTAAGCTCTATTGAACACATTGGCACTAACTTCTAAGCAAACACAGCTAGAATTGTGCTGCCACTCATTGATAGCCTACCATGGACATCATGCCTATAGTTCTGCTGTCGCTCAACAGGACATGGACATTGTGTTCACCATCTCTCTCTTGGAATTATTTTCATCTTACATATTGTGGCAACACACCATGTGTCAAGGTGCTGCAGTGGTTGCCAGTGAGCAACCAGTCCTGATTCAAGGTGCTAGCACTAGCATGTAAAGCTCTGAATGGATTTACGTATATCTAGAAGAGTATCTTTCCCAAGATCAGCTTCATCAGTTTCAGCCACTGTTTCCTTCTCATCAACTGGCCAATGAAACAGCAGTATTGTGTCAACCCACCAGCTGCCTTATGCACCATCTAGCTCACTGACTGGTAACACCTTCCAGTGTTTCGGGTGGCAGATTTCCAGCCTTACCTGGAGCTGCCAGGGATTGTACTTGAGAACTACTGAATGCAATGCAAATGCTCTACCACTGATTTACGGCCCTTTCTTCCCCTTGGCTCCATAACTCCCTTTGACTCCTGAGGCAGATAAATTAATTGCTGTTGTTTCTGATTTCCTTCCTTTTAAAAACAGTAATCTTTGAACCCTTTCGGGGAAATGAATTTTTCAGCAATAGGAAACACCTTATCATGTACATTTGTGTCCTCCTAGCATCTGAAGATAGGGCCTTGCTATTTGACCTGCATATATATATCCCCTTCTGAGCAGCTGAGGTGCATAATAAGGAGAGGGTTTTCCCAAAGCATTAGCTGAGGAACACACATCAGAGGAGGAAGTATGTCTGGGAGAAGGGGTGTATCATTGTCAGAGCATCTGCTCTGCCTGGAGAAGGTCCCAGGGCTAGGAGAAGGTCCTAGGGCTCGGAGAGACTGCTGCCTGAAACCTTGGAGAGCTGCTGCCAGTCTGTGTCAATAGTACTCAGCTCAATGGATCAATGGACTAGGAACATCTTGTCACATTGAAAGGGTTGTCTCCCAGCCCTTCTGAGAGATGCTAGGGACTGAAAGAGGGACCTTCTGCATGCAAATCAGATGTTCTACCATTGAGATATGACCCTTCTGACTTTGGCCATGTCTCTACTTTCATGCATTATAAGGAAGTCATAATAGGCTTCATGTTCTGGTGGAGGTCAGCAGGAAGCCTTGTGATGGATACAATTGAGTCCTTGGGTCACTGCTCAGCTCAATCTTTTGGGTTGTTGATTATCCATATTAACATATGATGGCTTAGCAAGTTAAATGGTTTTGAATCCTACCACTTTTACTAAACTGAATCTGATGTAAAATGAACAGTGAAATAATTATTTTGCATTGTTTTCTGGGGCAGGGTGTGTGTGTAGGGTGATTTAAGAACATAATGCTTCTTCCGGTTTATACAATGGAGCACAAAATTCAAGGAAGCTAGTTAGGAACTTGGTTGATAGGGGAAAGGTGATAATCAATATAGCTATTTTAAAAAAGAAAAATATAGTTTCTAAATGTTCCAATAGCAAAAATGGAAGCTAATGGGAGCTGATCCATTCTGATGGCCCATTGATTTCCATGAGTGAAACAAGTATCTGTTAAAATCTTCCATTGAAATTAATGGGATTTCAAGGTGCTTAACTTTTACTTTTAAGGACTAGTACATTTTGTCTCATACTGGTTCTTCTCTTCAGCAAAAGATTTATGGTTTACTTGATACCTGAGCCAGGTAAGAGCTGAAGGAGGCCCATGGTTTGCTTTAATTAAAGTGAAATATAATTGAAATTGATTACTTGCTTTTTCATGTAGTTTCCTATGATAACAAAGTTCCTTTAGGGAGAAAAGCTAGTTGTTAGCGTGAGCCAATTTATGCAATGAAGAATCTTCTTCCGTTATAGAGAATGAGTACAAACTTTGTTAAGGTCAGTGAAAAGGATCCTATTTGTTGAATGGCAGTGTAGTTGTTTCATTAGATAGACATGTAACAGCAGGAAGGCAGGGTTGTGGGAAAGAGACCTTTATCATTCAAACAATGAAGGCTCTGCTGCATGTTAGGAAGTAACCAAGAAGTTCAGCCTTGGCTTCCTTCCTCAGCTTCCTGGTTGCACTCCCAAGCGGGTCCCTCCTAGAACATGCCTTTTCCCCTTATAGTTCCATTCATCCTACTATATGGTTCATGACAACAGGACTTACATAACATTATCTAAACAGCAGTTAGGAGGAAAAAAAGACGTTGCTCTTTGCTGTTTGTGTGGATTCTTCAAATAAAACCATATTCAGTGGCAGTAAGAGAATTGGAGTGACATTTGTCCTGGACTTAAATTATGCAGCAATATGTATATTACACTGGTCCACACTAGAAATTCAGGGTACGTCTATGAATTGAATTGATTTTATGCATGTGCTGTTGTTTGTTTCAAACTGTTTTTATATTTTTAATTGTTTGATTGTTTTTTATATTTGTAGTTTATATATGCAATTGTTTTGACTTTGTAGATATGCAATAGTTTTTTTATATATATTTACATTGTAAGTTGTTTTGAGGTGCAATGTGGATAATTGATTCTTAAATGAAAAACAACAACAACAACTTAACAAATATAGCAGTGTTGTACAGCAGGTAAATGTTTTGAATATAGCGACGGGGTTCCAAACACACCCCATGCAGTGCGTTGTTGTACAAATATTGTGAAACAGTAAGGAGACCTTATGCAGCGTCTACAATAACCCTGCAGAGGTGCTAGTCAGCCAGATAGCACTGCATCCTGCACAATTGTAAGCAAAGAACATTTTGCTTACAAGGCTCCCTGTTTGCTTCTAAATCAAGAAGGATACAATGCAGATCAATGTGCATTTGGGGGCCTGGGACATAGTTGGAAATCTAAGAACATGTCACCACAAAATACCCATTTCACAGAAGAAAAAATGGTGATACTGAGACCCCTCCAAGCAGACAAACAAATCTACTCCATCCCAATGAAAAAAAGCAGACATCACTCCAAAATAACTGATGCCCCTAACCAAATAAGCCAACAACAACAATACCTCATTTTTTAAAAAAATATTTTAAAAAATTGATAGATGGGAAGGGCAGAGGGCTTTGGCAAACACCAAGGCTACTGTCTGTAGTTTCCATGGTGTCCCCAAGCACTGCAACAAGGATCCCAGTTGTAGAATATATCAAGTATGAAGTGGCACTGATTACAGGGATAGTTTTATCCATGGGCTTTTGGTTGTCAGCCCCAGGAGGGAGTTATTCAAGTTAGACACAGTTTGGAAGAAGAAGCATGTAATAGAAAGAAGTACAGTCATACCTTGGATCCCAAATGCCTTGGTATTCGGACATTTGGCCCCCAAACGCCGCAAACCCGGAAGTAAGTATTCCGGTTTTCGAACGTTTTTTGGAAGCCGAACGTCTGATGGGGCTTCCGTGGCTTCCGAGGCTTCCGATTGGCTGCAAGAGCTTCCTGCAGCCAATCAGAAGCCGTGCTTTGGTTTCTGAATGTTTTGGAAGTTGAACGGGCTTCCAGAACAGATTCCGTTTGACTTCCAAGGTACGACTGTACACACAAGGAGGCTTAAAAGTGTTAAAACTTTCGTGCAATATCACTGTTTTGTTATTGTGGTTGTTTTGCAGTTCCACTTGGCTGTATCTGAGGAAGAGAGAAAATACTCCTTGCATCAAATCATCTGGAATCATCTGCCAGTTTGGCTGTGCCTTTCCTAGAACTCTCTGTCTCTCATCAGTAGCTACTGCAGATGCACAATATTAGATCTATTATGTGGTCTATCACTGATCACTAGGAGGTCATTTATGTAACTGGTATGTGTGGATGAATAATCTGCCAATTTTAGTTTCTCTCAGTTTTTAATATTTCTAGTCTTAAATTTAGTTTGCGACATTTCCATCTAGTGTGCATTTTTTTTCAAGTCCTCACAAAAAAAATTGTCAGTATTCTGGTGTCCATTTTTCACATACTGTACACATTTTAGGTCTGGTAAGTGGTCCCAATAAGATAAATTATAGAACATACCTTGGTTCTTGTTTTCATTATGCATTTTGTGTTCTCGTTTTGTACTTTTATCTTGTGAACTGCCCTGTGATCTTTGGATGAATGGTGGCATACAAATTGAATAAATAATAGCAAATAATTAATAAATAACCTGAAGAATGTCCTTGCTTTCATATTTCCTTCCCATTCGGCTTCCCTTCTGCATCTCCCCTACTGCATAGCAAGGGATAGTCTTGTTACTTTTAATTCTCTGCACGATGCTGATCGCTTTATAAGTGATAAATAATAAAATAATAATAATTGTTACTGCTGCTACTAGGAAAAGTTAACACAATCATTTAATATTTATAAAAACAGCTACACAGATATCTTCACTGTCTGGATCTTTGTAAAATAATTTGCTATGGTGTCTGTTCAGTGCAGACTCTCAAGAAATAAAAGCCAGGAAATAGCTGCCTCAAGCTATAGTCAGCAGTAGTTAAGGGTCCATGACCACCTGCTGTCCAAGTGTCACCTTTTATACTGGTCACCCAGCATGTGGTACTAATTTAGAAAGAGCCTCTCTTTTACGGCACTCAGCTTGCATTGAGGAGCCGACATATGAAGCCTGCTAGCTTGGCTAATTCTAAACCACCCATTAAGGCCTAATTTTCCATCCAGGGCAGGGTCTCTGCAAATGATTATTAAGGAGAAGGGGAATGTTTTATCATGAATCGTTTCCATCTCTGTTTTCAATTTAGAGAAGTTTGCTCTTATGTGTCTCTCGCATGGGCGAGAGAGTGGAGTGGGGGCATTTGAGTAAATTCTACTGCTCAAGCCAAGCCAGACTGACCCCATCAGCTCCCAGCAGGGCAGAATGTAAGCCAATCTTCTTCAGAATAAGACAGGAGTATCAGCCTAATACATTGGCTTTCTTCAGAGGGCCAACGAGATGTAGCACAGTTGTAGCACACTGGATTGTGTAGCACACTGGGACTGGTGGAGTCAAAGGCCAGGAGAGAAATAGCAGAGCCAGAGCCAGTGACAGGTGGAGACCATTTATTCTAGTTTTGCTGCCATCCTTCTCCCTGCTGAGTTCTGCATAGGCAACACTGTAACTAAGAAGGAAGAAGTTGACAGGCAATGCCACCCCTTGGACTGGCTGCAAGGAAGAAGGCAGGCAGGTGGGGTAGCTGAGAACTGAGATTGGGGGTGCAGTGCCCCATTTGCCCAAATGGACTGGCTTCAATGTTTTGTTTCATGCTGCCTTTCTCTGCTGGTTTTTTTTTTTTTTTAAATAGTTGTTATATTTGTAAGTCTTCCTGTTGTTGTTGTTTTATATTGAAAGGCAGCATATATACTCATTTTTCTAAACAATAATATCCTCAAAATATTTAAATAACATTTTATTATTTTCTCTTACAATATATATTTAAAGGCATGTGTCTGTGTCTTATTCTTATTCGCCTACAATACAAAATATAGTATGCAGCACCCATCACAGAATATAGGGGTCTACTATAAAAAAAAGACACATCAACAGGAAGCGTAAAAAGAAAATTATTCCTATCAACCACATCCATTCAAAAGCTATTGTTATAACACTGCAATATCCTACACCTTTGTATACCAATAGCCTATATGTTAATGCTGATGTCAAGACCCCTGACATGGAAAACTGTGTCACAGCATTCAAAGAAAAAAAGCTATTGAACTGTAATTTTCCAGTCCTTGCATTAGGCCAATACATGTGAATCACTTCATTTAGGAATTCATAGAAATTGAATTCCTCAAAGTAAATCCCAGTTATAATCTACTAATGCTTAGCAGTGTTTATATATGTTTCCGTTTTGTACACAAATTGCAATGGCTGGTGCTTTTAAGGTAGTTTGGTAGTTTTATCTGCTTAGTTGTGTTTATATGTTTGCATTTAAATTGCACACAAATTACAATGGTTGGCAATCTACTACTGCCAGGGATGTAAGGAAGCATCATTTTTCCATTCTGCCCTGTATTTGTCATTTGCAGCACTGTTTCCATTCTGCTGCAGCTTGTTGTTCTACATTATCTGCCTTGCTGTCCACTATGACAAAATTATGTAACTTACATAAAGTTATGCAAGTTATGTTGCTGTTACCTTATTCCACCCCATTCATTTCAATGTAAAGGAAATGCAATGCAAAGCAGGGGGGTGGGGATGAGGGCTGTAATAAATTATGTACCATTTGCAGACTGAAAGCAAGAACAGGGTATTCGCTGGATTGATTTCCATTCCAGACGTGGGACAAATAAGCAAACACAGGCAATTTCCACTCCCATTTCTGTTTTCATCAGGATTCTCTGACATCTTTAACTCTTGCTACTAAAATGCCACATCTGTGGAAGTATATCATTCTTCACAATATAAATGAAAAGAAAATACACACATAGAAGCATTGCATTCCTAAGGGGGGGGGGAATCATCACCTTTACTGTGTTTTGATATTCTAAGTTGGCTACTTAGAATCTGACTACTTTGCTGTCACAACGACATTCCCTATGGAGCACTTTTTCTCCTACCCATCCCCAACTTGGTTTGGGCAATGCTTATCTCTAGGTTAATAGTTTCATCCTGATTTATAGGCACATAGAGTGAAACAGTTCTTTGTTTTTTTTAAAGATTTCAGTCATGTGATTAATCTGCATTTGTGGGGGTACTGACACTAAAAGGGTTCAGCACCCTCAGCTTTAAAATTCCCTTTTTGCAAAAGCATGAAGATTGGTGGAAAGCTTTCTCTCCCCCCTCCCCCCCTCCAAACTGGCAGCATTTGCTGGTGCATTTTCAGCATGCTCACTCAGTGGAACCGAAGTAAATATGTTACTCCACAGGTGCTTTTCTTTTGCAATAGCATCCACCCTAGTAATCCATTACATTCATCTCATGCTCTGTTTAGTACCCACTCTCTGAACTGCCTGACTGGTTAAGGTCACTGTGATAATAGGGATGGGTTAAACAGCATATGTATGTGGAGCTCTGGTGTACACTGTGACCGTAATGCAGAGAAAAGAGGCAGCAGATAGGCTCCTCGCTCCTTTCTGCTGTTCTTTACAGAAAGATCTGTGTGCATTTTCGTCTACCGCACTCCCACCAAACCTCCTTTCCAAGAAAACCCACAGGAGCGGCTCTATCATTAGGTAACATGGGGCAATTGCCTCAGGTCACATGTGCTGCAACGGCAGTTCCTCCTAGCCCCCAGTCTGTTGAGGGGCCAGAGCTGTGTAAGTTATACAACCTGTCCTGCTCCCCCTATCATACTACCTCAGGAGAGGAATGCATGGACCCATTACATTCTGGTATGTGTTATTTCTACGTGGGGGTGGGACTAATTCTGTCCCATTGTGTTTTCATGTGGGGTTTAGAGGGGAAATTATCTTTCCTCTGCATATTAATATAAATGTAATAAGAAAAATAAGAAAAATACTCACAAGGTAGTCTGTGGGCTGTGATGCTTTCTTTGTTGACCCCCCCTCCCACTTGCAAAGTTCCAGAAGTCATCCTGCCATTCATAGACTTTAGCTATTTATTACATTTATATCCCATCTCTCCACTGGGGAGCTTAAGGTGGCACAAATGTTTCCTCCTCCATGCTTAGCCTCACAACAGCCTTGTGAGCTAGGTTAGGCTGGTATCGTGACTGGCCCAAGAGATAGAGATAGTGACTGGCCCAAGGTCATCCAGTGAGCTTCGTGGCTGAATGGTGATTTGAACCCTGATCTCCCAGGTCCAACATTCTAACCACTGCACCACACTGGCTCTCAAGTGACTAGTGTATGGGGCTCCTTGGCCCTACACAATTTGAATAGCGAGTCCTCCTGCTATTCCAAGCACATGATGGCAAGAACCCCTGAGCACAAACCACCCCAGGCTTCATGTAGGGATGGGGAAAGGGGAGAAATTCATTTTTGTCTGCATTTGAATGGTAAACTCCCTAATTTGCACTTCTCAAACCATTAGGCAAGCCAAAGCACAGCCATCCTTTGACATTCAAACTTCCCTGAATGTTGCAACGACCAGATCTAGTTATTTGCTTCTAGTCCACCACAAAACAAAATGTAACACTACAAAAGCGGGAGAAGACAGAAATAAGAATGAACAGGAATTGAGTTTAACACAATTACTGTATAACATGCTAGTACATAAAACCATATGGAAAGTTAAAAACACGCATCAGTTAACTGTTGTGGAAAGTTGTATTCTTCATTCCTTGCATAGCCTGTTCTTACACAGATCTTGCAAAACTGCCAGGAGTCTCTAGTGTTCTGCCTCTCTCCTAAGAATGAAGTAGATTCTACAGCAGCAGCTGCTGGAATTTCTTACCTCTTGGGGCACTGGGAAAATTCATAAATGAAACATGATGTGTGTGCATGTGTTAGTGTGTGCATGCAATTGAAAGATGGGCTTCATTCAGTTACCTCTGTGTTGACTTAAGGCACCTGGGTGTTTCTGTATATGGAGCCTTTGGATTTTTTATTCAGCAGGCTTCAAATTTGCAGCACAGGACCATTTTACTTCTATCTATAATCAGTGAGATGTAGCTCTTTTGGAGGTCAATAATCATGCGATTTATAAATGGCTCTCCTGAGCCTTGTATGGCAATTAATTACTTGTAAGAGGTTTTACGCTGCTTTTGAAATGCATGAGATATTACTCATGGTTGCTACATTAACTGTCCATTTGTCCTCAAGAGAAAAGTTTACTAAGTTGGGTGGGTTTTCAAAAGTGACGTTACAACATGACTGCTTAAAAGGCAAGATGTGAACCAAACTAGTTGTACTTCATTTGTGTATGAAAATTCTACTTGTGATCAGTGTTCAGCTCTAGGCCAGCTGCTCCCATTAATAACCATTAAATCTTGTCCCAGGCAGGGACGCCTTGGAGATACTGGCAAAATATGCAAGAGAGGAGGCTAGTTGCAGGAGATAGGGTGATTCCTCTTCTGACACAGGACCACTTAGGTCTGGGTTCAAATGCTACTCAGCCATGAAGCTCAAGGAGGATCCTTCTGCCAGTCCATATTCCTTTGTGTAACCTTCAACACAGGGCTATTGTGAAGATAAAATGGGAAGAGTGCCATGTATTGTTTATTTATTTATTTATTTAATGAACTACTTCCTATAAAGCACCTCACAATGATTTCACAATACAATAAATAAATATATTGCCTGATTGTGTATCATATCAGTGAAAAATGTGGAAATTACACTTTTAGTTGATTTGTTGATTTTCATTTGAAATACCTAAGATTTGTAATATTTTTGTAATATTTCCTGATGTTTAGATAAGGTTTAGTTTAGTTGTTTACTAAGCTTGTTATGAATTCTCCTTGCATTTTGCAGCTTATTTTTATGTGTAACTTTTGGTACTAAAATGATGCTGTATTTAGCTGTTAATCGTGCTTCATAGAATGCAGAAATTCTCTGGTATTTTAGTATTTGATGTTTTCTTAAGATGTTTTAACTTGTGGTCAACTACTAAAAGATTCATTTGAATATAAGCAAGAGTCATCATCACATGCTTATAGTGTGTGTGTGTGTGTGTGTGTGTGTGTGTATGATAAAAGGGATAAAAATCTCCACTTAAAAGTCTCCACTTGCACTATACATTTAAAGCAGTACTATACCAATTTAAAGCAGTAAGACTCCTCCCTCAAAGAATCCTGGGAACTGTCATTTGTTAAGGGTTTTGAGAATTGTTAGGAGACCACTATTGTTTTCACATACCTACAATTTCCAGAGTTACCTGGGAAGAGTGGTTGACTGTTAAACCATTCTGGAACTTGTGGTTCTGTGAGGGAAATAGGGATACAGTGGTACCCCGCAAGATGAATGCCTCGCAAGACGAAAAACCCGCTAGACGAAAGGGTTTTCCATTTTTCGAGGCGCTTCGCAAGACGAATTTCTCTATGGGCTTGCTTCGCAAGACGAAAACGTCTTGCGAGTCTTGCAATTTTTTCCGCCCCCCTTTTTCTAAGCCGCTAATAGCCGCTAATAGCCGCTAAGCCGCTAAGCCGCTAATAGCGCTAAGCCGCTAAGCTGCTAATAGGGTTGCTTTGCAAGATGAAAAAACCGCAAGACTAAGAGACTCGCGGAACGGATTCTTTTTGTCTTGCGAGGCACCACTGTATCTTAACAAATTTCAGCACCCTTACAAACTACAGTTCTCAGGATTTTTTTAGGGAAGCCATGGCTGTTTAAAATGTGATGGCCCTGCTTTGCAAATATAGGGCATATTGGGCCAAAGGCTGATTGAAAGAGGAAGATGTTCAATAGGTGCCAAAAAGACAACCTGATGTGGCATTAAAATGCCAGAAATAAACAACAAGAGACAAAAATTAATAAAAATGGCCAGAATATACCATGGCTGGGGAGAATTAACAGTATTTATAATTGTTCTCTCTCCAAAGCCAAGCTTTCTGCTCCTCAAATACAAAGTACTGCAAAAAAATCTTAATTCACGCCTGTCCTGTTCATTTGGAACAATTCAGCTCCAAGTATAAAAAGTAATGTAACATGGCAAAAAGTGAAGGAAGGAGGCTTAGGTCTTCCAAACATCACAAAATATTACCACTCTGCAATATTATGTTGGGAGGGAAAGATAGTAATCTTTGCTGGCATATAGAACACTCTGATAGTCCTATTCCTCTGAGGGAATGGGTTCTGGCAGATAAAAAAGACAGAATGATGTCAAGGACGTCTGTTATAACTCATGACACTATACTAAAGATCTGGGACAAATATATATAAAAAAGATTTACTGCCATTACAATACCCTCGGTTCCATCACCAAGAGTTTCCTATCACTAGGATTCTCTGCTGGCTGAGATTGTCGCTAGCAACTCTGCTGCCTGAGAAAGAGCTGATTTGACCAGATTCGATGGTTTGCATAGAGGTGAAGGTTTTTAGGACACATAACGAAATACATAGCAACACAAAAGGTTTCCATCTCCCTCTGTCCCATCACCTAGGTTCAGTACCTTCAGAACCTACGGGTGCAGAATGCTGCTGCGAGGCTCCTCATGGGGTCCCTGCCATGGGAGCATATTCACCCAGTGCTTTACCAGTTGCACTGGATCCCGGTGGAGTATAGGGTCAGGTTCAAGGTGCTGGTTTTGACCTTTAAAGCCCTTGTGGCTTAGGGCCCTCGTATTTATGGGACCGCCTCTCCTGGTATGCCCTGCAGAGGACCTTAAGATCCATGAATAACCATAGTTTAGAGGTCCCGGGGCCTAAGGAAGTCAGACTATCCTCCACCAGGGCCAGGGCCTTTTCAGTGATGGCTCCGACCTGGTGGAATGCTTTGTCCCATGAGACTAGGGCCCTTCAGGATTTAACCTCCTTCCGTTGGGCCTGTAAGACAGAGCTATTCCGCCTGGACTTTAAGTTGAATTCAGCCTGATCTTTTATTTCCCTTCTCTTCCCCCCCCCCTTTTATGAAGATTACCTGCTCTGAGACCCCACAGCTAATTCTCCGCTGGACTCCTTGCTGGCCCAAGTAGGACTAATTCAGCCAGCTAACCCTGGTGACTATCTAAGGGTAATTGGATGGATTTCCCCCAAATTGATTTTTGTACTTTGAATTTTATTGTTATTCATGCTTTTATACTGTATTTTATGCTGCTTCTATGTTGTATTACAATTAAGTGTTTTAAATTTATTGTTATCCGCCCTTAGCCCGGTTTTCTGAACCGGGAAGGGCAGGGTATAAATAAAAAATTATTATTATTACTATTATTACTATTATTATTATTATTAGAAATTCAATTACTAACAGTTAGGAATAGAAGAGCTGACCTAACTCACACTTTTCAAAACCACACCCAAAACAAAGCCATCTTTCAAAATTCGCATTTCTCTGAATTTTGCAAGGCAGTGCTCCAGTCAAGATATGTGTACAAAAATCCATACACTGAGATAAATTGCCCATTAAAATGCATATTTTAGTGCAAATGGCATCCAAAAAATGCACTGCATTAGGGGGAACTGCTCTGTAAAAATTGCAAAATTGTTGTATTTATTTATTTAATTCCACTTATGAATCACCTGCCCCAAAATATCTCAAAGCAGTTTCACAGTAGAAGCATCAAAAATAAAAATAAAAACAATTAAGAAAAAAAAGCATATTGCAAAACAATTCCATATACAAAAACAATTAAAAACAATGTCATGGTGTAAAAAAATAAAAATACAATGCAATCCCATACAGATACAGATATACAGATACAGATACAGATACAGATCTCCACTTAAAAAGCTTGTTGAAATGAGAAGGTCTTCAACAGGTGCTGAAAAGACAGTAGAAACAGTGCCTATCTGGTTTGTGATGGCAGGGAGTTCCACAGGACATGTTACAACAGTGCTACACCTAGTTTCTACATTGTATGGAAAAAACTTCTTGATGAAATGGTATCAGCAGGTGGCATTGTCTCTGCATATTCCATCTCCATTTAAAATATTTTAAAAGTAAGGGAAAGGCAATATTCTCAAGTAAAATATGACTACCATACAGCTTTATTGCACTTTTCTGTAGACTTTGTTGACATCTGTAAGCAAACACCATTCTTTTACAGTGTGTATATCTATTGCAGAAACTGAGCAGTGACCTAATCATCACAGCATATCCCCCCAATAGCTGCCTGAGCATGACATTTCCAAATGCTTGGACATAATTCTCCCACTAGAGAATACAGCTTGATTATGAGAAACTCAGTCACTTTTATGAGGGGCACAGATGTTATGGATATATGGGAAATTTAGCTATAACTCTTCTAGTGGCATGTGTGGTGGTGTTCCAGAAACACTCATTCTCCTCTCTGCACTCAAGTCTAAATTTATTTTGGCCTAGATATTTCACTAATTGGTACCTCATGATCACAGATGCTCTTTGATCGGGGATAATTTGTGTGGGTATGATCAGTGGTGGCTATAGAGGGGCAAATTGGGACTCTGGCCAGACATTACCCCCCCCCCCCCCCAATATCTTGTACAAGATTCTGCCTGCCTCCTTTATAGTCAGCCAGTCTCAGTGTGCCTTGTCTTTAACTCGGCAGCACTGCAGGCAAGCAAGTCTTTCCCTACAAAGCACCAGCAGAGGGCCATTTACCCCCCTCTCCCCTCTCGCCTCTTAAACCAAGCCCATCCACATCTGTAGTACCCTAGTCCTTGGCAGGAAGTGTCCTTATGCCTTTACAGTGGTATCTCAGGTTACATACACTTCAGGTTACATACACTTCAGGTTACAGACTCCACTAACCCAGAAATATTACTTCGGGTTAAGAATTTTGCTTCAGGATGAGAACAGAAATTTTGCTCTGGCGGCGCGGCAGCAGTGGGTTGCCCCATTAGCTAAAGTGGTGCTTCAGGTTAAGAACAGTTTCAGGTTAAGAACAGACCTCCAGAATGAATTAAGTACTTAACCCGAGGTACCACTGTATTTTTCTGCGCCTGCCTTTTTTCTGCGCAATTGCCCAGTTCCCTCAAGAAGTCAGGAGGAGACAACAGCCATTGTTTCACAATGAAATCTCAACAGAGTGAATAAAATATTGCCCCGCCTTTTCTGCTGGATCCGACCAGAAGCTAAAGCATGGGGAGGCAGTATGGGACAGTGGCTCAGTTGCTGAGCACAGTATGGAGTTCCATCCCACAGACAAATGAAAGCTTTATTGCCCCAAGAAAACTTCAGTCTGCAATCCTAGACAAATAAGAATTTATCCCACTGAATGTAGCAGGACTTACTGCTGAATAAACATACACAGGGCTGCACCATTTTACTTCTCTTTTCTTCTGATTTAGGGATGTGGCAAGATTTCTCTTCTGCACTGTCTATATACTGTAACTGTAAAACACAGCAGCGAAGGGAGAGGTTGCACGAAACTAACACCCTTCTGTTTTCTTTAGCAAATCAAGATGACATCACATCATTCCCATTCTCGAGCAGCAAAGAGAGAAGCTAAGGCAGCCTAAGAACCACAAAAAGGCAAACAGTGTGGTGCTCACGTGGTTTAAAGAAATTGTGCAGTTTAAAGACAAATGTCGATTCATAATTGATGTTAAATCTTTAGCTAAAATGAGAGATCATGAACTTGAAAGGCTCTGCACCTTGAGGGAGAAATTGATTCAAAAGAGTTGCTCAGTGCAACCAAGAATGTTATTTTAAAAGTTATATAATCAACCTTAAGAAAAATACACAACTTTGGCAGCCCTTCAATTTATTCATTAGTGTAATATTCAAGATATTTACCCATATTTAGATGTAGTACTTCTCACTCTACCTATAATTGCTGTGTCTGGTGAGGTCATTTTCAAAGCTGAAACTGATTTTTAAAAACATTACCTGTGTTTTTCTGTCACAAGAATGCCTAGTAGGAATAGCACTGATTTCAGTGAACATAACATTGGGAAAGGTTTGGATTACAGTGGTTTGACTCTGGACCTTGCTTCCAAAAGTATAATGTAGGTAAAAATGTGCATGCTGGGGAAAAGTGTGTATGGAAATGCAGGTGACAGCATCAAAAACATGCATTGCTTTGGGGAAATCACTTGCCAGAAATGTTTGTGTTTTGGAAAAAAAAAATCACACAAAAATGTATAGAAAAAATATGCATTAAAATGTTGATGAGTTCTTTTGAGGACCTTTTAAAAAATAAAGAAATCACAATTTGATGTGGAAATGTGTAGAACTGAAGACTGGAGGGAATATGAAATGGAGAGAAACCAAAACAGACAGATTTGTCCATTCCTAGCTATGGGAGGATTTTATATGACGCTGGGACTCAGTTTAGAAGCAGGAGGGTGGCAGGGTTCAGAAGGTTTGAGAAACACAGCCTTAATTACAATGTCTTTGGGTTCTTGGTGGTATAATCAAGCCATGCAGGCAAATGTCCTAAGCAATCTGGCTGCAGATATACTCTCTATCTGTTTGCCATCTTTGCTGTTAGTGGTCTGATTCTTGTAGGAACAGAGGCTTACTCTATCATTACAATACTTTATTGTAGGATTTCCATACAAAACCAAGAAGAAGATACACAAAGAGCCTATAATTTTCCAGGTTCCCTTTTCAGTAAGGTCTCTGTCCATGCCTTTTACATTCCCAGCATTGCCTCACACATCTCTTTGAGGCTGCAGGAACAGCACTGCATACTGCTTCTGTCAGGCTGTTCCTAATGACTGAATACAGATTTATGCAGCTAGGAAAACTGCCCTATTACAAAAATGGAGTTTCACATGGAAGAGCGTGCATACAAACAGCAAGCACGCGTGCATGCACACACATACATGGATCATTGCCACAAGATGCTGTGATGGCATCTAGCATAGATGAGGGGTAGGCAGATGTTAGATCCTGATGTAATAGTAGAGCTCTGGGTGATTTGCTATGGATCAAAAAGGATTTCTGAGATCAGTAGCTTCATATATTATTCCCCTTTCAAAAAATAAAAAAATACAATTATACTAAAACTGCAGTTAAAACACCCCAAAGGCCAACACCACACACCTATAAAACTAATGTAAACAAAAATAATAATACAAAATAAAACAAAAACTAAAAATAGCAACACTAAATGTCATTTAAAGCACTCAGCATTGTATTCTAACTAAAAGCCACTCAGAATAAATGGATTTTCAAAGCCTCTTAGAAAACTAGCACTGCTGGGGTCAGTTAAAAGACCTTTGGTATCTGAAGAAGTGTGCATGCACACGAAAGCTCATACCAAGAACTAACTTAGTTGGTCTTTAAGGTGCTACTGGAAGGAATTTTTTTTTGTTTTGACTTTGGAAGAGAGTTATACAAAGATTTGCTCACACACAGGGTCTTTGAGGCCATTATTGAGGTCTGGACATGTTCTAGGTGTGCTTCACATCACCTGACTTCAAACCATAGCTTTCTCATGCTGCATAACCAAACCAGTTATGTAACAGGGTATGGTCTGAAAGCATGTCTTACTGCCTAGTTGCTGAAGCTAATGAAGTCTGGATGGGAACCCCGTGTATCACCTCTGTGCATCCTGATTCGAGCTCCGCGATGGAAGAATGAAAGGATATGAAATAGAATCAGCTGTGGCACATTTGGGCTCATGGTGGAAAAACAGTGCTGTGCTCTCAGTGGTGCTGCCACTTGGCAGAATGGGGCAGGGGCAGGGCAAGGTGACAGATAGGTTGGGGGAACCTCTGTGTTGGCATCAGCAGCCCTGCAGATAAGAGTGCATGCTGCCACCGGCCACCTAGATTTTTCTGCCACCTCGCCCTGCCCTGCCCTGTCCCTGCCACTGCTTCTGGGAGGATGACATTGGCACTCTGCCTCGCTTGCACGTTGCTGCCAAATGCTCATGCATCAATATTATATTGGAAAAGTTCTACTAATCATTTGGGTGAAAATGGAACCATTTCATTTATCAAAAGGCAGTGGATGTTGCTCCATTTTTGCTGTGCTTTTGTTTCACGAATGGTCTCAACAGCATAGCAAAACCCTAACAATGGGTTTTATTTATGTATTTCAGTGGAGATGTTGAGGCTAATGTCATTATAATTATTGATAAGAACGCATGTCTTTAACTGATCACTCCGTGACACATTTTATCTTTTCAAATCTGAGAGAAAATTACATGTAATAGTCCACCATAAGGTGAAGACGGGCTTAGTGCAATATATCTTATTTCAAATACATATGGAAAATGCTCTCCTCTAAATTCTCCAGGATTTAAATGTGTTAACATACCCTAACACAAATGGCAGTTCTATATTTCAAATTCCAACACATTTGTGATTGAGAAAATGCCCCTTGAAACCCAATTCATTTGAAGAATATTATGTTCTTTAGGGAACATTTTGGCGACACAATTTTCTTTGGTGTATAGATTTGTCCTCAAGCAATATTTTTCTAGTAGCTGAAAAAAGAAGGCATTAAAGTGCTACTGTAGAAAGAAAGAAAGAAAGAAAGAAAGAAAGAAAGAAAGACGCTATATATATTTTACCCAACTCAGTGTGGGCCGCCACAAAGACGCTTTTGAGAGTAAACAAATGAAGAATTGAGAAAATAAGGAAGAAGATGGTATTTAGAGAATGTGAATATTTGGAGAATGCTGGGGACTGAACACTGAGGGGGCTGTTCATTTATAGGTTAGATGTATTATAACAGGAACCGGGTAACGACTATAAAAAATACAGCCATTGGGATAAAAGGACATTCAGATTCTGGCTGTTTCCCACAGGCAGAAGTTGTTAATGTGAATGGAAGTGATTTTCTTTAGGGGTCATGGCGGAGGTTGATTTCGCCAACCCTTTGCATCATGGTAAATATCATCCTACAGTGATAGCCAGCTCTGTGGTTTTTTCCTCTCCATAGCAATGAGGTTGTTTTACTGTTTCATTACAGAGACAACAGTAGGCAAGAACTGGTAGTAAGCTCTGGAAAGAAACAGAATGAATCTTCCAAATGAACCTAATATATAAAACATACACAGCTGAATGTTCAAATCTTATTTAAATTTTAGCTCGTTTCACAAAGCTAAAACATCCTCTGACATTAACATTAGGCTTGACGTTAACATTAGGCTTGTTCACACATTACATTGAACACATGTACAAGCAAGCTGTACAAGTATTTGTGTGAAAGGGTTTACACTTACTGATGTGCACAGCTCAGCTATTGTGAGTACTGGTACACAGACTGTACACTAATTGAATATTATATTTGCATAGCTACACGAGAGTAAAAAGGTAAAGGGACCCCTGACCATTAGGTCCAGTCACGGATGACTCTGGGGTTGCAGCACTCATCTCGCTTCACTGGCGAAGGGAGCCGGCGTACAGATTCCGGGTCATGTGGCCAGCATGACTAAGCCGCTTCTGGCGAACCAGAGCAGCGCACAGAAACGCCGTTTACCTTCTTGCTGGAGTGGTACCTATTTATCTACTTGCACTTTGACGTGCTTTCGAACTGCTAGGTTGGCAGGAGCTGGGACCAAACAACAGGAGCTCACCCCGTCGTGGGGATTCGAACTGCCAACCTTCTGATCGGCAAGCCCTAGGCTCTGTGGTTTAACCCACAGTGCCACCTGCGTCCCGTGTACTCGCGTACATGAGAGTACAGCTCAGATATTTGGGTGCACAGATATATAAACTGTTCACTCATTTAATGTTACATGTGAACACACCTTTTCTCTCAGGGTTTACTAGAAGCCAGCAGCCAAAGTACTGGCTGGTTATTTTAAACCAACAAGCAATTCCTCACCTTTTCTACTCATTTCCTCTCCTGCCAGTTTTTCATTTCCCTCAGACTCCTTCCCTTATTCCTTTGGACCAGTTCTCCTCCTACGCAAATGTTCCCAGGTTCAATCCCTGGCGTCTCTAGATAGGGCTGGAAATGCCCCTTCCTGAAACCTTGGAAAGCCACTACCTATCAGAGTGGACAATACTAAGTGAGATGGACCAATCGTCTGACTCTGTATAAGACAGCTTCCTATGCTCCTGTATTCTGCTTATCCCTTGGTGTGATCCAGGAGAGGGCCTTTTCTGTTGTGGCGCCCAGCCTCTGGAAGTCTCTTTCCCTGGAAATGTACTCTTTAGCACTGTTATCTTTTCAGGGAAGTTTTTTTTGTAAATATATCCAGCCATTATTTTCAAGGTTGCTTGCTGCAACCTTATTCTGTTATATGGTTAAAGTATTTGTTAAACACTGTATCCTTTTAATTTCATTTTATAACTCCCCATGCAACACTTTGTAAATTGCTGTGAGAAACTGCATACCCGAAAAGCTGTATATAGGTGCTTAAAATGCATGAAATAAAATGAATACATGACACCAATCGAAAACAATGGAACATGCTGTATTAAGAAAAGCTTTCTCAAAACATTCACAACGTCTTGCCTTCCTCCTACAAAACGACAGCCCTCCAGTCATAAATCAGACACTGTCAGAATTATAAAGGAAATCTGTTACTTCCATATGCTCCCCGATACCATTTATCACAGATGTGTGCTCATTAACACTGCAGGGTTTTTGTGGGACCAAGAACAGAAAATAATGGGTTAAAAGGACAAGGAGTCTTTAAACACTATCCTTCTATGTTTCTCCACAGAAAGAATATAGAAAAAAGTGTACTTTTTACACACCACACAATGTAATTCTGATCCTGAGAAGTAATGTTCAAATGATAAAGATGTTGTACATGATGGCTGATGGTTTAATGGTGATGTTATTGGACATGTAAATTAGATCCATGTCAGATGTGAACTTGAAGAAGATACCTGGAGCATGAAATGGTTTTCAGAGGCTTTTTTCCTTGCTAAAAAATGGCCAAGTTCTCATGTGTTTCTTTTTAGAAGTATCTTAAAAACACATCAAGTGTTTCCACTTGCTGTTCTGGGCCAGAAAAAAATGTTGTTTATCTATTTTTAAGAGCTCTGCAGCAGAAAAAGGGGGACATCATAAACTAATGTGTGTACACACGGGAGAGTTAGATTTAGGCTTATGCTATACTTAAACAGCTAAATGCATTTAGAACAGAGATAACTGGTTGCAACAAATTTGCAAGGACTGGCTTATTTAACAAAGCCCCTATTTGCTTAACATCTTAATCCTGAAATAATCTCTGGCATTATCATTTTCTAAATGAGTGTCAGTCATAGATGCCATTTAGAGGGTAAAAGGATAAATAGGATTCACTTACAAGAACTGTCATTCCAGACAATGTTTGCTATGAGAAAGGTATATGCTTTCCTATTCCATTGGGAAGTTCTGCTCAAGCTCCATTGAAATAAATGGATAGTCCCCCATTCCAATGGGGGGTGGGGGTGGTTTTTTTTTTACAGGAAACTTGTGTAGGAAATATTTTCAGTGAATTCTGTTCCCGAGAAGCCAGTTAGTCAATAAAGCTTCACAATTACCATTAGCATCAGGCTACTGGTCCATCTAATTCAGCATTTTCTATTACTGGTGGCCAGATGGACTCTTACAATTTATTCAAGTGATTATAGCAAATGGCATCTCCAAAGAGAGATGTTAATTTCAGTTTCTTACGGTTTTCCCCCTTTTCCCATTACTGTCCATATCAGTTTGTGATTTCTTTCTTTTAAAAAAATCCTCACAAAAAATCATCATCATTTCAGCATGCATTTTGCCTAATATACACAATTTTGCAAGCATTTTTCTCAAATATTTACATTTTTATGCACTCTTTGTACTGCAGATTTTGGAGAACTGTGAATTACCAGAGGATAGCTGGGTTTTGCTTTGCGTGTTGATTCAGGAAGTGCTATTTAGGTAGGTTTTCTTTAAAATGTGAACATAACATAAGCCCATTTTTCTAAATAAAAAAAATAAAAAAATGGTGGCATTCAACTAAGTTTTACTCAGAGTAGATCCACTGGAATTAATGTACCTAACATAGCCCTGTTCATTAATTTCATGCCTCTGCTCTGTGCAAAATTTAGTTGAAAACCACCCAGTTAAAAAGCAACCACCATAAGTGCAAATAATGTTCAGTAATGATTAAGCATGGTTTCTTCATAAAGTTTGTTCCAGCCCAAGCTCTCCTGCCTTCATATTTTCATTAGCCAGTTCCCAATATAAACAGATTTTTATAAATGACACAACTTCCAAAGTCACGGTAGGTCATTCTTTGTGGTCGTGACCACTTTGGCAGGATTACAGGTTGTTGGTGGTGAGGAACATTTCAATAAATCAGGGTTTTTTATGATTAAGTGTTTTCAGAAGGTCAAGAGCATATCTTCCTACTTAGAATTACATGTCAATAAAAAAAAACACAGTAGAATTTTCCAAGAAGTCAGCCAAAGGAGGGCATGAACAGGGTTTTTATCAATGTATCCTGTTCTGCATGTCCTACTACTCACTTTCCAAAATGCAGTGTGAAAGAGGACATAGGAACTACCTAAGACCTAGGCTACCTGTATACCATACATTTAAAGCACCCCCCCAAAAAAAAAAGAATAATGAGAACTGTAGTTTGCTAGGATGGTGGGAATTGTAGCTCTGTAAAGGATAAACAGAGCTACAATTTAGGGACGCGGGTGGCGCTGTGGGTTAAACCACAGAGCCTAGGACTTGCTGATCAGAAGGTCAGCGGTTTGAATCCCCACGACGGGGTGAGCTCCCCTTGCTCGGTCCCTGCTCCTGCCAACCTAGCAGTTCGAAAGCACGTCAAAGTGCAAGTAGATAAATAGGTACCGCTCCAGCGGGAAGGTAAACGGCGTTTCCGTGCGCTGCTCTGGTTCGCCAGAAGCGGCTTAGTCATGCTGGCCACTTGACCCGGAAGCTGTACGCCGGTTCACTCAGCCAATAAAGCGAGATGAGCGCCGCAACCCCAGAGTCGGCCATGACTGGACCTAATGGTCAGGGGTCCCTTTACCTTTAGCTTTAAAGGATAAGCAGTTCTCAGGTTTCTTGGGGTTAGCCTGAAATGCGCTTTGAATGTATAGTGGAAATGTAGCCAAAAGCAGACCAAAAGCAACACAACATTTGGAAAGTATTATTATTTTTTCAATTTATTACCCACCCTTCACCATTTACCCACCCTCCATCACATTGAGGTGAAGAAACAGGGTGCCATCTTCAGGGGCTACACTCCCGCATTAGTCACATCAGATTGCACCACTGCCCCCATAGGCATTATTTGTGGGTGATATTGTGGGGCAAAATCGTGGGAGATCGTGATGCCCAAAATGGCTGCTGTGCTCTCATACAAAAAAAAGGGATGTCCCGGGTTTCCCAGAACAGTTGAGGGGTATGAAGAAGGTCTTTAGGGAAGGTTGCAGACTTTCAGGTGTTTGGGGCCTAAGTCGTTTAGGGCTTTAAACACTAATGTGAGCACTTTGAATTGAGCCCAGAAACAAACTGGTAACCAATACAGTGGTACCTCGGGTTACATACGCTTCAGGTTACATACACTTCAGGTTACAGACTCTGCTAACCCAGAAATAGTACCTCGGGTTAAGTACTTTGCTTCAGGATGAGAACAGAAATAGTGTTCCGGGGGTGTGGCAGCAGCAGGAGGCCCCATTAGCTAAAGTGGTGCTTCAGGTTAAGAACAGTTTCAGGTTGAGAATGGACCTCCGGAATGAATTAAGTACTTAACTCAAGGTACCACTGTATTACACTAGTAAAAGATTTGAACTGAAGATGCCTTTTACACCCCCCCTGAAAAAGCTACCCCCCCCCAAATCTTGAATTTAGCCCACAAAGTAGCCCTAATTAACTTAGAAATTTTGTCCGTTATAAACATTTCTCGTATTTGTAAAACTACCTTATTCTCTATAGGGTAATAGAGAACTGGTGACCCTCCAAATGTAGTTGGATGAAGCCCCAGCCAGCATAAATGATGGTCAGGGATGACTGGAAATGTAATCCAGAAAGATCTGGAGGATCACAGATGGTACATGGCAGGGGCATTTTTATGATGAAGCCAGCTGAAATTTAGCTGCTATTGGACTGCTAATGAAAGGCCTGTTAACTCATGTTGTGAAGATAAAAAAAATATGTCTTATTCTAATTGCAGTTTTTAATTTTTAATTTATTTTTACTTACAGTCACCCAGAGAACTGTTGTTAGTATAAATTGAATGAACACTCAATCACCAAGCATATTAATTTCCAAGGCTCCAGTCACTGAGGTCCTCCGGTGAGTCCCAGCTAGTGGTCCCCAATGGCTCAGATGCATGGCTTGTATCCACCAGGAGCTGCATATTCAGTATTGTGGGAGCAGTTTTGTGGAATTCCCTTCCAGCTGAAGTCAGGCAGGTTCCGTCTCTGTTGAACTTTCAGTGCTAACTGAATACTTTATTTTTATTCCAACAGGCACGTTAACTGTCAGGGAACTGCCATCAGTGCCGGAGGGAGAGAGCAAAAGACAGAGGGATTCCAGAGAGCGTCCAGGGATCGAGAGAAGCAGCCCATCTTCTGGGGAAGAGAATCAGTATAGCACCAGTGGAGAAGGGGGGCAGATGGGGGAAGCGGTGAGGCGGTCCCATGACTCCTTGCCTGGGACCAGCGGGGAGAGTAGGGGTCCTCCATTGCCCACGCCCTCCTTGCGCAGAAGGCTTTCGCGCAGAGAGGGTAGGCGGAGACTAGGTGTCAAGGGGCTTATTTGCTGGAAGAAGTTTAAGAAACGCCCACTGACAGATTCTGCCAGCAACTGAGTCAGCCATGGGTGAGTGGCGTCCGGACGGATAAGGTTTACTTAGGCAGCCAGGCCAGGTGTTCGCACCCAGCCAGGGAGATAGTTGCCTGCTTACGCATGAGCAACCCCTTAGAAACCTTTACATTAACCAAAGTCTGATTTTATAGTTTTAACTGAATTTTATCTTTTCTGTATTTTATTTCTTGTATACTGCTTATAGACAATTGTGGTTAAGCAATGTATAAATCATTTAAATAAATAAAGAAGCAACCCAACAATACCACAGGGATTTTATATCTTTTAATAGATCTGTTAACTCATGTTGTGAAGATGAAAAAAATATGTCTTATTCTAATTGGAGTCACTGAGGTCCTCAGGTGAGTCCCAGCTAGATTTTTAAATCTTTTAATGTAGCTAAGGATGCTTGGCCAATGTTAGATTCCTAAGTACTTTTTCAGCATCTGCTGTGTGCTAATGCAGTTTTAAAAGTTTTAAATCCCGGTTGAGCATAAACACCTGGACTTAAACAAATATAAAAAATCCCGCATGTGAGCATGCCCCATGACTGTCCGTGCCCCTTGAAAATAACAGCTAAAAATGCTAAGTCCTTTCCAAAGAGTACAAAAATGTTCACTGCACCCTTGGCTTCCCCTCATTGGCCCTGCTCTCAGCTGCTTTTGCCTAGTCAGAATATGTCCTTGAACCTCTTGCTTGGATGGATGGATGGATAGAGGTGGAGTATTTGAATAAACCAGGTACAGGGATAGAATCATAGAATCATAGAATCATAGAATCATAGAGTTGGAAGAGTTGGAAGAGACCACAAGGGCCATTGAGTCCAACCCCCCTGCCAAGTAGGAAACACCATCAGAGCACTCCTGACATATGGTTGTCAAGCCTCTGCTTAAAGACCTCCAAAGAAGGAGACTCCACCACACTCCTTGGCAGCAAATTCCACTGTCGAACAGCTCTTATGGTCAGGAAGTTCTTCCTAATGTTTAGGTGGAATCTTCTTTCTTGTAGTTTGGATCCATTGCTCTGTGTCCGCTTCTCTGGAGCAGCAGAAAACAACCTTTCTCCCTCCTCTATGTGACATCCTTTTATATATTTGAACATGGCTATCATATCACCCCTTAACCTCCTCTTCTCCAGGCTAAACATGCCCAGCTCCCTTAACCGTTCCTCATAAGGCATCGTTTCCAGGCCTTTGACCATTTTGGTTGCCCTCCTCTGGACACGTTCCAGTTTGTCAGTGTCCTTCTTGAACTGTGGTGCCCAGAACTGGACACAGTACTCCAGGTGAGGTCTGACCAGAGCAGAATACAGTGGCACTATTACTTCCCTTGATCTAGATGCTATACTCCTATTGATGCAGCCCAGAATTGCATTGGCTTTTTTAGCTGCCGCGTCACACTGTTGGCTCATGTCAAGTTTGTGGTCAACCAAGACTCCTAGATCCTTTTCACATGTACTGCTCTCAAGCCAGGTGTCACCTATCTTTTATTTGTGCCTCTCATTTTTTTTGCCCAAGTGCAATACTTTACATTTCTCCCTGTTAAAGTTCATCTTGTTTGTTTTGGCCCAGTTCTCTAATCTGTCAAGGTCGTTTTGAAGTGTGATCCTGTCCTCTGGGGTGTTAGCCACCCCTCCCAGTTTGGTGTCATCTGCAAATTTGATCAGGATGCCCTTGAGTCCATCATCCAAGTCGTTGATAAAGATGTTGAATAAGACCGGGCCCAAGACAGAACCCTGTGGCACCCCACTAGTCACTCTTCTCCAGGATGAAGAGAAACCATTGATGAGCACCCTTTGGGTTCGGTCAGGCAGCCAGTTACAAATCCACTGAGTGGTAGCATAGTCAAGACCGCATTTTACCAGCTTCTTTACAAGAATATCATGGGGCACCTTGTCAAATGCCTTGCTGAAATCAAGGTAGGCTACATCCACTGCGTTCCCTTCATCTACCAGGGTTGTAATTCTGTCAAAAAACGAGATCAGGTTAGTCTGACATGACTTATTTTTCAGAAATCCATGCTGACTATTGGTGATCACAGCATTCCTTTCTAGGTGCTCACAGACTGTTTGCTTAATGATCTGCTCCAGAATCTTCCCTGGTATTGATGTCAGACTGACTGGGCGGTAATTATTTGGGTCCTCTCTTTTCCCCTTTTTGAAAATAGGGACAACATTTGCCCTCCTCCAGCCTGCCGGGACTTCACCTGTTCTCCAGGAATTCTCAAAGATGACTGCCAGTGGTTCTGAGATCACATCTGCCAGTTCTTTTAATACTCTTGGATGCAGTTCATCTGGCCCTGGAGACTTGAATACATCTAAACTAGCCAAGTATTCTTGTACTATCTCCTTAGTTATTCTAGGCTGTGTTTCCTCTGCTGAATCATTTGCTCCAAATTCTTCAGGTCGGGCATTGTTTTCTTTATCGGAGAAGACTGAGGCAAAGAAGGCATTGAGGAGTTCAGCCCTTTCTGTGTCCCCTGTTTGCATTTCACCAGCTTCTCCTCTGAGTGACCCCACTGTTTCTTTGTTCTTCCTTTTGCTACGAACATACCCATAAAAGCCTTTTTTGTTGCTTTTAACCTCTCTAGCAAGCCTGAGTTCATTCTGTGCTTTAGCTTTTCTGACTTTGTGTCTACACGTGCTGGCTATTTGTTTGAATTCCTCTTTGGTGGTTTCCCCCCTTTTCCATTTTTTGTACACATCCTTTTTTAATCTTAACTCAGTTAAAAGTTCTTTAGATAGCCACCCTGGCTTCTTTAGGCACCTTCCATGTTTCCGTCTCATGTTGGCCCTCCACATGTTGATAAACTACAACTCACACCAGCCCCAACAACCATGGCCAATGTCCAGAGATTCTGGGAGTTGTAGTTCAAGAACATCTGGAAGACCAAAGTTTCCCCAATTCTGGTATAAACCTTTGACCTTTGCATTGCTGGAAGTTAGCCTACTGTACAAAGACCAGAGTTATGTGTGTTGCCCCACCTACTTTTGACTCTGACCACACACCCCATTGGCATGTAACCCCTGGAAAGTTGCCCATGTGGGAATGTGACCCCACGTATCTTATGGATAACAAACTTGATGTGATAGCCTCCAGATCTTTATTGGATAATGAACCCCTGAAATGGGCATGCTTGAAGGAATTCTAAGAGGCAAACCAACAGTTAGAGAATGGATAGATGAGGAACCAATTGATGAACTTGCCACATCCATCACACTACTGGAGTTACTGAGTGCTGTTGTCAGAAGAGAAAACAAACAGAACTGGCATAACACAAAGACACACAAAAGCCCTAGAGCAACATTAAATCACCTCAAGACATCTCCATTAAACAGAATTACTGTCCCCATTAAGTAGCAGTCATTGTCATTTAGTGTCACTGACTATTTAGTTGGTTCCCTGGGAGACATCTCGATTAAGCAGATGTCACACTTGGGTTTCTCCTAAAGAAAGGCCTTGTTCAGGGGAAAATTCCCTCCAGCGGTTGGTCCTTATTGGAAACAAGCCCAATGGGTTCAAGCATATCATCTTATAGCCAGTGGATAGTGACTATATTCTATTGTTCCATTCTTATTCATAAGCCTCATTGACGGAGTAAGTAAGCTTCCACCAGCACTGAAGGCTTCAAGACAGCAAAATCCAAAGTGGTCTACAAGGATGAAAAATTCCCCAACTAAGATGACTAGGGAATAGAACAGTAGGTGAAACATAACAAATACAGTGTGATGTTGGCCCTGTTCAGACAATCCCATGTGTACAAACGGAAGTGGGCTTTAATGTCCCCACTATCACATCCTGCAATTCAGAATGAGAGTTGAGTTATAGGGAGCAATCTAAGGTAGGGGTGAGGAACGGGGTCAACTGTTGGGCACACAAGTACCCCACACCTATGATATCCAAAGTAGAGCAGGTGGGTGTGGTTTAGCCAAAATGGTCTTGCAAGCCAAATGGGAAGTCCTGGCAGGTCAAATTAGGCCCATGGGCCAGATTTTCCCACCAAGACAAGATGGCGCCTGTGAAATCTCTGTCTCCTGAGAAATCTCTATGTGGGACAAGAAGCTACAGCTAGAACTGGATATGGAACAACTGATTGGTTCAAAATTGGGAAAGGAGTATGGCAAGGCTGTATATTGTCTCCCTGCTTATTTAACATTTGCAGAATTCATCATGCGAAAGGCTGGGCTGGATGAATCCCAAGCCGGAATTAAGATTGCCAGAAGAAATATCAACAACCTCAGATATGCAGATGATACAACCTTGATGGCAGAAAGTGAGGAGGAATTAAAGAACCTTTTAATGAGGGTGAAAGAGGAGAACGCAAAATATGGTCTGAAGCTCAACATCAAAAAAACAAAGATCGTGGCCACTGGGCCCATCACCTCCTGGCAAATAGAAGGGGAGGAAATGGAGGCAGTGAGAGATTTTACTTTCTTGGGCTCCATGATCACTGCAGATGGTGACAGCAGTCACGAAATTAAAAGACGCCTGCTCCTTGGGAGAAAGGTGATGGCAAACCTAGACAGCGTCTTAAAAAGCAGAGACATCACCTTGCCAACAAAGGTCCGTATAGTTAAAGCCATGGTTTTCCCAGTAGTGATGTATGGAAGTGAGAGCTGGACCATAAAGAAGGCTGATCGCCGAAAAATTGATGCTTTTGAATTATGGTGCTGGAGGAGACTCTTGAGAGTCCCATGGACTGCAAGAAGATCAAACGCATCCATTCTGAAAGAAATCAGCCCTGAGTGCTCACTGGAAGGACATATCCTGAAGCTGAGGCTCCAATACTTTGGCCACCTCATGAGAAGAGAAGACTCCCTGGAAAAGACCCTGATGTTGGGAAAGATGGAGGGCACAAAAAGAAGGGGACGACAGAGGACAAGATGGTTGGACAGTGTTCTCAAAGCTACAAACATGAGTCTGACCAAACTGCGGGAGGCAGTTGAAGACAGAAGCGCCTGGCGTGCTCTGGTCCATGGGGTCACGAAGAGTCGGACACGACTAAACGACTAAACAACAACAACAACACAAGATGGTGCCTCCCTCATTCTATGTACAACAGTCAACCAGACTGGCAATTGAATTTTACTTGAATGCTAGCTATGAGACAGATTCCTCCATCAAATTGGAGGAGAGTAGGCTAACTGATGGGGTGCAGTAGAGAGTGTGGGGCTCACAAAGCCCTGTCCACTTTCAGCCCCTCAACACCTCCCATCTGAGGGGGCTGGGCCTGGATTCCCAGATCTTATCTAGGAAATCAACTGTATGAGAACTGGGGCTATGCACACAGGAAAGCCCATTAATATTTCCCATTTTGTGGTACCCAGCAAGTGGTTCCAAATGTGGGGCAAGTATGCTGTCTGAGCAGAGAAGGCAGATATACTCTTTCCCTTGCACTACTCACCATGCTTAGGAAAGTGATTGGGAAAAGTATTTATTTGGTTCAATATTTTTCTTTGAAATTAATCTGACTTCTCTGACAAATGGGCTATCAGTTCCTTTTGCAGTCCTACCGTTTTGTTTGGTTTCTCATTTTCCCAATCTTAAATTCACAATACTGTGCATTTCAAAGGGATGACTGTGTTTCAGTTTCCATATTGTTTCGGAATGAGCGAATTAGACAGATTTGCCAATGAATGAGAACTGAATCAAATATCTTAGTTCTCACTGTCCTGGTTTTATTTTATGTTGTTTTTGGCTTTAGTGTGTTATTATTTCGTGATATCCATTGCAATTTAACGATGGGATTACTTTTCATATGATTCCATTAACCACACTGAGTGTCTCCATTTGGAGAGGATAATGCTAGTTATAAATTGTATTGTAATGCAAATAAATAAATAAATATTGTACTACTTTTATGACGACAATTTGTGTGATCCACAGACAAATGGGGAAAGCTTTTCATTCCCTGGTTTCAAACATTTGGTAACTCCACCACAAAGTGCTTGTATGGGTGTATGGGTTTTTCCACCTCCATAAATATATATATGATGTATTCAAGCCACATCACTCTGTTCTCTTTTTCTTCTGAATGTCCTCCATAAATCACTGACCAGGACAAACTAATTGTCCTTTCTGGATATTTTTTTAAGGGGCAAAAAAAGAAAGGAAAGAAATGGATTAGAAAATAAATCCGTGTCTGTTGCTTGCTTCTTGGGAGATGGAAAGCTTTATGCATTTCAAGTGTCTTTCCAAGTCTCTTGCTAATGGTAAAAACTACATTTCCTTTAGATTTGGGGAATGTTGGCCTGAAGTCAGAATCTGCTCTTAACATTTCCAGGCCTGGGTGTCATATAAATTTGAGATATATGTCTTTTCTTTGTATCTGAAACACCAGTGTTTAGTGGGCTGAGAAGTCTAAGTTATATCCTTGGCGTCATCCTGCAGTCTGATTTTTCAGCACATCCAGCCTTGGATTGATGCAGAGAGCATGAATCTTGGATATATCTTGGGTAGAGAAGTAGCTGCAAAGGCAGGAGAGCTATATTTATTTTAAAAAATGTATTATATACCACTTTTCACTTCTTAGGGCTCCTACGGACAATACACCTAAAGCAGATCACTTAAAAAAGTTACGGCTGCCTAAGAAAGCTCCACCAGGCAGGGATGCAATGGAAACAGCACTTCACTGTCACCAAGCAGACTTGTTGACAATATGGTACTAAGCTAGACTGACCAATGGCTTGACTCAGTGTAAAGCAACTTCCTCTGTTCCTAATTGGTGACAGCAGTGAGGAGCAAGAGGCGGCCATGATGGTGGTGAGAGGTTTATTGAGGGCATCTTGTTCAATGATTTCTCCCGCCACCAAACCTGAATAGTATCATGCTGCTGTGATGTAAACATGTTCACAGCACCTCATACTGCCCAGCTTTCCAGAAAGTATGATGGGGGGAGAAGCCTTATATTAAAATTGAAGCTGACAACAGTACATTGTGTCAGATGGTTGTTTGCAAGTGGGACTTCCAACCAAATGTTGTAGCCAGCCAGCCACGCCCTCTTCTCAAGACACACCAGTCCCCTTATCCTCCTTCCTGATTTCACACTTGTGCTTTTCCAGCCTTTTTATATATGGTTAATTTAATGAACAACCAAATTTCTGTTCCTTGGATTGCTGGGGCTGTAGTCTCGCAGTTTTTATTTTGTGTATTTTGACCATTTATTTGTCTGAATTTCTTAGCCACCCTAATAAGACAACATAGCTGTTGATGGCCTGGTGTAGGGTGTATGTAAAATAAGTAAATGCTCCCAGTTTCTGCTTCTTAAAAAGAAGATAAAGGTGGTGTGGAAGTATGATTCTGAATTGTGCACAAATAAAAATAAATGAAGACTGGCATTGCCTCCCTCTTCTTATTTTTCCCCTTCAATGCTTTCTTCACACAAATATTCCTAGTTTTGAATTCTCACTGCTATTGATCCTGGGAAGCTTTTATTTTTGCCAACAGCAGGGAACTCTTCATTCTGTGCTCTTTGACGATGGGCACTGATTTGTGGCTGTAAGCTTTGTAATTTTACATTTTTGGCATGCTCGGTGATGTAACAACTCTGAGCTATGACCCATTTGATCATTATTCAGGGTTCCCACTAGGGCAGTTGGAGCCCATTTAAACTTATTTTGTCTCCTTAGCAAAAGACGTTCTCCATTCACGCCTCCCTTTGCCCCCCAAAAAGCCAGTACATGCAATGATACAGCAGTCATCATTGGGTAATAAAATAAAAGACCACGGCACCGAAGAGGTTACAAACCATTTTGTTCAACCAGACTATTTACAAGAAGCAACAGGGTATCTGTTTCCTGTCATCTCCATCATATATCTTGAGCTCGAGAGACTGGAGCCCAATTACAGCCTGATACCTAATCAATACACACCTTATTCCTAGAGCAGGAACTAAAGGAGAAGGCCCGTGGGAGGCAAAGTTCAAATTACTCTACTGTCAATTCCAGATAGCAGCTAATGATAGCATATACTTCTTCAAGGAGGGGGATGGGAGAGACGGACATAGGATGCAATTGGAGAGTCGATACCCAGATCCCATATGCAGATTCGCTTATAGTTTAAATTCCTACAATTCCTCCTGAAAAGCAGATGAGTGGATGGGGTTATATGCTCCATGCTACAAGTCTTCAGGGCTTTAAATAAGGGATTCAGATAACATTGTAATTCCAGATTCTGTCCTGCTTTATAGAAGATGGGCAACTTAGTTTCAGGCCTGTATTTTCACTCACATACACAAAATATCCAAACAGAAGACCCAGCTGATGCATTTATAGCTCTCTAAAGCCCTGCAGGCACATCCATAGCATATCCCTTTCCAAATGGAGTTGTTAAATGAATTCCTCTGGTTGACCGTATCAGTCAGATCAGCTTTTTGTAGTTCTACCATAGGGATGGGCTGTAGCTCAGTGGTAGAGCATCTGCTAAGGTCCAGTCCAGGTAGGGCTGGGAGAGACAATACTGTGTGGACAATACTTAAAGAGATGGATCAAGGTCTTACTTGGTCTAAGGCAACTCCCAAAGTTCCTGTTGTATTGCCCAATCAACAATCCAGCTAAAATGCCTAGGTTTAAAGCAAAGTAAGACCTGCATATAGAAACTGAAGCTCAATGGTGGTACCAATGTCTTATGTTTCTGGGATAGCTCAGCATGAGACTCTGTTGGTAGATAGGAGCAGCGGCTTGGAAGAAAATAGGGTGGGCAAGAAAGGAGCATGGAGATCTTTGTGCCAGAGGTGGGAGAGCAATGATGCCTTGTTCTAATGAATCAGCACTCCCTTCTTTTTTAAAAAAATATGCAATCAAGCTATGCTATTTATCTGATAATTGTGCCAATTGATCAACCCGGAACTTCCAAAAATATCCTTCAATGGGCATTCTGCCTCCAGCTGTGTTTATGGCAGATCATATCATGTATGTAAATACATTCAGATGCATCCTGAATTATTTTAAAACAATCACTCTAACACTAATCATTTGATAGACACAAGCCTTTTCTTTTAAGAAGTACATTTGAGAATGCAGTATGTAAAGATATGCTTCAAGGGTACCATGTGAAGGGGGACTAGGGCTGGCTCTGGGGGCTAGCATCACTGGTCTGAGGCCCACGCCCATGCCAGGGAGCCCTCTGCCAATCTCAGGAGCCCTCTGGCCCTGCCGCTGCTCCCACTCATCTTTGCTGCTGCTACATGTTCACCTCTTCCCTTTAAATAAGCAACCAGTAACAGGAGCCAGGAGAAGCGGCAGCAAGCTCCCACATGGTTTGCCCTCTCCCTCTCAGCAGGGGTGTGGATTGGGCCCTTAGGGACAGGGCAAGCAACTGGGCAGCAGTGACAGTGGTGAGGAGAAAGGGTGAACACTGAGAGCATCTTGCCCAGGGACCTGCCAAATCCAGGGCTGCCCCTAGGGAAAGCTCAGTGCTGGAACTCCTGCCTTGCAAGCAGAAGGTCCTAGGTTCACACCCCAGCGTTTCCAGGTAGGGCCAGAAATATCACCTGTCTGAAACCCTGCATAGCCATTGAAAGCCACTGCGGACAATGCTGAGCTAGATGACTCAATGATCTGACTCAGTCCTATGCTTCTCTGTTTGGGAGCTGTTCCCACTTCTGGGTGTTGCCATTGATGCCACCCAAACAACTGAGAAGTGCACTGATTGGGACTGCTCCATTCTATTCATTGGACCAAGCTGCAAATATTGATATACATATGGAATGTCCCAGGTTCAATCCCTAGTATTTCCAGGTAGGACTGGGAAAGGCTCCTACCTGGAACTCTGGAAAGCCAATGTTTGTAGACAATACTGAGCAAGATGGACTGACTCAGAATGGCCTAAGACAGTATACAGTCGGTTGCTAAGTTCCTTTTTCAAGTTCAACTTCAAAAGAAGGCTTCAATCTGTCACATAGCACACTTTGACCAGCATTTGAAGCCTTTCTTGGAGAGACTGTGGAACATAACTCATTTCTGAGATGTCATTTCTTGTACCTTACATCAGAAAGCATTGCACATGCCTTAATTAAACCGACCAAACAGTCTTGGAAGCTGCGCTGTTTAATAAGGGATGTACACTGTAATTTCCAAGGATGACTTAATGTCTTACTTCAGTTCTCCCTGTGGCTCAGGGAGCCTAACTGTTAAAAATGGCTGAGGTGAGATTCAAGGCATCATCTGTGTTCTAAACACTGTTTTCCTCCTGAAGGCTGGCAGAAACAGATAGCAATTTTCACATTAAACTTTCCAGCTAAGCATTTCATTTGAGATGAAACCGGCACTTTTGCACCAAACAACAGGGTGTAACTTTCCAAGGAGTGGAGTGGATTTACTTGCTCCCATGTGGTCATGTTACTTTAGGATAAATATGAATTTGAGACCCAGATTTTCTTTTTGCAGTTACAAATTGAAAGGAAAAGAGCCCATGTCACCAGAGCTCCAGGAGATCTGGGATCAAGTCCTACCTTCACTAGGGTCACATTTATGTTTTTGGCTTTGCCAAAATGACCAGCTATTGAAGAATTCCTGAAGGAATTCGCATCTTCTAAACTACTGCTGAGTTTCTAGGGTTGGTTTTAACGATGAAAAACCCTTATTCAGAGTCATTCCCACAAGGCAATGAGTGGGTGGCATTGGCAGAGTGACTGGAAGAAAGCAGATGGAGTCCACGGAGAAAAGAAACTAATAAAGTGTATACCATGTGAAGAGAAATAAATGAAGAGTTTTCTTTTTCTTAGGTGAGGCCTACACAGGGGGAAAACTCATTCAAAACAACAATTCCCCACTCCTCCAACTACATACCTTTCAACATTCCTCAGATGAAAATAGGGACATTCTATTTTATATTAGTGTCATCCCTGCCCTTTCCTCCTCCTTCCTCCTTCTCCTTCCAAAATGCCAGCCACGCTATTGGTGTGGGGTTCCTTATTAAGGGAGGGGAAGGGCTGTAGCATCCCAGTGGAAGAACACATTTCTGCATGCACAAGGCCACATCTTCCATCCCAAGCATTTTCCTTTAGGGCTTGGAAAGACTTGTTTCTGAAACCCTGGAAAGTTGGTGCCAGTCAGTGTAGGCAATGAACTAATAGTCTGATGTGATATAAGGCAGCCTCCTAAGTAAAAAAGGCAGTCTTCAGATCTGGCACCTTCTTTCCTATGGGTCAAATAAATCTAATGCATGCTCTGCATGTGAGATGAGATTCAGTTGCGATCTCATGTCAATAGCATTCCACAGAGCTAGGATCAGAATTTCCCAGGCAGGGAGTGACGTGCAGATGTACACAGGGGAGATTAGCCACACCAATCCATGTCAATATTTATGTCTCTCTGGAAAAGTTCTTCTCTTTACCAACGTGGGATTTTAATTTCCAAAGTGCGTGGGAAGGCTGAAGGTAGTGTTTTAAGGGCTTTAAAGGAATCCCCTCAGGTTGTTTTCTTGATTGAACTATAAACCTGAAATATTACATCACACCTCCGGTGAAGGTAAGTCTCAGCACTGTTACTGCTTCCAGCTCGTCTCTCTAGTCACTGAATACTTGGGTCTGACATCAGCACATATTTTTGGTTTCCATTTAAATCCAAGTGTGATTTTATTAGATTCAGATCACTTTTCAGTGGGCTCGCCCAGGCTGTAAACTGATGATTAGACTAAGGTAATAACAGCTTTAATAGAGTTCAAAGGTAATTGTTCCCACTGAAGTGAGAACTCACTGAAAGGCATATTAAATCAGATTGATATGGAGACCTGAGATGATCAAGTTTTTCAGGAAGGTTTTACACTGAACTTCGAGCTTATTCTTCCACTGGTAAGAGACGGGAGTTTTTCATATCAGGGGTTCATAATAGCTATTCTTGGCAGGCAGGAATTAGTACATCAAATATAACATGAACCCCATTTGCAAAGTGGTGATATACATCCAGGGTACCTACACTGGGGTGTTTTAAGCTTTTTTTTGGGATAGGCCTTTCTGGAAACCACCTAAATTAGTCAGTGGTAGATGGTGGGGGCCACTGTGTCAAACCTCACCCAAATTTGGAATATGCATATTCCCACTACTAACTTCTCTGTTTTAGGGTATAATTCAGTCTTCCTTTGCTGAGAAAACTGATTTGGTGGGAGGTGCAGTTGCTATAGGATGGCATCTTAACATATAAACATATCACTCAAGAATCAGACCATTGGCCCATCATAGCCTAGTATTGTCTGGTACTGGTATTGACTGGTATTAGCTCTCCAGGGTTTCAGAGAGGGCTCTTTTCTAGCAGTACCTGAGTGTCAGGGAATGAAACAGGGATCTTTGCAAGTATATCGCCTACCTTTGAGCTAGGACTTTTCTCCTAAGTAAAGTGGTGAACAGGGTCAAAGTGAGAAGTGACCAAATCTTCATCTGAGGGTCAAACAGAGGTAGGCCAAAACGTTCCAGGAGGAACAGTATCCAGAGCTGAGCAGTGTGCAGTTAAAGACAGACACAATGTCAGGTTCCAGAGGTGCAGCATGGGGAAAGGGTGAGCTGAGGAGGCACTCAGCTTGGTAGTTCCTCTTCACTAGCAGACATGCTTCTCAGCCTGCAGGCCAGCTTCTGGGATAAGAGACTGTATAGGACTGGGTAGGGATCTGTCAAATTCAGTTCTCCAAGTTCTCCACACACACCCCAGTCTTCCACATTTATTTAGCAATTTGTAATTTTAAAACACCAACAGCCATCATGCAAATTTGCCAGCATTTTTGTATTATTTTATGTTTTAGTTCAAATATTAATTTGAGGGACTTCCGGGTTAGCGCCTCCGGTAATGGCGAAATTCCTCTGATCAGGAGGAATTTGCTTCGTAGGAATTCGGGTCTGGCCGCCACGGTGAAGAAATCACAGGCGGGTGAAGCCTGTGAACGTGGGATTCGGCTGGCACCTTTTGCGTCTCCCCTACTCGCGGGGAAATACAGTTTCGGGGATCCGGAGCGACGTGGGGTGAGCAACACGGTGCTTAGAATTGACTGCTTCTTCCACGGAACGAAGCCGCATAGCTGTTGCCGGAGAGCGCTGACTTTTTCTTGTGAACAATTTGATCTTAAAACAACTACCTGTGAGTAGAGCGGAGAATTGGATTTTTAAACGTCTTAATTTGATGCCAAAACGGGGAGGTCTAAAACAGGAAGTCCACCTGCCCCTTTTGTAAATAGATTGAAGCAATGAGGATGCAAGCTGAAGTCTCGGAAAGCCTATTGTAAAGGAGTAAATTTCCATCAGTAAAAAATACTAAACCCCCCTTGGTGGCAGGAGAAGAGGGGGGAAAGTTTTGGACTGAGTATACCTGCAGGAGAGAGCAAACAGAGTTAATATACCACCGCTCCGATCCTGGAAACGGGATGCCAACAGGACTGACCGTGATTAGAACGTTCACTGACAGTTAGTTAAATAAGAGGAATACATTGTTTCCATGGTCTCTGTCTGCGTTTAAAAAGGAGTAAAAGTAACAGAAAATTGAAACTAACTTTATTGTTTGAATTGAGTTTAAAAGGACTAATACAAATAGAAACTGTTTCCCTCTAGAGGAACTGTTTCCCTCTAGAGGAAGCTTTTGAAACTGTCACAAGAGTTGAGCTGGGGGAATTTCCAGCTGCAAGATAAAAACCTGTGAGATTCTGGGGACCTTGAATCGGTTAAGAATGTTGACAGAAGAGGCCTTAGTGGTTGTATTATGTAAGATAAGTGACTCACTGGAACAGCTTCACAAAAAGGTGGATGTGGTAACTACCAAAATTGACAATTTGGGACAAAAAGTGAACACCAATATAGAAACTATTCAGAAACTGACACAGGAATCTACTTTGACATGGCAAACTGTGGAGAAGGCTAGGGAGAAAGTTATTGCCGTTGAACCTAAAGTAACACAATTGGAGAGAGAGAGAGTCCCAGCCTTACAGATGCAATTTGATGACCAAAAGTTGATGCCTGCTATGATTGAATTTAAAGAAAATCAGATTTCGAGGATCAGAGCCCTACCTGAACTGGAGAAGGAAAGTTTGATAGATTTCCTTACACAGGAATTTGATGACTTTTGGGACCGGGACTTGGGTCAAGAAGAGATTAAAACTGTGAGGGCTCTCAGACTTGGAAGAGGAGGGAAAAAAGAGAAGAACAAAATAAGAGACTGTTGGAACTACCAGAGGAACTTAGAAGAACAACAGTCAAGAGTGGAAATTTTGAAAGACGTCCTCAAATACCTTTCGGATCTTAGATTTAACTACAGAGATTTGGTTGCCCTGTTGAGAAGGAATAAAATCATCTTTAGGTGGGAGTTTCCCCGAGATCTACTCTTTAGCCTCAAAGGAAGGAAAATGAAAAT